>NC_071542.1:650000-975000 GCF_026979565.1 Vidua chalybeata | reverse complement strand
TTACTGCCCTGTATAAAAATGAATCATTTGGAAAGTTAGTTTGTTGTGCACTAATGCAAAGTTTTACACTCACATCATTAAGCAACAAGGGATTAAAAACCAAATTTGCTACAGCAGAAATGGTCACTTACTGAAAATTCCTAGCAAGAATAGGCAATTATTTATATAGAATAAGGATAGATTAGAACCAGTTCTGTACAGGTTCTGGGGGGTTTATATGCTTTATTTGAGTTGCTTTGGGCCAAGGCATGTAATTTGCTCTGTTTCCATAACTTCACAGATACAGCAGTGCTGTTTTTTCCTCTGTTGTGTTGCCTGGTTGTGTCTCTGGGCAGGTCTATGAAGCACTAGATGGCACACTGTGACTTCCAAACAGGCAACTGAAGACATCTGGATGAGAGAAACCCAAGTTAAAACCCCTTATATTAGCATTAAAGTAAAAGAAGTTTCTCATTTGTGTTGTGTTTCCTGCTGCCTTAAAAAATTCTAGCTACTCATCTTCTATATTTGATTTTAGTGCAATTTTACTGTATTTTCTTTATGAAGATGTAGAAGTGGTTGCAGGCTTGAGCCATATAAAAAGGAAAAATGTACCTCCTGATTAGTCCTATAGAAAATCAGTCTGTTTGTGCCTAAAATAATTCTTAGGTTTGACTTCTTTATGGTCAAGCTTGCCAGTGTTTAAAGCTAACGTGGTCAGCAGTTTTGTGCTATCACAGTACATAAGTTTATCATCACCATACATAGTTTGGCTTTGTTGCAAATTATTTTCTGGGGATTAACTTTCCTACACTGTAGAAGAGGCAAGATTTTATCTGATTGACATCTGTCAGTTGATAAAAATACTTGTTAATGTATTTGGTTTCAAATGTCTTGTGATGGTGCCTCTCACAAGTGCAAAGAACTGTGTTTATTAGGTAAATAAAGTGCATCCCCAGTGTCTCTTATTCTGTCTTTGAGTGGTTGCAGCTTTGTAGTAACAGCCCATCACAGCTGCCAGGAAATACTTCCCAGGTTCTTGTCTTCTCAGTGAGAGAGCTGGGATTTTATACATGTTTCCAATGGTTCCCATACAGCTCGTGCCTTTCTCCAGGCTTTCACCAATCAGTCACCACAAGTATTTTGGCCTCGTGCTGCCTTTAGCTTGTATAATTAGTTTTAATTGACACAGGGTAATTAAAACATTTGTGAAGTCTGCTGTGATGCCCAAGCAACATAGTCAAGCAATTAAATGCAAGTGATGTGGTCTAAATATACCTTTACTGAGGGCTGGGTAGGAACTCCCATGACATGCTGATGAATAAATCTGCTTCTGTGCAGAAGAATGGGGATGAAAATAGATGCATACACCTGTTCCAGATATTTGAGGAAAATTCAGCAGCTGTGCATGCCATGTTGGACAGTGTAACCACATACTGGATAAAATCAACATGTCAAACTAAAGATTTCTCTTTCTTATGTGCCCATCTACGTATTTCTTGTTTTCAGGCTTCTTTCCAACGCTCTAACAGCCATGACAAAGTGAGGAAAATAGTGGCAGAAGAGGGACGGACAGCAAGGAACCTGATTGCCTGGAGTGTCCCACTGGAAAATAAGGAAGATGATGGTATGTGTTTAACAGTCTTCAGGGCTTTGTATTTCTGTGCCTCTGTCAACTGGAGTTGCACAGCTGGGAATATTTTCCTTACGTAAAATTTCTCTATTTAAAAATGTTCTGTTTTTTTATATATATATATATATATATATATATATATATATGTAAATAATTGTATATATAAATATATATGTATAAATAGTGTAATTTAGAAGTTTTTTTACAAAATGTGCCTTGCAGTAGGCAGATCGCTTTGTAAAACCTTCCAGTGGAAGATTAAAAACTTTTAATTTGTCTGCAAGTAACATCTAAGACTGTTTTATTCTGCTGGTATTATCAAGATAGTTGTGTAACACAATGATGTTGTCCTAATGTGTTCTCTTGTAACCGGGGAATTCAGAATTGTAGGGATGACTTAGAACAATCTAACAAATTGCTCTCTGTATTCTAAAACAAAGAAATTTGGAAGTTTCTTTTGGGATCACTTCAGCTTTGGTAAATGCCAATGAAGTTTCTCTAAAGAAGGGGATATGTGGGGACAGCTTTCCGTAATGCAAGTCCTCAGAACAGTTCTATTACTGTTCAAATACTCTCTTGTGGTATGATGACTTAAGGAGCCAGGAATTGACTTTTATTTTTATCTTACTCAAGCTGTTCCAGATGTCTGAATGTTGTTTTTGAGAACTTCACCTCAAATATTTTTGTAGCTGCATGTCCCTGTCCCGGTGCTGCAGCTTTTGAGTGTCTAAAAGTAATTTTTTTTAATGCTGTGAAGGTGGTTGAACATGGGAACCAGTTGGCTTGAAAAACTGTGGGCATCATCTTCCTTGGAGATGCTCAAAACCTCCCTGGACACAGCTCCGGGGAGCCTGGAGGTTGAGCTAAACCATCTCTAGGGGTTCCTTCCAACTTCAGCTGTTCTGTGATTCTGCCAGTGGAAGATATTTCTAACAAGTGTTATGTCATAAGGTGCAAGATAATTCACCCTATGTCTGATGCAAAGTTTAAACTGTCTTTAAGCAGAGTAGAATTGGGGCCCAAAGTATTTCCAGATTCCAAATTACACTTCTGGGGAAGGTAGTGACAGGAATGTGTGTGTGCTAAGGGAACATGCAGTGTATTTCCAGTAGGATTTTTGAGCAACTTGTGGGTTGATTCACTTTCTGTGTAAAGAGTCTGTTATTTTTGAATACTACCTTGCTTGTAATATTATTTTTGAAACTTTAACCCTTTTTCCTTAAAAATGACTCTGAGTTGTAGATGAATGTTTGCTCTAACAATTTCTGCTAAACCATGATAAATGAATGTAAAAGTGGTTTGGGTTTTTTTTTTTGTTTTTTTTTTCATTAAATAGTAGTTATGTACAGTAATTAAAATCCAGGTAGCTGTATTTATTTCCTGCTTTTGGAAAGCATATTAGCTTTGGAAAGCTCATATTAGCCCCATTGTAGTTTTTAAACTTTGTCAGTGATGTTTTCTTTTTGATATTTCTTAAAATTAAATTATAAGCTGACCTTTTTGCACAATGCAAAGGATCTGATGTTTATTGCCTGATGGAAAATTTCCCTGTGAAAAGGAACTTTTGGCTAGTGAAAGCCTGGCAGAGCCAGATCCTTTATCTCTTGACCCTTGCCTGGCATGAGGGGTGTTTATGTCAGTGTCACTGAGCTCTGGTTCATTTTATACTGATCCTTCCATATGTGCTGTGTCCCTGAGGGATGGCACAGCAATATTATGGATTAGGACAGTTCTAACTTGTTCAAGGGTTGTGTAAATCAGGCCAAAGGTTCAGGGTGCCTGAGCCAATCCTGCCACTCTTCTGTACAAAGCAGAATTTTGTGTTTGGGCAGTTTCTTCTGCTCGTAATGTTCAGAGGTATTGATTTGGCAGCACCAGTGTGCAATTTAACATTTTAAATTATATACTGTTATTCATAATGAGATTTTTTTTTTCCAGACACGGTGACGGTATGAGCACTTTTTATTACTAGGGTTATAGAGGGTTTTATAGAGGACTGATTAATTAAAATGCTGAATTCACCTTTTCCATTTGTATCCTTTTCCAATTTCCTTTAAAAATTGTGTGCTTGTGTTCTTCTTCCCGTTTTTTCTTCTTGCTCTGAAAGACTTGTGTATTTTATATAGCATACATAGATAAAAGAGAAATCAAAACCTTCTGGTTCCATTCTGTAAATATACAGTTCCTGCCAGTAAGCAGTATTTCCTTAAAAAGGAAAGAGATTTCTGGAATGGCAGGTGATACCTCTGTGTGTGTTTTGGAGCAGTGTGCACCCCAGTTATGTCAGACCTGAAATTTTAATTATGAATACATATCAATGCCATGACAAAATCCCAGGCACGGATGGTCTAGGAGAGAGAGTGACTGTAACACTTTTCAACCATTGAAATTCAAATACTCCTTCACAGGATTCAGTAGTGCACAGCAGATTCTGTTGGATAAACTAATCAACACTATGGTTGGCTTGGTGTCTCAGGAGGAGTCTTGAAAGAGAAAAGTTCGCTCTTCTGGTATTCTGTCTCCAGAATGGAATTTGCATTCCAAACCTGTGGCCACCAGTCACCAATGGCAGTCACATTGCTTTTGCCCACCTTGGAAAGCTGTGAATATTCCAGTGGAGGGTTTCAGAATTTTTTCCTTTGTAATTATTTCACATGCTTAGAGTTAAGTTTGAGGCACTGAATGCAGATAAGCAAGTACACATCAATTTTATTACAAAATCTTAAGGTATGATATTAGCAATAGTTAAAAAATTGCAGAGGCTTGACATGTAAATGTTAATAGATGGTAAGATACCTTTGGAACTTTGAGGTGTGTAGAACAATTGGAATATCTTGTATTTGTGACTGTTCTCTTCTTATTTCCTATTTGTTTAAAATTACCTGGGCTCTTGCCATACAGAATTCATTTGCGGATTAAGCATTTCAGGGTAAGGAAACGTATTTTAGTGGTTGAAAGGTACCTGGCACACTTTGGGGAGCTTGCAGCATATTCCACTGTTTTAGCAAGAGAAAATAAGTTTTGCAGAAAATAAGTTTTGTGGGATGTGATCAAAGTCATGAGCTGTGGCTCTCTTTGGCCGTGTGAGGCACTGAGAGAGTCCTGACCGCACACATTGTGTGCGAGCCCTTGAGCACAGCTCTGCTGGGAACTGGCAGAATGTCGTGTGGAGGGAAGGGGACTCCTTAAGGCTCCTCAGTTTCAAACCTTGAATTTCACTAGAACAACTGGGAATCCAGTCTAGCGCAGGTAGGTGAATACAGGGCCATTATATTCTGGATGAGACACTGACAGGAATTTATAAAATTAATTTTGTGCAAAATACATTGCTGTAATTCAATTTAGAGGTGAGAAAACATGGAGAATTTTGGTTATATCTGTGCTTGAAGGCAGTCATTTCTCCAGATCCTTAGCATAGTACAGTTAGAAAAATAGCATCTACTCTACAAACTAGCTGCTCTACAAACTTGTAAGATGTGGTTCATAATAT
Organism: Vidua chalybeata; assembly: GCF_026979565.1. Taxonomy (NCBI): domain Eukaryota; kingdom Metazoa; phylum Chordata; class Aves; order Passeriformes; family Viduidae; genus Vidua; species Vidua chalybeata. The sequence goes on along the minus strand of NC_071542.1, from coordinate 969,898 downwards.
GAGTAGAAACTTCAGTATGCTTCCTCAGTTGAAAATTATCATTTCTGCTGAGGGTGTAATGATGAACAGTGTCTAAGACATTGAAACAACATGTGCAGTTGATCTCTGCCATAGCCAAGACAGAAATGAAGGCTGCCATTAACTACTAAATGTGAAGGCAATTCCCACATTTCCCATACAAGTAAAACTATCTGAGAGGTGAGTGGGATGGTTGTTGAGGTTCTTAGGTAAAAGATAACTTTTGAAAAAAGATTATGAGTGGGGGTTTATGGCAGGTATTGGCACCTCTGCTTTTTGGACAGGAAGACTTAACAAATCATAGGCCCTGTGTGCTTCATATTTAAACACCAGACAGGGTGGAAACAGAATTCTAGTGTAAAATATGGCTGTAGCTCCTCCAATGCTGCAAAACTTTGATACTTTATATCTTTCACATGGGCAACTTAATAGCTGAAGGAGATGATCTTCTGGGGTCACAATTGTTCTCTCCTTACAATTCAGTAAATTGCTAGCAGGGGGTGCTCTTCAGGTGTCACTTTAGTCTGTGCATCTCTTAGCAATGCCAGCACGGTGTACCTACACACCAGTTACACACCAGTGGCCCTGAACATACAAACAGCCATTGAGCAGTGCTGCCACTGCTTGGGAGTATAGAGGGACAAAAGCAGAAATAATCTTGTCATTACCGGAGCCATTATTGTAAGAAAATGAACAAGAAATTTGAAACAAATTTCAATGAACAGCAGCAGAAATTTGCTGCTGAAATGCAAAGATTTCTGGCCTACACACCTTAAGAAAAAGTTAGTCCTTGCCCCACACTATATAAAGTTGGCAAAACCTGCTATTTTGCATCTAAATGTCTGCCCCATATAGCAAGTGCCTGGAAACTTGCTTTTGTCTTTAGAAGGGACTTGTTCAGACATTTCACAGATCTTAGATGATGGATTGTTGTTCTGGATTTTATAGAATCTAAAGAGTCTGCAACTTGATATGTTCCTCTGCCCCTTTTTCATTTTAGTGAACCCATATTTGTGGCAAACCTTTTCACTGTGCAAGTCCTGTATGCCATTGCCTTCAAAACCTTGTCTTAGCAGAATGTAAATCACATTAGAAGAGAGACTTGGGTGATTGAAATACTTCTGATATCAGAAGTCTGCCATGGAACTATTCCCCCGTTCAAGCTTTTTTATGACTAGGAAGGTTTTATACATGTAGTAGCTGAATGATTTTTTTTTTTTCCTGAATGCTATTAAATTGAGTTCAATATATTAGTTTATACCTGTTTTTTGGCTAATGTAGCATTTAAAAAATGAATTATCAAGCAAATCATTTTTAATTTGTTTTAAATTAAAAGCCTTGTTGCCTGGAATAGTCAATGATCCAAACCAGCTGTGCAAACCAGCTGTACAACTGCTTAAGACAGGTTTGCAGCTACTTTACATAACCAGAGCAATGTAAAACAGCTGGGCTGCATTTGGGAATTTGGCCTCAACTGTTAAAAACTCAACTGGACTATTCTGAAATTGAAGAATGATCTCCATGGTCTAGGGAGGACTGTATTCAACTAATGCATTGCTTTGCTTGGCTTCATCCAGCTAAATAATCTTGAAACTTCTCTTTGGATGTAATCTATGCTAGAGAAAACTCTGGCCATAGTTACTGTTTTGTCTTAGCTTGCTTACATTTTTGGTAATTGGATCCTATGATTTTTGTGTTGTGCAAGTTTAGATACTTGGAGGAATAATTCTTTTTACATTACCCCATAGCAAATCTCAAAGATTAAGTGCACTCAGATCAGGTTGGTCTAGGCCAACACAGATTTTTCTATGCAAAGATAACTCTAAATCAGTTCATTGCCACACTGCAGCACTGAGACCTGAAATCACCCCCTCTGACTGGGGGAATTTAAACTGATTTTGGAAGCATGGTTACTAAAGTCACTTTGTATAAACAGTGGAGGAAGACAGGTATGTTTGAGAAGGGATTTCAAGTCTAAAGGAGAATGACTTGTGTTCTGTGAATGTTTTTCTTTCTTCCTTTGGCTACCTAAATATTGATGAAGTAAATCCTGACCTAAGTTCTGTTTTTTCCCATCTTTCTTGGCAGAACAGCTCCAGAAGAACTAAATCATTACATTTGATTTTCCTAACAAATATATTTCTTGTTTTAATTCTGTAATGGCTGATTGAGCAATCAATCAAAAGCAGACTTCTTAAAATTTTTATAGAAAACTAGTATCATGTCTGACATGTAGATTGTAATGATATGATTTTTAGAGGCACTGAGAACTCAAAGCTTACCTTTGTTTAATGAGGTCTGTGTGTCTTACCTTTCTTGTATTTTTTTCATTCGCCAGTGTTTTCTGGCATTGTCCACATTCTAGACAGTGGAATATATACTTTGAATATAAAATTTGCCAACCATCTTAACTCAGAAATTGTGCCCCTCTCAGTACATTGCAAGATGAGATATGTGCATTTTAGAGTGCTCTATTTAATTAAAATCATTATTGTTGATTAAAACAGTTGCTTCTCCCACAGGAAAATCGAAATGGCAATCTGGTGGAAAAACAAAAAGGGTGACTCAAGGAACACTCAAGACTGCAAAACAGGTATCTGCTCATTTCTTATTGTGACATAAAATCTATGACATAACACTGTTTTTCTGTGAGATCACTGGTATATTGGTGGCTGATTAATACTTCTCTAAAACTGTGCATACACTGTATTTTTAAAGCATATGAGTTTCAAAGTCAAGTATTCAGAAGTTAAAATTGCCAGAATTTAGGTTATCTTCCTCAGCCTTTCCTTTTGGCACTTCCCAGCCTCTGCACACATGACTTATTGGCATTGAAGTTATTTTAAGGAAAGTGCTGTTCAATAAAATGATATAGGATAGTCTTGCTATAAGTATGCTGCTTATACAAGGGCTGCCTTTCTTCCCAATTTCTATTTAAAGGAAATTTCTTGACCTTATGTGTTAGTGTCTCAAGTCAGTATATTTTAATTTGAAAAAAAGTCCAGGTGAGTAAAATTTCTAAGAGTTAGGACTGGACAGCAAGTTTGAATAAGAACTGTAAAGAAGACACCACTCATATTTTTATTCAGGTTTTTTTTTCTCTGTGAATGACAACCTTTCTTACATTAATAAAGTAATACCTCAATCTTTCCTCATGTTTAATATTTTTAACTGCTGTTTTTCTTTGATTTATGGGTTTAGCCATTAGTACAGCTTTAGCCATTCAATGTTTTGAGGCAGCCTGTCAGAATTTGGTAATAAAGCATATGGAAGATGTTATTTTTTGAAACAAGAAAAAATGTTCTGCTCCCACAGAGATGTATTTGCATGTTTAAAACACAGGCATGTTACTTTCCCAGTTTAGTTTGGCAGCTGTGTTCTCTGCTCACACACTGCTCCATTACAAACACGGTGTGTGCTGGTTCCCTTGGTGTGGCAGCTGGGGTGTCAGTGGTGTAGCTGGGGCTCCCTGTCAGCGTGTGCCCCCCGAAGAGTGAGGTGGAGAGCAGTGTGCCCTTTGGGTTCTGTCTGACCTGGGGGTTACGTGAACACGGAGTTTCCAGGAGAATGCTTGGTTGCTGCTCAGTGTGGGATTGCTGTACTGCAGCTCTTGTCGACACAGTGCATTCCTGCTGCCTTCAGGTAAGGTTTGAGCACTGCTGGGTGGCTGTGCGTCTCGGCATCTCACTTTGGCACTCAGGACCTTTATTTCTGCTGCTTTTCAGACACTGGATACTGTGTTACTGGTGGCTTTTTTGGCTTACTTTTGTTGAGCTTTAACTTTTAATTTTCCTTTACATATAAATGGGCCACTAATCTCAAGAAAATAAACTTACAAGGGCTGTTTCATATGATCTTACCAACCTCATCTTCCTTTCAGTAGGGTGCTGGCAAGTATACATTCCATAAATTTTGGCATCCCAGGAGTGTAAATATACGTTGCATACTTTCTACAAATCCAAGGCAAGTTACTGAAACAATTAGGAGGAAAAAAAAACCCCAAATTAAAAAACACCAAGAGATTCAGTTTAATATCACTTTCATCATCCATGCTGGGTTACTTGGGATGTAGGAAGTGGTGTTTCCATGTCTGTTAACTTCTAAGGTACATAAGCTTTGTATCTTCTGCCCTTGAAGGTTTGAACTATCGCTGCAAGTTAAAATCCTCTTTCTAATAACAAACCACCAATTTAATGCTAACCTGCTTGTGTGCTAGTGTCTACAAGAAATCAGGTAGGTTAGAGGGTTTTACCCTTTCAAAGGTGTTCTGCTGGAACACTGGTAGCTGTAAATGTTGGGTTAGGTTTTACTGAGACCCTGAAAGTCTGCTTACAGGATAATAATGGAACTGCTGTGGCTTACAGAGCCTACACAAGGTGGTTTCCTCATTAAAATATGGCTGACATAAGAAGAGAGAAGATAAATGGATGCTAAATACAGCGGATGGATAACATTTATTGCTAAATATCAAAACATAATCCATGACATTGTCTTTTAAAAATAGATTTGAAAATGTATCTTTCAAATAGTGGTAATTATGCATGTTTTCCTTTCCAAAGCAACTGATCCTTTTATCAGCAGTATTATCTGAATGACTGTAAACCTAATCACTTTCCTGAGGTCACATTTTATAAACACAGACAGCAACAGGTAGCACTGTTATTTTAATGTAGCTATTTATGATTCTGTAGTTGTGCTTGCTTCATTATAAACAGTACTTTCAAGGAGCTATAAATTAGCTAGAATATAAGCTTTGCTTTAAATGTTTTTACACAAGGCCTCAGCCTAGGAGCATCTTTTCTCCCAACAGTGTGTTAAAAGGTGACTTATGTAATGGAAGAAAAAATATGAAACCCTTCTGAAATTGCTTTTCATTGGTTGTTTATGCCGTGCATCTTTCTGAGCATGACTCTCGTGCGTACATTAACTGGGGTTCATCTGGAGTACAGTTGGAGCACTTGGAGATGTATGTAAGGGTAGCAGAGATGTTGGTGTGATTGTAGTAAATCGGGTGCCCATTCTTCTGCTTCTTACAGAAAAATTAGCATCTCACCACAAAAGCAGGTGAGAGCATAACCATTCTGACAGCACTCTGTCTCCCTCCCGAAGTGCAAAGTGGAATTTGTTTAATGGTGTGTGGTACAGGACAAAAAGGCCTGAATCACGGCCAATTGTTTTGAAAATTTCACTGTTTCTAGTTAGTGATTAGATACTCTAATTATAAACACTCTGTACAGTCATGTGTGGTGTCAGTTTCGACTGTTCTTATTCAATCACCAAAGCAGAGCATTTAGAATGGGATTTTGCATTAATCCCTGCAAGAGTACTCCAGTAAGAATTGATGTGCTGCAAATACATGCCTCAGTGGACCAGTGCATCAAAACTACATTAAAGGTGTTATTAAATACATGAATGAAAAAAGCCAACCCAAACCAGACTACTTTAACAGGTAGCTAATAGCTCCAGCATGGCGTAGCACACAGTTGGGTGGCACTTGGTGTTTACTGAGGGTGCTTGTCCACTGGCTATGGAATGCACAAGCTTATGGTAGCAGCCTTTACAGTTTGTTTTCTTCTGTGGGAGAGAAATTTAAGTTTAATAAGGGCAGTGTCATGGGACCAAGTTGTGATTTGGTATTTTTAGCCAAATAGGTGTGCTTCAGAACCCTTTGGAATATCTTGCACACCCATCCCATTCAGCATGTTGTCTGTCACCTGCACCTGTGCAGCAAAGCAGTACTGGGTCAGTTAAGTCTGTGTCTTAGGGTGAGCCACATCAGCATTTCAAACACGTTTTACCATGAGGGTTTAAAAACAATCGTGCCATATGTAATGTCTTGGTAATAGAATTTCCCTGTGCTGGAATATTGCTGGTATGTTTTTTAGTAAAGTGCTATTTTCACCTCTGGGTATACACATCTGTCAGAAAAAGTAATACAGGGTATGTAACTAGAAAATGTATCTTTCTGGTGTGCTGAGAGGCAGAGTATCTCATACTGCTGTGGAATGCAAGTATTATAATTGTCAAAGAAGCAGAATCTAGTTGAACATAAGTGATCCCTATATTTAAGACAGTGTGTGTTAAAAAACTTGAGTGAGTTCAATGACGTAGTCGTCTTCAGTGAAGTTCTTGTTTACAGGTGTTTCAATATGTTGATAAAAGGTGTGTTGCACAGAAACCCAGCTCCTTACCATACTTCTGTTTGTTGTTCTCCTTTCCCCTTGTACCTTCCTGTTTTCAGAACGCTACCTTGGACTGTAAATTAACAGCAGGAGCCGGAGACAAAAACTTTGACAAAAGCCCAACGAAAACCCGGCAGCCTCGAAAGGTGGATCTGCGGGCTCGGTACTGGGCATTTCTCTTTGACAACCTCCGGAGGGCAGTTGATGAAATCTATGTCACATGTGAATCAGACCAGAGTGTGGTGGAATGCAAGGTAATGCTCCAGCTGTTCTTTGCCTATCTGGCTTTTTTTAGATTTTAGAAAAAAACGTAAAGGAGGAATTAAAGCTTCAGAAACATGTTACTTTTTCATTTGTATTTTGTGTAGGGTTTTAAATAGGAAAGCTGGGGATATATGTATTCATATTTAAGAAAATGCTTTCATCTTGAGCAGGGACTAATTTTTCAAATTTATAGAACATGTCATGTTGTATGTGATATTATTAGGGCTCAGCTTTTTGCTGAAATCAAATTTTGTTTATTGAGTTCGGATTTTGTTACTTTTGTGACTAAACGCTGATAGATTTCTTTTTCCCAGTAATGTCCTTTACTGTAGGTGGCACTGTTGCAGTTCAGCCTTTTTCACAGTCATTTGCTTACTGTTAAGTGGCTTAATTACACACTGCTCCCTTTCTGCAGTGATAGTTATCACTCTTCTCATTCTCCCATTGTTGAGAAAGTGATTGGTGGTCGAGTGTAAGCAATGTCTGGTTGGGATGTCACTGTAAGACACTTCCCAGTTTAAATAACCTGGATTTGTAATAGCTTGTGCATCTGGTTCACATTTTATTGTGATTTTCTAGTAAATCTTTAGAAATACCCTTGTCATTTAATACAAATCATTCATGCTTTGGCAATGGGATTTATCGCAAGCATTAAGAGAAGTCAGAATACGTTATAAAAGAAATGGTAAAGAGATGACTTTGTTTCCATATTAAACATGGCTGGAAACTCGACACATTCTGGAAATGATTATCTAATTGCTGTAAAAAAATTCATATATCAATTTAAGTAAATTTTTTTCTTATCCTATGCATCTCCTTCTCTGCTGTAATCAGACACAGCCAAATTGCTTTTGAGATTAGCGTACAAATACATTTCATTGAAAGCAGCTTTGAGAACTGAACAGTAGCTCAGAGGCTTCCAAAGCTCTGGTTGGTCTAACAAAATTTAACATTTTTTACTGAACTGTCTTCCTGCTCAGGAAACTTCTCTATAGAATTTTTTGGTTTAAGAAAGTCAGCCAGCCTTGCATTGTAATTAAATTAGCATTTTAAACTTTTGTGACTGAAAGAACAGAAGCGTATTTGTATCATTATCACATATTTTGGAGGTTAGATATCGTTCAACATTTTAATCAGGCTACTTCATCTGCTTTTGGATGGGGATACGATGTAGCCTGAGTGAAAAGCCTTCATTTTAGCAGACTCTTGACAATGATGTATGAATCTATGTGGATCAAGTTACTTGTTTGCAAAACGGAGGTGAAAAAACCCAAAAATGAGCAAACAGGGCAGTCCAGTGCCAAATGTTGTGAAACTTGTGTCATGTTCATGTTACTCTTACCTTTCAAAAGATCTTTTTTCTCAGCACAAGTGTGCCTTACCTAAGCAACTGGAATATGTGTGGTCTTTTGTCTGGGATCTTCCTTTACAGGTTACTGTTAAATGATGATTATTCTTTTGATAAATTACTATAATTTCTGTTAATTAAGTTATGAAGTGTGAAACTGCTTAGTCTTGAAAAGAATTTTTACTAATAATGTTTCTCTTCTATAAATTCTGTTATTTGTCATTATTTTATGGTGGTTTTGACAGACATAGTCCAGTTTCTCCCATTTTGACTGTTGGACAGGTGGGAAATAATATTAAATAAGAAACCAAAATGGTCCCACTGCTAACCTTTCCTTCATTTTTTAAAGTGGTATTTTGAAAGATCCTTTCAATTAAGATAAATTCACGTTATCAAAAACTTTGTTAATTTTGACTCTTTAAACTTCTGTCTTGGTCAAATGGACAGGTGCTATTCTGTTAAACGTTGTAGTTGTATAGAGGCTGTCTTCTAAGAAGACCCTTGTAAAAATGAAATGTGACAACTTCTGGCATTTTAAACCTTCTGTTTAACCTGGTATAAAAGAGTTAGTTGGGGTTTTTTTGGTATTTTGTGCCTTTTGCTCTCCCGTGTCCTTATGAGTTGTTGCAGTTTCATCGATTGCGTTGTCACTGAAGATGTTTGATGCTCCCCACTGGGAGAGGGCTCTGGTGGCTCCTTGTGGTTGAAACTGCAGACAGAAGGGTTGTGGTGAGGATCCAAACAGTGGCAATGTCTGTAAGAGGATCAGTTCTTGTGTGTATTTTCTCAGATTTGGGCTCTGCTGAAGTTGGTATTCTGCTATTGATTTGGAATTGAGAACTCTCAAATCATGGATGTAGATATATAGATATGGCTTGGATGCTTTGTGTGGAAAGGTGTAATATGAACATGGTTGAATTATTTCTGAAGTAAATGAAGAGTTCTCAAGTTTAAGCATCACCTTACTGTATATAAATCAGCTTGTGCAATAGTGATAAAAGATTAAATATATCCTAGTAGATATGGCTGTAACCTTCAACATTTGAAATGCAGATTGTGTGGATATTCTCTATATTAGGTTTATGTATGTCTGATGTTTATATGAGTATTTTAACCACTATTTTCTAGGTTTGGGTGGCAAGCGTAGCCAGAGCAGAAATGGTAATGCCTTTAAATCTGCTGTATGAGAAAAGGTATTGAGACCAAAAGATATGTAGATGGGTGAAGGCAGATTCTGTAGTCAGTTTTGGTTAATGCAGCAGATGTCTTCAGCTGCTATTCTGTGGTGTTTTCAGGGGTCTCAGCAACTGAGTTTGTTTTTATATGTGTGTGTGTATGTATATATAAAAATAAACACTACACACTTTTGTAAATCCTTTATTGATAGAGTGGAGTTTGAGCAACTGGAGCCAACAACTAATCATACAGCAAGTATAAAAGAATACCAAACTACCTTTAATTTAATTTTGCAGGTTTTTTCCTTCTAGAATGAATTAACAGCTTCAACTGTTCTTTTCCTTTCAAAAAAGCTGAATTTTATCATGCAAAAATTTAGTTCTATATTCTTTTTACATTGCTGTTTAGCATTACTTAAAGCTTGTACAGTCTATTGTCTTTTCACCTAATATTAGTTTCTGGTGTATTTCTTGAAGGTTTTGGCCTTCTCTTGTTTCTGAAGCTTACAGATACAGTCTTAAATCAGTCTGGTTCAGTGAAAACAGTTTAATTTTGCTTGAGATTCTTATTCCCTCTTATGAAATGGAAAATTCAGCAGTGGAGTTCTGTTGCTCTGGTTCTCACAAACAGCACCAGGTGAAGAGGTGGCTAAAGACTTTCATTAAAAGTTCAGGCACGCTGCATGATGTTCCTCTGCAAAAGAACTGATTGAATCAATTTTGGTTAAGGCCTTTGGGTCAGGGGATGTCTGTGAGAGGGCTTGGGTTGATTGAGGCCTCCCAGAAGCAGAGAGGAGATTCTCTGAGGGCTGCTTTTGGGCCTGGGTGTGCAAATTCCGCCGATTTCACTTTCTCCATGCAGACTGAGACCCCTGCTCATGCAGCTGAGCCACTGCTGGCGTTCAGGACAGCCAGTGCTGCAGCTGGAGTGTGGCAGAGGAGTGCAAGGCTACCACGTAGCACTGGCTCACAAAGTACACCTTCTAGTTCTGAATTTGGAGATACTTACCAAGAGTAAATATTTTCCTAAATAAATAATTTATGGCTGTATTATGGCAGTCCGTGCCCAGTGAAAATCTCTGTGAGCAATCCTGCTGCCTCTTTTTGGACATTTGCTTTTTCATTGCTGTCATCTTCCATGGATGAGTCGACAGAGAAGGACAGGAAAATGGGTTCATGATCAAACATTCAGTCTTACAGATTAAAAGGGATGAGGCCTTTCAGAATGGGGATCTATTCAGAAAAGCCAGCATGTCTTTTAGTTGGCAGTCTAGATATCCCTGTTCCTACCTCTCCATCCTTTTCATCAGACATATATGTGTGTATGGTGTGTGTGCATGTATTTAAATTTTGTGTGATTGAGTGCCTGCACTCATTTAATGCCACTGCATTAAATGGAGAAAATTTCCTTTGGAAATGGTTGTGGTCCTTTGGAGCACATCCTTGTCAGGCAGGGGATTGTGGCTGCCACGTCGAAGGTGCATCAATGAGGAGCAACTGAGGCCAGAGTGGTGCATTTAACACTTGGGTCTAGGAGACCATGTGCTTGCTTAAAATATTATTTGCTACATACTGAAGTTGATATAAGGAGAGTCCTTTGTCTAAAGGAGCTGCTTCCTTTCATCCTTTCCCAAAGCTGTAAGAATCACTTTGACAATCATGTTGGTTGAACCAACCCCAGAGCTGGCTTTAATTATCTGTAATTCAACTGTATGAAAAGGCTACAAGGAATTTTTTGAAGCAATTTTTGTGTTGAATTACTGAAACACACAGTTAACCTTGAAAACATGCATTAAAAAAAAGAAGGAAGTAACGTTGTATGTTAAAAGCATGCTCCATTATTAAAAAAAAAAAGGAGTTTATTTTGGTAAATACATAAACTAAAACATTCAGTATAGATAATGAAACAGCATAAAGTAGGCATGGTTTGTAAAATAGAACCCATATTTCTAGCTTGGCTAATAAGCTAAAGTACAGATGTGGTGACTGAATTAATTTCCCTGATGCATGTGCTGCTATTTTGGGTTGGAGTAACCTTAAAATCCTACAGTCTTCCATACTTCCCTGTTTGCCTCTTCCGTGTTTGAGAATGGGAGAATAAATGCATTAAAGGACATTTCACAGTGGTTAGGGGCTTTCTGAAGTGAACTTCCGTTCTTTACAATGGAATTACAATGGGCCTATCTAGGACCTAAGTTTGTTCCGATGTAGCTACTCTTGAAGATCTTCGTTGATTACAAAGTAATTAATAGGATCACTCAGTTGAAGAGACTAGAAGTCCGACTTAGAAATAAATACATGGCAACCAGAGTAATCAATGAAAGCTGGAGAAAGGAAGGGAAGACAAAAAGAGCCATGCAGTGATCAGAGAATTGATGAGAACAGAGAGGAAAATGTAACATTGTGGCTGGTTTGAGTTTCACGTCACTGATTTTCCTTGAAGGGCTGTTTTTCAGCAGCATTGCTTTCTTAGCTCGAGCTGTCTCTTTAAAAACCGTACGGGATGGATGTGACCTTGAGAAATAATGCGATATAAAATTGTTCTGACTCCAGTGCAGGCGCAGCGTGGCCCATAAAGGTTCCTTTTTGTCAGCAGCTTCTCGGGCGGTGCAGGTTTGCCTGGCTCAGCAGCGGGCTGTGGCAGTGCCGCAGGTAGAGCGCGCTGGATCGGCAGCCCCGCCGGGATCCTGTGTCACAGGACAAAGGGACGGCGCCGCCCGGCCTGCTCCGCGCCGGCCCGGCTCCCTTACAGACCAATCGAAGCCGCTGCAGCCGATTGGGGAGCTAATTGGTAATTTTAGCTGGACATCTATATGGAGTTATCTGCATGCCTGCAACGGCGCTCTCAGAGCCACTTTTGTTCTGCTCCATCCTGCTTGACAAAATGGCCCTCATAGCTTTAGGGAGAGAGATGTGCATCAGTGAGTGTGGGGCCGCTCCAGCTGCTTGTCTTGTTTGTATTCCCTTGTTCATAAAACATGGCTCGGGTTACAGCTGCATGGGTCTGCTCTGATCATTTCTGATAATGTGGAGCTAAACATTCCTTAAAATAGGTTAAACCATTTATTGTGTTTTTTTCCTGTGCCAGCTAACTTCAGAAATATAACTCATATTCACATTAATTCTTTTTTCTTTTTTCCTGAGGAATATGTAAGTGGCTGACTTGAAAAGTAAATTATTCAGAATTAAATTTTGCTTTCTATGCTCTCATTGTTAGTAACAGTCAGCATAACTTAGTATGGGCTAACCTAAATGGACGTGAATTGGATTAGAAAGCTGAAATTTTATTAGTGGAACAGAAAAAAGAACTGGTTGAAACACTTGACTTGTTCATTTCTTGTAGCAGACTTTACTTAATTATTTTGGTGCTGTAAACCAACTGCTTTGTAAGAAAGATTTCTGTTAGCATTTTTGGGGAATATTGCAAAAGAGCAACGTTTGCATCAGCAGTGGGATGCTGTTTGATTTCCCTCCCTGGTGTCTGACTTTGTGGTGCCTTTCCCTTACAGCAGCCAGCATATGCTCTGTATGTGTCATAAAGTGTAGTTAAAAGGATACTCATGTCAAAACTGAAGCTGAATTTCAAAGTTTAAGAAAACGAATATTAGTCCATATGATTTTATATGAAAAAGCATCTTTCATGTGGTAGAGGTTTTGTTCTGTTAAAAGGACAATTAAAAGTAAATATATATGGGAAGTGATGTCACAAAAATGTGCATTAGTTACCTGGACTGTAGGAGAGCGTTTTTACTGCTTTTGGTGTCAAAGGTTTTACTGTTATAATTTGTAGTTATACACTTAAGAACCAATACCTTCTCATTTGTAATTGCTCCCAAAATTTCTAAGTAATAATTACTTATTTTGAGCAGAAAATTTATCTTAGTGCCAGCAGGAACAACTTTGGCATAGTAAAGAACTTGTGAAACAGCGGCATTTTGTCATTAGTGTTCTCCTTATACTATAAAATGGTGTCTGTACTTTACATTCTGTATGTGAAGCTCATTTAAGTTTCATATTCAAGCTTCATGCATGGGTTTTGATTATTTTCAGCACATTGTCACAACGGATTACGGGACACATTTTTCTTGTCTGGGATAGAGTAGTTGTGAAAGCTGCTCTTTCTGACTGATATGAGCTCAAACTCTCTTCCTGAGAGAGGCATTCATGTGCTGTGTTGGTGATACTCAGCTTTGCTGAGGAGGTGCCTTAGGTCTGTGTGTGTTTTGTCATGTTCAGTCAATGATTTTTGAGTTTATATGTGGAATACAAAGAATTGCTCCTGTCCCTGCCAGTGGCAGTAGATAGCTGTAGTTTGCCCAGGTAACACAACTGAGAGTTCTACGATATTATGTTTTGCTCTGCTTTGCAGTGAAAAACTGGTGCCATTAACTGAGTAGAGGCAACTTACCATGAATTTTTCATTGTTTCTGGGTGTAATCTGACCATACTATGGGTACTACACTCACATGTTTGTGCCAACTGGGCATCGGTAGACAGTCAATAATTTCTCACAGTTAAGGATGTTTTAATCAGAAACAAATCTCTTCAGCCACTGACATTTTGTCTATGACTTTCTTCTTGTAGTGTGAAGTTAATTGATACGTCCTTTTGTAACAGTTAATTTTATTTGTTAGAGACCAACATGTGGTTCCAGATTTGAACTACTTCATCAAGATTTTGCATATTCTGAGCATGCCCACATAGTTTCTGACAGTGTATTTTTTAATCCCACCCAGGTTCTAATGCTGTTGCCTTTGTGTAGTTTTGGCTACTTTTACTTCACAAACAGATTAATTGTGGTATTTTTAGTCTTCCACAGACCTGTTAGGTTCAGCATATTTTAAAAGATAACTCTGACCAAAAAAAGGCATAAATAATGAAACAGGTATCCTTATGTGTGTTAAGAATTATTTTCTTGCAAATGTTGCCATTTTGTCCTCACACATTGATGCTGACACAGATCTTGAAGAATGTGCACCTTTTTTCTTAGGATAAATGTTTTAATGATTGTTCACATAAAAATCTTAATTATCTGGCTTTCTTGTTTTCATGAGTTTTCCTGGGCTTTTTTAATGAGAAAGCTAAATAGTAAATGTCCTTCTTTCTTTTCAGTTCCTTTATTGGGGTGGGGGATTGTTTTTAAATAGAAAGATTGATGTGATGGTTGCTTTTCAGGAAGTCCTGATGATGCTTGATAACTATGTAAGGGACTTCAAAGCATTGATTGATTGGATACAGCTACAGGAGAAGCTAGAAAAAGCTGATGCTCAAAGCAGGTAATTAGATTTATATTTTTTTAATCTACAGAGAGAGTAAAGTTCACAGTAAACTTCATTTTCTAGCAGAGCTTCAGCAAATAGAACCAATTTTCCTTTTGGACATAATGGGTGTGAGGACATTTTATGTGCATTGTAACTGTCACTTAGAAGTAGAGGATATTTCCAGTCCTTCCCTCATCTTTTCCTTTTCAGTGGTTGGTTTGATGCTTTGTTCTATACTGAAATTTGAAATAAACATTGTAGTCTTGAGAAGAGGCATTATTTTTGATACAGGTCTGGCTAATAGGTTTGTAGTTGGTGTAGAAACAATTGCTAAGATGAATGATCAAATTCAGCAGGATTTGTTAATACACTGAGCGTTTGTTGGTTTTAGTTTTGCTTTAAGATGATAGAGGAAGAGTTATTGTGAATTGTATGTTTAAACTTTTCTTTCCTGGGTTTTCAGACCAACTTCACTGGCTTGGGAAGTAAAGAAAATGTCTCCAGGACGCCACGTGATCCCAAGTCCCTCCACAGATAGGATTAGTGTGACATCAAATGCTCGAAGGAGTTTAAATTTTGGGTATGAAACCAACTAAGAAGTTTATTGAAACTTAAATAAAGATTAATTTGAAGCAAATTTCACGAATGCACTATTTTTCTGTAGTAATCAATGTGTTGTTTTATTGTTATTAAATCATATAGGTAATTATTTGCATTCCTAAAAGAAAAGCCCATGATCTGTAAGGGAAAATCCTGTCAAGGACTTACTTTTTCCTGAATCGTAATACATTTTAATTACTGGTCATTACAAAGACCTGAAGATAAAATACTGTATTAGTGTATTTCATGTGAGCTGTTTAGTACTCTCTTCTCTCTACAAAACAAAGGTCAAAATGTCTGTAACTGGCGTTTTAAAATTGCCAGTGTGTGCAATGTGAATGGCCAGCTGAGCGAGCAGAAGTAAGTTCAGGTCAGACAGAGTGAGTGTAAAGTGAGATGATGATGATTCTGATGTGTGGCAGAACTGATACTAGTTCAAATGTAGGGCATGTAATATACTACAGTAAAGCATCTTTTACTTATTGAAATTAAAATGTCTGAAAGCAGTTCAACAAAAATGTGCATAAATTTAGAGCAGCGCTGTCTGGTGCTGTGTCAGTCTGGAGAGCACAGATGTGTCCAGTTGAAATGGTTCTCAGGGTGTGTGCTGTGGTTCCTTCAGGTTTGTTGGGATCTAGGGAACGCACTGCCCAGTTTCCTGAGTGCTTACAGTGTCCTCAGCAGAGATGTGATACTGGACTGTTTGGTCAGCACCTCTGAGACTGAGCTCTCTGAAGCTGTGCATATCAAATATTTCTACAAAAATACAACCAAGTGTGTTTGGTGGAAAAACCAGAGTGTGTTTGGTGTAGGCCCTGTGTAGGTGAATCTGTTGATACCTACCTGACAACATGTGAGAGGTGTCTGCTGAAATGCCTGCTGGTGGGGAGAAAATAAGCACAAGCACTCAAATGAAACACTTGAATCTGGTGGAAATCAATGCTCTTTTTTTTATTAGAACATAACAGCACAATTAGTCTTTCAGCTAAGCCTTATTTGAATTTAATAACCTGTTGCTATAGCTGCTGAAGCTGTTTTGTTCACAATCACAGGGACATGATGAGCAACTGAGTGTTAGAGCAGGGAACAGCAAGATGAGTTTTCTATCCTTCACACTTGCAAATTTTTTCTTAGTGTGTGTCTCAAAGCAAGGCAACCCCAGAGGACTAAAATATTTTGTGTGCGAGAGAGAAAATAGGAGGGAAAATAAAGGCTGAGACATACTTGGTACTATAGAAATTTTTGGCAGAATTCTAGGAATTACTAGGAAAGGAATAGGGGATAGAAGAGAAGGTAGCGGGGTATCTCTGCAGAAATTAATGATTTATACCTGTAGTAATCTTCATATCTTCCCCAAAGCAGTGCAGAAAAAGTAGGAAAAGTACAGAAAGTAGAAACAGGGACAGTCAGAGGTGTCCAACAGCATTGATGAAAAAAGAAAAGAATTTGGAGAAGAGATAACAAGATGGGTGTGATAAACAAAATCATTTACGTGGAAGATGAGTAGGAAAATTCTGTTCATTCTTTTTAATGAAAAGGAATTGCGAGTACTAAATGGTCAAACGCCAGGCTTAAAATGATGGGAGCATTTTTCAGGACTCAGTATGTAGAATTTATTACGTGTTGCTTTGGTTGCCAAAACCACTAATGCCTTCAGAAATTAGTACCACAAAGATTAAATTTAATCTTGTTTATTAAAAACAAGTGAGCAAATTACAACAGCTTTTCAGTGTAAATTGCTACAACATGGGGAGTTTGCCAAAGGAGAGGTAGTTCTGTACAGCACTGTTCTGATAGTCTCTGAGAGACTCTGATAAAGCTTTCTAACAAAAACTGTTACTTGATCAGACACTAAAAAGAGCTGTGACTTTCATTTAGGAACCCTGCAGTGACAATTTCTGCAACACGCCTGGCTCCTTCTGGTGTAAGTTGGGCCGATAAGGTAAAAGCCAACCATGGAAGTAAAGCTGCCAATCCTGAGCTGGCAACAGCACAAGCCTGTCTGGTACCTCCGGCACAGAAGTCACTGCGGAAAAATGGCAAGTCCCCTTCAGTGGCTTCAGTTATTTTCACAAACTCTCTGGTATAAAGTGAATTCAGAATGTGATGAGATGTGTTCTAAGCAAAATACAGTGTTTAAATTCAATATGGAGATAAAAGATTCATGCAGCCTTATATTGCAATAGTTAAGTTTGAGACGAAAGTGTGTTTTCATATGTAGGTAACATTCTGCTGTATTTTCACAAACTAGAACTTGATCTGTTAAAAGCAGTCTATAACATCCCAAGAGGCAAAAGGTCTTTGGTCACAAACTGCCAATCTAACTGACCGCAAGTTGGGATGGCTGAACATATAAAGAATAATGCATGTCCAGGAATCTGGGAAGAGCTCAAGATAGGTTTATATGTCCTGGGACAGCAAGCTGTTAGATCTATGCTGAAGTAACAATTGATGTTTTTTCCTTGGAAGACAAGAGTTGCCACATTTAGTTATGATTTTCTTCTCTAAAGATGCTCCTTGGAGAATGCTTGATTCAGGATCTTTAGTTCTAGAAGAGATTGGTTTAGTTGCAGACATAAAAAACTACACTTTGGTTTATAAAATTAGTTTCTTTGCACTGGATCTCTGAGATTGTCTTCAGAAATGCATTTTTTAAAATTTATTTTCTTCATGTGTGGTCTCAGATGACTTTCTGCGAAACTATCAGGCAGGATGTAGAAATGGATATTCTGAAAGAAAATTGAAAGTGCACTTTTTTTTTTTTTTTTAAATAAAAAAACATTCCAGGAAGTGCATGTATTAATTTAAGATAGTTGTATGTTCAACCTGGGAGTAGTAGAAGCCATGTATGGTGACTTGCAGACTTGTGGCATATTATGGAAGTAAAACACCTTTTCCAGCAGAGCCATCAAAGCCATACTCCAAGGGTGGTGGTTGGAAGGGGGATCCATGGCTGCTGCTGGCATGAGGGAATAGCTTACTGTGAACAGTTGCAGTGAGCTGCTTAGAGAGCAGGAGCTGTGTGGCTGAGTTTTCAGCACTGTAATTGATGTGTAATTCCACTTTTGAGATAGACCAGTAGTTGAAGTTATGAGTAACAAAAGCTTTTTCTGGTGATTATCACTCATAGTAGAGTGACAGGCTCCAAGCTGTTGCTAAAATCTCTTTATTAGGTGTTCTTGTGCATATGGAGATTGTTATTAGCTACGCAGGGAGTAAAAGTGATCTGTATTTCAATATGGATAACACATTTTAAGATGCTGAGAGGAAAACAAAGGACTTTATCCTTTTGTTACTTTCAGAGGCTTTTAGAGGGCTGAAGAATCAGTGTTGTACTGTGTTTTATTGAATGTTACTTTCAGCTGATGAGCTCCAAAAAGAGAGAAGTCCTTTAGGTCCTGTAGTACTGGCTACAAGTGTTCAGTAACCTTCAGATCAAATGTACGATGTAATGCAGACTTGAAACATTTCATTTTAAGAAATAACAGTCATTCCTCTAGACTTTGTTTATTCTTAGGAATCTCTAATTGCTGACATTGAGCATTGGAGAATTTCAGTCATGTGCTTATGGCTGAATTGTTCTGTTTTTAACAAATCAAGTTCTCTGTAGGAGCATGTTGTCCTGTGTGTGGGAGGTGGAATCACTTTGGTAAGATCCAGTTATCCCCAGTGATGAAAACAGAAGAAAATCTGTGAAGTTTACGTGAATGGAGCCACAGGGGCTCTTCCCATGCATTATTGAAGCAGCTCTGAGGCTCGTGTGTCATCTGCTCTGCCCCTTGCCCAGCTAATGCACTCCCAGCTGTTTGGGGCACGTGGGCCTTGGGGGAAGGATTCTCCCTGCCTCCTGTAATGCTCCCTTGCCCACCCAAAGCCCAGCTGGGCCTTACAGCCACAGGATTTCCCCAGACACTTTTTCTCCAGAGATTTCCAACAGCATTATCATTAGGTCTCACAGTGGTTTTGTCATGTGGATGAGTGGTGTGATACTGTATCTGTTTCATGGTTGATGCAATTTCCAAATTTAACTAAGTAAGCCCTTAGGGAGAAAGAAAATGCGTTATTTTTCCATACAGTTCTTTAATCTTTCCTTTTCTGAATGCATAATTAAATGAGGTTAAATCATCTTATCTCATTTCCCTCATTAAACTTACTGTTACTCTCAATATTTTAATGAATTTTAAAAAATTAAGTCTTTCATGCTTGAGTGTTTTTTGCAATATGAAATGTAGTCTGTTCTTACTGTCTGAGCAATTTCTGCTTTTGAATTCTCTGGTGCCTGTGGTAAAAAGTGAGCTGAGTTATACAAGTTTAGACAGTGTATTAGAAATGGAAATAGGTGGTTAGAATTAAAATAATTGTTATTACAGGATTTAGGACAAAGACCAATGTAGAACATGTGAACTTCTGAGAAGTACTAAATTTTTTTCTGTTGCCATACTTGAAGTCTGGTTGGGTTTTATTATTATTAGTATTATTATCATCTTTCTTGTATGAATTGCTCATGTCCATAGCTGTGAACAGATGTTCTCTGTAATGTACCTAAGACTGGAGATCTTGCAGGATGTCCAGCCCTCTCAGGCAGCTGTCCTGGTTTGGGCTCAGATGGGGCTGAAGTTTATTTATGTGGAGGTTTGGGCAGGATGTTACTGGCAAGTAAATTTTTTGGAAGGGCCGTGCATCTCCTGAGGTAGAGCCCCCAGGAACTTGCACAAAGGTGCGTGGATTTCTTTTTGTGGTGTTTCCAGTGAGCTCCTTGGCCAGTTCTTCCAGATGGAGCAACTTCCCAAGAGCCTGGAGGCTGGGAGGGCCCCGAGATGACAGATGGCTTGTCACGTCCATGTAACACAAGAGCAGGCAGGGACAGCCAAGTTCACGTGAAACTAGAGAATGATCAGGGTAGGCAAATGAATTATTCATTAACAAAGCTCTGGGAGTAATCAAACCCAGCATGTGATATGTAGCCTGTGGAGATGGCTACTGGGCTATAAGAATTCCAGACAGAGGGGAAAAATACGGAGGAAGACCGATGCCTTACTGAGGATTAACTTTGTCTCTCATTAGGTGTGATCTAATGTCAATAAACATATTAGCTTTGCAAACTCTTAGTTAAAAACCTGCCTGGAAGTGACTGAATCCTAAACTGCTCGGTGAATTAAAATGAACAGAATCTTCTGGTGCGCTGTAATTGTCAGGTGGCATCACACTGTTAAAGTGACTCCAGGTAGGTCAGGAGTCTGAATACATCCATGCATTAAAAACAGCTTTGTCTTTAAAGAATTCACCAAACAATATTCTTTCAAATGCAAGTATTCCTGGGCTATTAAAATGCTTGGTTGAGTCTTGGGTAATAAATATGAATCTGACAGTGAACAAATGCAAATTAAAAATTGAAGATGTATGGCTTTTATGAAATGATTAATTCTTACTTTATTAAGTGTGATTATGGTTTTCCTGTGCTCTGAATAATTTTATTCTGATTCATTCTGTCATTTTAGACTACTAAGAAATATGCCACGAGACAAAGAACAACTAGGCAAGGCAGGCAAGAATATTCTTTTTTGGTAGAATAAACTTTAGTAGATATTAGTAAAAGATATTAGTACGATTATCAAGATACATTCATATGATTAATATATCTTATTATCTAGGTGTTAGTAAAATGATGTTTAGGTAGTAGATACAACAAAAGGGTATCTTCTGATCCATTTAATGTAGAAAAGATGCTTTTATGTAAAAGGTAACTTCAATTTTCAAAACAAATAGAAGTGTTTCAACAATCTTGTTTTGCAAATGGCAAGCAGAAAGAATTGCAACCCAAAAGTTGCTGCATTAAAGCAGTGGTGGTTTTTTGGTTGATTTTAGCAGTTGTTCTTCTCTGCCTGTTACTTGCCAGGGAAATTTCTTGGCCAGATTGTGTCCTGAGCCAGGTGCAGCAGAGTCTCTGTGGTCCGGTCAGTTACTAAAGTGGGTGGGGTGGGAGACAAGGGGCCTGAGCAGTCCTTGTCCCACGGGGTGCAGAGCCAGATGCTGCACAGGCTGTGAGCTTTCTGCAGTAAATCTGGTTGTGATTCCTGGGGAATTAAACCCTGTTCCCTGGAGAATGTGCCTGAGAGGGAAATATGTTCCCATCACTAGGTCCTGTCGGTAATATTTTTTTTCTATATGAAGATGAAGAAATGAAAAGAAGGCCAAAGTTGCCTACAGGGAAGTCTGTGGCAAATGAAAATGTAATTGGTGTTTTTCTGACTGCTGTTCTGGTCAGTGGGACACACTGAAATGTGTGCAAATGCACGTGAGGGGCAGGAACACAGAAGGGCTTTTCGCAGACACTGGTACCAGCAGTGATCTGAAGAGATCAGCCACATCCATTCACAGTTTGGGAATTTTGTTTACTTTAAAATACACAGTCGTTTTTCTACAGTGAAACAGTCTCAATGGTAAAATACCAAATTATTGTTTTGCATCTGTCATTACCAATATCATTAAGGTTTGTGAACAGTTATATAGTTACATAAAAGCAACTGTTGCATGAGCTGCTCAGCAAAGATAAATTCCAGTACAGTCCTGGCAAATTCACTGGTAACTCAGGAATTACACCAGCTGTTGGGCTAGGCTGCTGTGTTTCATCCTGAGATGTTAAAAGAACCTAACAGTTAAATGAGCAGTGTTTGTAAAATGCTGGATGCCAAGAGCAGCAAAGGATGAAAGTGCCATTAGTTCTGGTTTTGGCTCATTTCCAGTTTACTGGTTACTGCTGCTGTTGGACAGCAGTTCAAGTGCACCTAAAGGCTGATTACTCCAGTTCATATGTCAAACCTTAACGTTTGAGCTCCAGGTCTGGTCTTTATGCCCAGGTTATATGACTATCTTTGTTAGTAAAAGCTTTAGAAATACCCAGAGAGTTAATTTTTTATACAACTTGTATTCTAGATTATTACCCTCTGTAAAACAGTGTTGGGATTTTTTGCATCTCTACTCCTCTAGGTAAAAGTCATCTCCTACACCCTTCTCCTCCTTTCATGTGAACAATCTTAAAGCAGCTTTTGCCAGAAGTATGTTGGACAAAATACAAGAAGTTAGTTCTCGAGTTTTTTGCAAGAATTTTTGTTCAGCACATTGATAGGCCTGAGTTTACCTTTCACACTTCTGAGTTGTACTGTCAGGCTTCAAAAAATCACTTACAGTTGATTCAAGATATGTGGGAAATTACATGCTGCTATTAATTGCTGGCCACAAAAATGTTACATATGGAGAAGGAGGGCTTCACCTTGAAATATACAAATCTGATCACACCTAGGACATGATGCTTCAGGCAGACAAAGGCAAGTTTAAATGGTTTTCAAGTACATACCAATATCAGATATCAGAAATGTTGATTAGAAACTTGTATGTAACAGCTATATAGAAATCAAAGTAAATTGAAGAAAATTGATTTTCTATTTTCTCCTTCAGTTTGCAGTCCCATTGTAGCAATATTTTGCTATTTCCTGGAATCCAGGAAAAGCAGTTATTTAAAAGCTGACACCAATTAGTGTGTTTTTGTTACCAGAGTGAAACAAATAGAAGAAGTAAAGAAAGCACTGGCAGAATAGTAAAGACAGTGAGCCACATTTCTGCTTTCCATGCTAAGTTGTGCTATTTTGTCTGTACTTGCACTTTCACAAAAGGCCTCTGACGTTACTCTTGCTGCAAAGAAGAGCAGATGTGGTTGCTTTGTTGTGCTTTACCATCTCATGAAATAGCAAGGAAAAAGCATGGCAAGTTTAAGTGCACATTGCTTTTTCCCACACCTTTTTGTGCCTGAGTAGCTTCACTCTGCAGTTACAGAATGAATCCCATGAATGGAGTTGTCCAGTGTCTGTAATACCAATCGCATTCCTTGAAGTAAAAAGCTTTGCTGAAGAATGTCTCATTGATTTTTTTTTTTGGTATTGATTTTTAAAGAGAACATTTTTCTCCCACAGTTTGTGTAATACTGTAATAAAATAGTTGTTTCTAACGCTTCTGTTTCTAAGTGTTCCTCTCTGAGAATGGGGTGTTTTTCTCACGTAGATCGGAAGGATGCAGAGGGCTGGGAAACCGTTCAGCGTGGAAGGCCCATTCGATCTCGATCCACAGCTTTGGCTGCAAAAGCTCCTGTAGCTGCAGAAACACTGAAGTCCAGAGGTGACAGTGACAAAGAAAACGTAATTTCACCACCAGCAGAAAACAAGCATGGGAGCTCACTCATTGGCAGTGCTGGATCTGAAAGCACAGAGCTGGTACAGAAGGATCCTTTACATCACTCGGAGGGTCCCCTTACTGAGAAGACTCAGGTCAGTACATAATTTTGAACCATTTTCTAACCTTAAATCTTGTAACTTTTCTTCAGAGCATTTTCTAAAGGTGGTGTTTGCTACAGCTTTTATGAACTTAACCAGATTGGGAAAGGCTGTTAAAATAATGGTTATTTGAGTTACATTTATGGAAATGCAGTAAGATGTCAGCACAAATAGGCTAATTAAAATTCTGATGCTGTGGGCAACTTTTCCATGTTTTCCAAAAAGTCAGCATTCAACGTATCTCACACATAGTTTTCAGGTAGAAAGATCCAACTTTTGCAAGGTAATGAGCACCTGAAATAAGTGAAGTTATTTTCATCACTCGCTGTTGTTGCCAAGTATTTCCTTAAAATTTGACTCTTTAAAAATCAGTATGTTCCATTTTGTTAATTTTGCAAATGCCTCTTGTTAGTTCACAGCCTCGGAAGCCAATGGGAGCACTGGCACAGCCTTGCAAGGGGATTTCTTAGAACTGGCTCCTGAGATGCCTCCAGCTCTCACCAGTACTGACTGCAGTTCAGAAACTCTGCAGGTGAATGAAGCTTCCCCCCAGAGCACTGGCTGTACAGACTGGCATCGAACAGAAAAAGCTAAATCTGAAACTGAAATGGATCCCACAGATATTTCAAATGTGAGTGCTGCCAGATTGGTAAGCAACCTCATAAGATTTGTGAGTGAATAATAGATCTAAGCCTTAATTTCTCGGTCTGTGTTGCACAGTGTTTACTGTTAGCCTTATGTAAAAACTGTAGAAAAATCTGTGAGGTACTTACTCTAGGAAAAATAAATTAATTGTTGCACAGATACTTTTTGTTGTAGAATTTAATTCTGGTAAAGTTTCGGAACTTAAGCTAGAAGAATAGAAATGTGTTATTTGGAATAAATAGATCTCTGCTCTCATTACTTCTTTTAATAATGTTTGTGCTAATTTTTCATTTCCTTCCACTAGCAGTCATTTTAAGTCACACTCTCATTGAAGTCTTACTTCAGTTCTGCTCATCATTCAAACTGGAAGCACATGGGATATCAAAATTCTGTTAGAAACAAAGTCAGATCTGTGCCTTTTAAGACTTGCTGAGCTGCTATGCTGGGTCTTCCCTTACAACAAGCAATTTGAAGGAATGCCATTCTTAAAGCAAAAAACAAAAACCAAAAAACTCAGTTTTCTGTTTTTATCTGGCTTCCCAAAAAGAATGACCTTTCCTGTCCAGAGAATTCTGCAGGTCTCAGGGTGTGTCTGCTTCAGTGGGATTCTCTGAGTGGAGAGTTGCAGTAATATTACAGAAAATCCAGGGTATACTTTCAGGTGCTTTGTTTTGTTTAGGATTTTTAGAGGTATGTGTTTGTTTTGGTTTGCTTTTGTTTTGTCAGAAACTAGATTAATATTCTGGTTTGCTGAAGTTTTCCTGTAAATCACTTTCTCTTTTACTTCTGCAAACTGAAGTCCTGCTAGGTAACTTCTGAGTCAAGTACCTCTTTGCTTTTAGAGCAGATTTCAGGCATCTCACCCACTAACATTGTTTCAGATGCTCAGTTATTAACAGTTCAGGATGCTGCCAGTTTGGTGGGATCTGTGTCTTTTGGAAGCTTTTTACTGCTTCAGATTAGACTGAAGCACCATTTTGTGTATTGTGGTACATTGTTTGGTACTGGAGTGGAAGTGGTCTGGTTAATGCTGGACACTAGAGAAGGAAAGACAATCAGCATATCCAGGCTTACATTTTTGCCCCACTTTTTGTCATTCATGTTGGAAAACAAGTACAGCCTGAGATCCCATCATATTAACTATGGTGAAGTTTCCAGATACAGTTCATGCAGATCATTTCCATCTTTAAATAATACTTTGGAGCATGGTTCCTTTTGTAGAGGTGACAGCATGGCGTGCACTCATGTCTCAGAGTATGCCTTGCTGAGTTCCTGAGAGTAAGTATTTAAAACAGTAATTGCGGGAGAAGTGTCTTTGTGCTTTTAATGGCAGGGTTGGTAGAATAAGTTTTTTAATTATGTGAATAATTAATTTCATATTTCATGTAGTTACTAAATGAGTTAATAGTTGCTAACACTTTTAGTGGGGTTTGTATTTTCAGCTACCTTCACAAAATAGATCAGTAAAAAAAACTGTAAGTAAAGAGAAGTTGAACAAAATATCATACAATTCATGTTAACTATGTGGAATCCTCCTTTTTGTGCCTGTTACCGATTTTGGTTATTTTTCTGGTGTCATGTTTCCTCCAGTCCATGGCAGAAGTCCTGGCTAAGAAAGAAGAATTAGCAGATCGGCTGGAGAAGGCAAATGAAGAAGCCATTGCCAGTGCTATTGCAGAGGAGGAGCAGTTAACCAGAGAGATTGAGGCAGAGGAAAACAATGACATTAACATCGAGACTGACAATGACAGTGACTTCTCTGTGAGTGTCCGTTTTACTGTACCCAGATTAAAGCTCTGTTGTCAGTGGAGAATTAATATAGAATTTGTTAGTGTTTGTTTTGGTGTTGAAGTAACCTGTTTGACATGTGAAATAGTGCCATGTAATAATTATCCCACGCTGAAGGGTACTTGGTCTTACTAAACTCAGCAGCACTGTGCTGCTGAGTGGTACAGAGCCCTCTGAGCTTGCAGTCAATGTCCTGCTGCTTATTTCTGGGTGCAAAACAGGGGGAGCTGAGGTTTGTTACATTCATTGCTACTGTGGAAGAGTAGATGAAGCAAAAGTCTTCATTTTTACTGTCACAGCAGGAGCAGCATCGACCTTTGGGGTGGCCAGTTCTGTTTGGAAACACTGCTGAATATTGCTGAGTTGACACTGTTTAATGTGTGTGTGCACCTGCGAGTTCAGGTTTATGTTTTTACTGTCTTGTTCATACTAAATTTCAGGCTAATATGGGCAATGGAAACATATCCTTCTGTGGTTTGTCTATGGACTGGAATGATGTTCTGGCAGATTATGAAGGTAAATTTTTCTATATTACTGTGCTTACATGGAAATTGACAGCTAAAATAGAGAAAAATGCCTGTTTTATTCATGGCCAGTTAAGGCTTTAGAAGTTTGCCTGACACATTCTAATGTAATCTTATTTTCTCTATTGTTTCCTGAGGAAAGATGGACTTTGTGTTCAAACTCTCTCAGTGTCTTATTGTTCTTCAGCTCTCTTTCTGCGTCTCTCATTTATAATTTTACAGTTTTTAATCCTGTTTTATATTATCATCTGGCTAAAAGTGTAATAAAATCATTAAGCATTAAAAAAGGACAGGTATTAAGGATGCTTCAGTCTGTATTTGCATCTAGGCCCAAGGAAACTCATCTGAGAGAGAACTAGAGAAACCGATTATTGGCATTCCTTGTAGAAAAGTGTGTTTAAATTTCCCCCCCTTTGTTTTTATCCGTACAGCTCGTGAGTCGTGGCGCCAGAGCAACTCCTGGGGAGACAGAGTGGAGGAGGAGCCCGCGCGTCCCCCCGGCCACGGGATCCACATGCACGAGAAACTCTCCTCACCCTCGCGCAAGAGGTGCTGCACCTGGTGCCTGCCTGGCTCAGCCAGGCAGCCCAGCTCGTGGCTGCTGGGAGCTCTTCAAAAATCGGCTCTCTTTGAGTCTCTGGGTGGAAAGTGTTACAGTGCTCTATTTTTTTTTTTCATGAGTAGGCTTGTACTTCATTGTCTAAAGAAGTCTAGAAGAACAGTATTCACATTTACTGGAAATAATTGCCCTCCAGTGGCCTATTTGTTTTCTTAGTGAAATGGCATAGAAATGTTTGCTACACTGTCAGTTAATTTCGTCTAACTTGCTTTTGCTCTTCTTTGCTTTTATTAAAAGAACAATAGCAGAATCCAAAAAGAAGCATGAGGAGAAACAAATGAAAGCTCAACAGCTGAGAGAAAAGTTACGTGAAGAGAAGACACTGAAGCTTCAGAAATTAATGGAGAGGGTAAGCTTTCTGTGATATAAAGGGCTGCTCTGCTGCCTTTCAGGAAAGGATTTTTTCCCACATAGTAGGTGTATTAGAGATTCAAACTAGTGATGAAATGAAATTGTCATCTGAGTCTGAGTTTTCATAGTTTTCACAGCTGACTTGTGCATCACAGCAATTAAATAAAATATTATTTCAAATCATGAACTTCTTGACTATTTTATAGGAGACAATCTCAGATTCAGACAATCTCCTCAGTATGACAGGAGGAGAAATGTGTTGCATGTATTCAACAGGAATGGTAAAACTCACCAAACTGAAGCAGTGTATTTCGAGTTAAACTTAAGGCAGGCTTTGTGTAGGGCATGAAAGTATTTGGTTACTTTGAAGAAACCTTCAAAGATTAGAAAATTCTGAGAAAAACTCAGGCCCTGTTGTCAGATGCTGTATTAGTAATGAATTGACTCCTTGTGTGTAGGAGAAAGATGTGAGGAAATGGAAAGAAGAATTGTTAGATCAAAGGCGCAGGATGATGGAGGAGAAGTTACTCCATGCAGAATTCAAACGTGAAGTGCAGCTACAAGCAATTGTAAAAAAAGCACAAGAGGAAGAAGCTAAGGTGAGAGACTTTGTTTTCAAAGGAACTATTTTATAGCTATGCTTTTGTAAATGTTGTACCACAGAGTGCTCTGAAGTAGTTTATGCAGGACAGTGCAGGTTAGATATGAACACGTGAGCCATGAAGCAGATAAATGCTGATGTCTAAATGGTGCACTTTTCTCTAATATGACTTAAAATTAATTAGCTGTTATTAGACATCATGGTGGTTTGGTGTGGGAGAGAAAAAATGGGTTGAAAGAAAGAACTGATCATTGTCTTGCTGCTTTTGTTCCTCCCATGGGATGGGTGGGGGGAGAGAATCAAAAGAGTAAAGGTAGGAAATCTTATGGATTGATATAGAAACACTTTAATAACTGGGTGGGGAAAAATCAATTTTAAGAAAAAGGACTTTAACAAAGAGAGATAAATGATAAAGAAAGACAAGTGAAGCAAAAGGAAACAATTGCCAGTCCCCGAGCGGTGGCCCCACACCATCCTCCCCCCAGTTTTGTTGCTGCAATGATGTCCTGTGGTCTCAGATATCCCTTTGGTCCCTTGGCCTTGATACTGTGCGAGCCCTGCTCAACAGTAACTAAAACATCCCTGTGTTGTCAGCATAGTGTCAAGCACAAATCTGAAACATAGTCCCATCCTAGCTACTGCAAAGAGAATTAACTCTATCCCAGCCAAAAGCAGCATAAAAGAAATGAAGTATTTTATTTTAAAGTCTGTTTTTCCCAAGTGAAGATACATGCATCTCCTTGAAACTGTTTCATTCTGTGATGAGCATGTATCTCAGCTGTGACTGATGCAGCTGGTCATTTGTGTTTCAAGGTAAGCACAACAAAACTGATTGCACTTTTTTACTTAGTTGCTGTTTCTCTCTTGGATTAAAAGGATTTCTAGACTACCTAATTCAGTCTGCCGTGCATTGATTACTATTCCATTACACCAGTGTGACTTCTGTAATTATATTAACTGAATCACACTTGCCATAGTTTCCCAGATAAGCAGATGTTTCAAATGTTGTGTGCGTTTAAGTGTGTGGGATCTGCTGCCTCATGAGGTTCTTGTTTTCTGGAAATCAAGGTTAATTGGGCCAGAAGGCTTTAGATAAATAGCTGATGGGTAGGATAGCTGCAGACCATGGTAACTGTTGCTGCCCAGTTGGTTATCTAAATTCCCAGTGCTTGCTTGTTTACTGACCTGTAAAAGCCATCCTGTAAATGGATTCTAGTCAGTAAACAAAGTTACAAACATGATCCTACCCCCCTTTTTCATGATCTGTTTTGTCTGTCCATTTGTGTTCTCTTTACCTGTTTTATTTAGTGTACACGTTAAAGTTCTTTTAAGCTAACCTTTTCTTATTTTTTTTTTGTTTGTATGTATTGCACTGTCCTGTGGCTGAAAAAGATAATACATGTTCATGAAACAGGCTATATGAATAAGAAATATTAGACCATGAGCCTGTTCACTTTTTTCTTGTTCATTCTGTGTATACTTTCACTTTTTTGACCAGTAATTTCACATGTATTTAAAAAAATAAAGTTAGCGCAAAAGCCCTGTTGGATTCTACTAGCACTTGTGTATTTTACTGATTTATCCATCTGGGATTGAATATTACACATTTTGCGACTGAGAGAATGGACTGATGAAGTCTCGATGCTGACAGAATTGAGAGAACTTTTTTGTATTTTACCCAAAGTTTCTTGTTTCTCTGATGCAATTCAAATTTTCTTTTTATATTCCATGGGCTGTCTTGTTTAAAACAAACAAAACAAAACAATAAAAAATCATTACAAAACCTAAAGACTTACTCTCAAGTTGATGGTTTTCCAACCCATTCTAGAGAAATGTCCCACCAGTTTGATTATCAAGTGGATAATTAACAAATGGGTGAAATTCCCCAAGGTGAAAGCTATTTCAACTTCTTGGGTCTTTTCTTACACTTTCTGATTGTTTTCAGGTCAATGAAATTGCTTTCATAAACACCTTGGAAGCTCAGAACAAGCGCCACGACGTGCTGAACAAGCTGAAGGAATACGAACAGCGCTTGAACGAGCTGCAGGAGGAGCGTCAGCGAAGGCAGGAGGAGAAGCAGGCGCGGGACGAGGCAGTTCAGGTGGGATGGGTCTGCAGCTGCAGGGCACAGTGAAATACACGTTTGTGTTTCAGTTTGGCTCTGCAGACGTTAAAGTACAGAGTCTCTTAAC
This sequence comes from Vidua chalybeata, assembly GCF_026979565.1. Classification (NCBI taxonomy): domain Eukaryota; kingdom Metazoa; phylum Chordata; class Aves; order Passeriformes; family Viduidae; genus Vidua; species Vidua chalybeata. Next base: position 940,006 of record NC_071542.1, on the reverse strand, counting down.
TCCTGTGTGTTTCATGCCTAAAAGAGCAACGAGGATTCGCTTTTCCCTGGCTAGGAGCGCAAGAGAGCCCTGGAAGCGGAGCGGCAGGCCCGGGTGGAGGAGCTGCTGATGAAGAGGAAGGAGCAGGAAGCACGGATTGAACAGCAGAGGCAAGAGAAGGAGAAAGCACGAGAAGATGCAGCACGGGAGAGGGCCAGGTAACTTGGCAATCATTTCTTTGGTTCCCGTCACCATTATCCTCCCCAGCAAACTGTACCTTCTCTGCAACAGTAGTACCTTCCTGGCTTGTAAGGCTTAGGATTTTAAAAAGTATCATTAATAAGGATGCTTGATGAATGGCTTGAAAGAAGAAATCAGGTGAGTCATCATAAATTCTGTAGTACGTTTTTGTATTCCTTACATACATGCACAATGTAAGTTGTAAGGCCGTATTTTATTATATTTGTCTTAGTTTTATTGCAGACAAGACCTTGTAATAATTTGCCTTTTTCATATTTCACCTTAGTTTTCAAAGGAAATAAGATTGATGTACCCATGCTCTCCACTCTCCAGAAACTTTTGGACTTACTGGCATCAATTTGATTCCACATTGTTGTAGACACCAAAGATTACACTTGTGAAGGACACAGCCAGGAAATCAGGCTTCATTGATTCTGCTGCCTGTGAACTACTTGGTTTATAGTTTTGCCCATAATTAAAAGTTCATAAAGGGGACTTCACATGGACTCTTCTCTCTCTTCCTTTGAGGTGCAGGGAGAATGAATGTTGGTCTGCAAGACAGGTTTACTTTCCATTCTGATGCAGTCTGGTACATTCTGCTTGTTCAATTTACCAAATTCTCTTTGTATTCACCTCCTATTTCTCCCTCTTTTCCTGCAGTTCCCCTGCCACAAGCATTCCTTAAAACCTTGGTAAAAGTTAAGTTTTTTTCTGTGATGGGTGTTTACTAATGGTTCTTGACATGTTTTTAATGTCATGGCTTGTTTTCTTCAAAATTGTCATGAAGAGGATTTTTTTTTCCCCAAGTAAAATATTCAGAAATGCATTGATCACCTTTCATCTTCTGAAGCCCTGAGTGACATCATAAAGAGATTCATCTTTCCATTAGATGTGTAATGAATTCTAGGCAAGATCTGTAGCCTTTGCTGGGGCTTCATGGACCTTTCCTCAGTGTATTGAGCCAAAATCACCTGAGACTGACTGAGTTGGAAGGGATCCTTCAGGATCTTATTCTCATTTACAAATACTCGAGGAACATTAGGACTAATGGAGAATTTGGTGATGTTCTTTTGGGAAGATAGACCCGGCATGTGTAAGGCTTCTACATCTTTCTGAAATTTGAGGAAACCCAAAGTAAGCAAATGGCCGATAATTGCCCTACTGACATCTTTGTCTTCTAAGGCCTTCTATAGTTGGTCCTGTTGGAAATCTTCAAGCATAAAATTCCTTGCTCTTTGAGTTTAATCAGTGTTAAATCTGCCCCATCCCTTTGTTGCTTTGTTACCCCATTAATTTCCTTATGAGTTGTGACGAGAAGCAGTTTCCATTTGCCTTCTGTTGCTATTGTGTGTCAGCAAATTTCTGTGTTTGTTGCTCTAACATTCAGTTTTTAAACCCTTTGTACTTGATATTGCAGTACCATGCTTGCACTTGTTTTTCTTTCTTTTTCTTTGCCTAATTACAAAAGAGATTTTTTTTTTTTTTAATAATTTTGGGAAAAAGTAGGAAAGAATGTGTGCAGTGCCTTACAATGTGGTGATTCTGTTCTGTCAGTCATTACATCTCCCTAAGAACAGTTCTGAGGTTTCTCTAACACAGCAGAGTGAGGGGAGGACTCAGTGTCCTGGGTTTGAAGCTCAGGGAGGGGATGGGCTTGACAGGAATCTGGCTGTCTCTGTCCCTTCCATCCTGGATTGCAGTGTGTTTTGGAACCTTGGAGGTATCATTTGGTGTTTTGTTGGGTTTTTTCCTGCAGCTAGGATTTGGCTTGTATCCTGAAGATTTAATATTGGCTGGAATGAGCAATTTTTGCAGTATCTGCTTAAAGTTGCTTCAGTATAAGCTTTACCGTGTGCATCTGTTGGTGATTAAAACATCTGTATGAATGGAATAGTGTACTTAAAACTGACTTCAAAAGCCCCTCTGGTCTTAACTTGTTTCCAGTAAAGTTTCAGTTGTAATTTCAAAGTATTTTATATTCCAGAGGGTTGAAATCCACAATACAGAAAATGTTGTTCTTGTCAATAGAAATCATAAAACTGGGTATAAAGTACCCAAACCATGGAAAAAGAATGTTTTTCAGAAGGGCTTGTGCAGGAGTTGTGTTGATGCTCTATAAATGGAAACTTGAAAATTTTGTTTCAAAGACAAAACATTATTAGCCCAAAGTATGAAATGGTAATAATCTGTTGTAGTTTGTAGCATTAAACAAATATGTAAAAATGCAGACTGAAAGAAGCTACTGAAATAAGCTTGTAGTTCAGTTTTCCTTTCTGTACCTCAGGGATGATAACACATGAAGTACCTAATGCTTCTCATCTATAATCTCCTCCCCACCCCTCTCACACCCACGGTGATTGGAAGAGTTCACTTTTTCTCTCTGAAAGAACAATTTTTAGTGTTTATCATTTGATTTACTTCCTCTGCTGTCTTCTTTCCTATCTTTCCTTTCTTTTATATTTTCTGTGGCTTTTTGTTTTAAAAATGTTACTTCTGCATTTATGGAACTGATCTTGGTTTTTTCTATCAGATTTCTGTTTAAAAACCCAGACAAACAGGAAACCACGCGTGACAAAATCCACTGCAGTTTGGATAATAGTCCTTATGTCAGGCTCTCTAGTTTTGCCACTCAGGTTCCTTTAATTTTGGAATGCTTTTTGAAAAGATGGCTGATGGCTTTGGTTAACTCCTTCATAGCTCAGTTTTACCCTGAGCCTTTATTATGTCTTTGGCACTTTAGAGCTGCCAGGCTTCTCTCCCATCACATTTTATAAATGTTGTTTGCATAAACAGCATGAGTAGCTGACTTTCTTCCTGTTTAGAATTGAGTTGTTCCCTAGGCTTACTGACCACTAGGAAGTTGTTCTTGATGAAACTTCTACCTGCAGGTTTCTGCTTAATGGTCATGGTTACAAGTCAGGTTACACCCTTGTTCTTTTCTCAGAAAAAAAAAAAATCTAAATTTCTTCAGCAGGGTGATGCTGTTGGTCAGAGTTTTCTCTGGGAGTTTCTATATTTAAATTTGTACCATTGAACATTTTATAAAGCACTGCCCTGAGTGCTGCAAAGGGGGTTTTTCAATTTGTCATCCGCTCTTCCCCATTGATTCAGTGACTGCAGCCCTTGGCTGAAGAATGCAAGTGGTGGCAGGTGTGGAGTTGTGGTTTCACATTCATCACTCTTTTGGGGCATCTTCTTGACTGTCACTGCTCTGACTGGGATTGAGGTGTGATCCAGGCTCTGCTACAAAGGTTCAAGTGTCTATCTTTATTAAGTCATTCAAATGAAAATGTCCGCACTCTCTTAAGTTGTTTTTTGTTGTTTTTCTTTTCTACTGAACTATCTTCAACTTCATGTTTGGGTTTTCTTGTTCTGCATTCCAGACATAAATGTGTCAGTATTATTCATGCTTTACATTGATACCAGTTCTCCCTATACTTACTATCTTTTGGTTAGAGATCGAGAAGAGAGGTTGGCAGCTCTTACTGCAGCTCAGCAGGAAGCCATGGAAGAACTGCAGAAGAAGATTCAACTGAAGGTAAAAGGATACATTGGTTGAAAAATACATCGACGTTTCTTTGCACGGTTCAATTCCATTTGCTGCCATTCAATGTGTTTTCTCTTCGTTGCTTTGTTTGTTTTTCCATTCAGCATGATGAAAGTATTAGGAGGCACATGGAACAAATTGAACAGAGAAAAGAGAAAGCAGCTGAACTCAGCAGCGGAAGACATGCTAATACTGACTATGCACCAAAGCTCACACCCTATGAGCGAAAGAAGCAGTGTTCATTGTGCAATGTCATGGTGAGTTGGGCAGAGGGGACGCTGCTGGAATTGCAAGACCAACCCAAGCCATGAAGCTACAAGTTCTGCTTCTCTCATTTGAACATTTACTGTATCCCTGCTCTGCTTTTGTAAAAAGTGCATCTTATGCTTCTGTCCATGAATCAGGTGGGTTAGGGAACATTTAAAAGAGCTGTAGAGTTGTGGATAGAATGGAGACTCTGGGCAGTGCTCAGTTCTTGGCTGTCTGCTGAGAGAAGCAAGAACTCAGGAGCATCAGATGGAAGAAGGTAGTTAAAAAGTAGATTTAAAGCAAAGTAAAGAATGCTGTCCTTCACCTAGCAGGCAGCTGAGCTGGGAACACATTGTAAGATGCTGTGGGTATTTGAATTTACTGTGAGTTCAGGGGCTGATTGGTTAAGTGTTGTTGGACTGAAATTCACAGAGAAACCACATCAAGCTCAAGAAGTTGTCAAATTGAGTTTGGTTGGATGCTTGAAAGTGTTGAACAGGAAAAGGAGTGTTCTCTTTGTCTCCTCTCTCCCTTTGGTGTCTGATTTTGTGGTTGTTGTTGGAAGCCAAGGACATTGCTTTGTAGTGTCCCAACCTCAGCCGGGGCTCTCTGCCTGTGCCTGCCTTCCCTGTCCCAGGAATGGTGGGGGAGAGAAGCCACACAGCCACTGGGCCAGAGCTGGAAGATCTCTTATTGATAACTGCTTTCACTGCTTTGCAGAGACTGTGCATTATCAGAGCCTTACATGCCACTGAGCCTTATTTCTCTAATTGCTGCATTAAGCAAGATTGCATGGGATCACCTCAGGCAGTGCTGGAACAGAAACTCAGGCTCAGCAGACTGGAGTCTTGAGTAGTCACTGATCTTGCATTTCAGAATGAAACTCCAATAAATGAAATTAGATTGAAGTGAAAATGAGAGGAGAGCCTAACTTATTTTTTAATTTATTGGTACACTGCTGGCTAGCAAATCATTCTGTAATTTACTGTTAAGTCCTGCATAAAAGATGTTTATGTAAATTAGCTTGAGGAGTAAAGTACTGTGCTTGAATTTCTGAACATAGCCCTGACAAATTGGCATGTTTTACATTATGTTTAAAGTACTGCTATTTATACAGTATGGAATTTGCAAAGGAAAAATAACTATTAAGTTACTGTCATTACAGATTTCATCAGAAGTGTATCTTTTCAGCCACATTAAAGGGAAAAAACACCAACAAGCTGTGAGAGAAAACAGCAGTATACAAGGACGAGAGCTTTCAGATGAAGAAGTGGTAAGTTTTGTGCTATTTTTTCTATATTACTTCTGTTTTCAAATGCCATTCAGGTGAGCAGCTTATGAAAGCCTTGAAAAAGGAGTTGAACAAAACTGTTTCTGTTAGCATGGGAATCATAGCAGACTACCAATGAAAAGAAATGGAAGAAACAGTGCATTCACATACTGCAGGCAATTGCCATTTGAAGTTGATCCTTTATAAAATGTGACTAATTGCTTTTCTGTTAATCAAAGGCATTTTTCGTGTCACTACATTTAATCTTTTCATCCTAAAAATCTTATACATTAAAGTTGTCACCATCCTGCTATTTTCTTTGTTTCTTCTTGTTGCTTAAAATCTCCTAGACCTTTTCTAGGTGAGAGGTGTGCTATCCTGTGCATCAAGGTCCATAATGCTGGAAACTGTAGTTCTAAATTACTTCAAAATGTAAGATTTGAAACGTTTTGGAAGTATTAATATTGCTAAGAAGAATAATAGCTTTTCAGTAGCTTCTTTAGAAGAGTTGGCATTTAGAGTGATTTTGAGGAAGCATTGAGGATATTTTATACTATACCAAGAGGCTACTCTTTTCTAGAAAGGACATGTGTGTAGTTGTCTCATGTAATTTTTTGTTGCTGCTGCCAGAATTCAACTACAGTATTAAGTCAATTTTATGAGGATTTGGGTTCTACCACATCAAAAAAAAAAAAAAAAAAAGAATGCCCCTGTATTATATCTGTCAAGTGTTAGGAGGAAATAGTGTGCAAGCCAGTTCTTCAGTACTGATTCAGATTGAACTTGTGTTTGGAAATCTATTTCCAGACAGGCTGATTCAGATGACACTGTCCAATAGTTCTGATTTTTTCACTTTCCTTCACAGTTCTTTTACTGTTTTTATTTACTGAAATATTTTCTTTGTTTTCAGCTTCTTTACATCTGGTTGTAACATGTTTTCCTTTTAAAAAAGCTTTGGAGAGTTAGGTCTCTGAAGTACTGAAATCCACAGAGGTGATTATCACTGAAAAAGCAGAAAAAGATAACTGGAGAGGCACAGTAGTCTGGAGGAATAAATGTTTGTGGAGTTGCACTTTCCTGCCCCTTCCTAGCTGTAATAAAAGTATATAAACTGGTTTCTCAGTTTCTTTCTTCCTCTTGGACAGTGGTTAGGGGGAGTTGTGTGGTTTTGGATTGGGATTTTAGGTGCCAGGCTTACCTGGTGTATATATGTGGGGAATCTCCATGCTGCACCTGTTTGCCTGGAGATACTAGCTGTGAGATTTTCCGGAATCTGTCCTGCTGTGGGCAGTCCTAAGTATGGATTGACATTTTCTTGGATCTCTTTGGCCTTTGCTGGTACCTGTCTGGCCACTGGTGCCTGAAGTGTGGTTCTTGTGAGCAGCTGGCTCGGAGGAATCTGGAGGAGCACTGGACTGGATCTCCTTATGACTGGGCATTACTCACTCTCCACATCTCATTGATAGCTGAGCAATTCCAGTTTCTGGAATCAGGTACCTGCAGCTGCCTCTGCACCCAGCTGGGGAAACAGAAGTTCCACTAGAGGGCACAAAGATCCTGATTTTTGTGCCTAAATCCAGGGTTTCTCAGCAAAACATTTTGATGAGAACTTAAGACCTAGATGAAGGTTAAATGTATGTATTTCTTGAATAATGCAGGAGAGAAAGGAGAGAGCAATTTTAACTGAATGAACAGCTTGAGAATTACTATAGCAGATTCATACTGGCAATGTATGGATGCTGCCATTGTTAGATATTTTGTATATTATTTATTACAATATTGCAGTTAGTCGAAGTATAAAATTCTGAGTTACCTCATTGTAACCTGAAATTTTCCAGGTCTGAGGCCTTCTCTGCTTTTTATTACTTTTTTTTTTTTTTCAAAGAGCAGTAGTAAGACATTATAGATCGGAGCAATGTAGAGTAGGAAAGGAGTTTTACTGATCAGAGCAATCTGCTTTGTGTATCCCTTTATTCAGCAAGCATAGTTAATGCCAACCTCACAACTAAATGATTCTCAAGTTTTGAAATACTTGAGAAAAAAATGCCAAAGTTTTATACAGATGTGAACCCATATTCCAGGGAAGCTTTATAATAGTCATAGTTACTTATTTATCACTGTTTTCAATTTTTCAGTCAGTGAAGGTAACTCTAGTGAGAACACACTTGTGCTACTTAAAGTTATTACTTGTCATCTGTGGTGTCTTTAGATTATATATGTCTTGTCTGTGACCCTTCTTCTTTGACATAAAAGATTTTATTTATGTCACCTTTGACCTAATAAAATTTCACCTTTAACCTTATGCACTTGACACCTCAGATAACTTACTCTTGATCTTTGACTCATTTTGTGTTCAGCCTCTTCAGTATATTAGGTAGCTGCCTGGAAAGAAAGCTTTTATAAAATTCTAATCTGATAATAGAATTTCTTTACTATTACTTGAGAAATCACAAGATTTGAAATACTTTAATTTTGTCCGTATTGGTAACTCAGATTTAGGTGTCTCCTCAATGCTTTGGAAACTGGTTGAAGCAAATGATTGTATAATTTTTCTTCACCCAGTACGATTTTTCTTGGTTAATTTGACTGTAAGCAAAAAGTTAAAAACTTCTTAATGGTCATGGACACTGATTCCTCTGGGCCAGGTGGGTGGTAGGAGTTGATCTTGCCAGAAATAAAAAGAAGCTGCCGTATTCTAGGGATTTTCTATATGTCTATAGTGTCTATACGTTCTGTAATTTTAGAGACATTTTCAGAGGTAAAAGCAGACTTCGTGTTGGAGCACTGTCCTACTAGTTTGACATTAAGTGCTTATTGTGCATAATTCCAGCATGTCTGGTGCAGGAGCTGACAGCTGGGATTAGACCATCAGGAAGCCGAATTCATTTGCGGATGTGACACATACAAAGAAAATAGTTTTGCTGTGAGTAAAGATACAAAAATGAAAAAGCATGAAGTTCTTTCTCAGATTGCGTGGCAGCTTCATTGCACATCAGCCTTTTGGGTTTTCTCCATTTGGGGCTGTTTTAGTCTCCAGCTGAAACAGTTGGAGCAAACACCTCTTGGTTTTCTAACAGAGGTTATCCTGTAAAAGCAAATTAAGTTCTGTTCACATTTGATTACTTCTTTTGTAACTTTGCTTTTGTCTGGCCTCTTGTAGATACATTAATTCACCTAGGTGGTAAAACTGGCAGCAGGCTAAAAGTCATCTTCAGCATATTTCTGAAGCTTTCAGTGCTCCCACTGGCCCACATCCTTTCAGCATTATCTCCAGTGCAGTAAGAGCGTGCTGCCTACATTATCTCTCTGCTTAAGTGCCTGGCTGCTTCCATCAAACTCTCAGCTTCTGCTTTTGCACTGCCATTTTCTGTGCTATTGATTTCCCGTCCCCTCTCTCAACATCCACCTTGCTTTTAGTTCAGCAAAAGATGTAAACAGTGTAAGCAATTTGCTTTCATTGACTTCACTGGAATCAATTAGTATGTTGGTAGTCCTGACTAATTGCTTTGCTGAATTAAAGCCTGTGTGACACAAAGGCCTCACTGAAAAGGTGCCTGCAAGAGCCATAGGACAACACCTGGTGATTTCATTAGGCTGAGGAGTCTCTGCAAGGACCTCGTAGATGTTTTCTCCTACTTGTAGCTCCTACAGATTTTAGGAGCTATACGCACTTTTTAGGCACTTTTATGCCCCTCTGCTTTCCCTTTTGCCTTTGCCTTTCTTGTCTCCTGGTTTGTTTGGAGAAATACACCCAAGAGCTCCCTTTGAAGCATTGTCCCAGCTCTCTCTGTATCTCCTGGCATTTAAATGCCATGGTTTAAAGGGACTTTCAGAATATAAATCATGTCATTCCATGTGGTCTGTGAATGTTTCTAATAAGTGAAAAGCTCTTCTAAAAACCAGATGCAATAGATAACTTGGCAGGGTTCGGTTAATTTATATGAGGTGCATGCTACAATTTTACGTATTCCAAAGAAGGATGGAGGAATATTAATGAACTGTTGTTTGCACGAAAAATGTGTTTTTTCTTATCAGGAGAGAACTGATTCTATTGTCATTATATAAAGGCAACAAAGAACTTCTAAGTGTATTTAGATCAAATGAGAACATAATCCCATGATGGGAGCAGAGAGGTGATTGTTGTCTGAAGACTGACAGCGTTAAAATGTGAGGATTTATATGAAGACCTGGCTACTTGAGCCCACACACGTTCCTTTAAAAAAAGCTGCTGCCCAGCGACTAAAGCTTCCTGTGGAGTGTGGCTGCCCAGCTGGCTGGGGCTGCAGTGGGAGCCTGTCCTGGCCCAGCTCTGTGTGCTCTCCTGTGCTGGCAGCTGCCCCAGGTAAAGCCATCAGCCCTGGCTGGGTGTGCTGGGAACCCGAGGCAGAGCTGTGCTGTGCCAGCCAGGTGAGCTTTGCAGCCAGCACCCCACACAGCACTTGGAAGTCCTGTTCACAGCACTTGGAAGTTCTGAAAGGTTTTTAGATTTTAGGAGCAAGGAGTTGTTTTTCTGAAAGAAATCAAGCTCTTTTCCTAGAGATGTGTGCTGCTTCCATTATTTCTTGCAGAGGAAACTACTGAGGGGAAAAGATGTGGCAATAGCTTAATGTCTGACCCTTGCTGCTCTTCATCTTACAAGGATTTTTCTTGTCTAGACACATGGTGGTGCCAGGATTTTGCTAATTATTATTTTCTTGAATACACTATGTTTTCATTCCAATTAAATGATATATAACTATTTTTTTTAACTATTATGTTTTGTTGCTTTAGGCTTTGCAGTATTGAAAAATCGCTTTTGTTTTCCTTTCTGAATCAGAGTGTTTTCAAATTCTTGTATTTAAATGAAGAATAGTGTTTTATGAACTTCTTTGGTAGCCTGTCTAAAAGGTATGATTAAGCAAAACGGAAAATAACAATACTAAGCAGGGTCATGTTTTTATTTCATCTAATAGAGGAGTTTGAGAGGTTTATACCTGTGGTTATGTAGCTTTTAAAAACCACTGTACACAATTAGTAGTTCTCTTTTTTATTCTGGAACATTCAGACGTAAGTTACATGTCTATCTGGTTTCATAGAATCAGACTGGTTTGGGGTGGAAGGGATCTCACAGCTCCTCCAGAGCCACCCTTGCCATGGGCAGGGACACCTTCCACTCTCCCAGGGTGCTCCAAGCCCCATCCATGGCCCCTGGGACACTGCCAGGGGTGACAGCTCTGGTCAGTGCCCAGTGTGTCCAGCCTTGCCTTGCCCTGCTGTTTGCCCTTCATCTCTGCTGGCATTTGGCTGCTCCTTCATGTCCATTCCAGCGCAGGGAGATGGCCCTGGCCCAGCTCTGGTGGTACTGCAGCCATTTCTGGCCTGTGTGGTGGTGCATGTGTTTTGGTCATGTGTAGAACAATATTCCTGCTTGCTTTATCCACAGATTTTGTAGTAGATTCTTTTTTTTTTTCTTGGCATCTTATTATAGTTCTCCAACAGTAGCCCATTTTTCTTCTCTGTTGCTCAGGGGAAACAATCTGTAAATCACTTGCAAACAAGAGCTCCCCATCCCAGTAAAAGCCTCAGGTTCTGGCTGAATTGGCTTTACTCTTTTTTTTTTTTTTTTTTTCTGAGGAAGGAAGGATGTTTTTTAGAGCAGAGTTGTGTGTTGCTAGAGGAGTGGAATTATGCCAGGCATCTGTGGTTCATTTTTCTTTATGGATATTTCATACCTTGTGGGTACCTGTGGTCCTTTCAGTCCAGGAGCTCTGGCCATGTCATTCTGCTGTGAATAATTCTGTCCTAGAAGACATTGTCATGAAAATCAATGATTATAAAGTCTAATCCATGCTGCAGCTTGCAGAAGGTCTCTCAGTACCCCATATATCAATTCTAGTTTTTGGTACTTTGCATAGCAATAGCTTCTTACCTTTAATTTATTATAAAGTATTGTTTTTCTTGGCAAAAACGTATGTGATTAATCGTTTATTGGCTGTGCCTTTAATTGTGATAGATCACTGCCAGCTGCTGCACCCTTCCTATTTTTGGCTTGGGCATCTTGAATATCCACAACCAGTAAAAGAAACTACTGCTGGCAGGCGCAGCTGCACTGTGATCTCCCCCCTCTCTCTGCTGTCCTTGCAGCCAGATGATAATGTCAGTGCCTTCCAGCTTTCCTCTCTCATCTGCAGGGATGTTTTCCATGGCCAGGATGCAGAATTCTCATCACAGAGACGAGACACCTTTAATTTGCCTTTTGTCCCCACATTTTGAAGTGACAAGGAGGGAGTGTTATTAAAAATTGGAAGAAATACTTAAAGCTCTTATTAAGAATATTTATTTGTTTTTTTATCTCAGTAGCAGACTGTCGTGTCATTGAATCCATGGATGAGCAAGGTAACTGAAAGTACAGTCACTATTAGCAGTAAAAATAGTTTTTAGTTTGGGCATGCTGAAAAGTAGATTAGTCCCTCATGGAAAAAAAAAACATAAATCCCAGATGTCAAGGAAAACCTAGTTGTACAATGGAAGGTCACTCTTCAGTTTTGAATGAATAATAAAAGTTTTTTAGTGCTCTCAACTTATCTTCTAAAGTACAGTCCAGCAAAGAAATGTGAATAATTAAAATCTTGAGAAATTATTTTGAGAAAATAATATTTGAAAATTCATTATATTATAACCTGTTTCTTAAACATATAGCACCTCTAATAACACTTATTATTTCATACTAATATTCATATTCTTCCTTTGTATGATTCTTCATATTTTGGAGTGGATCATCACTTGTGGTCCTATAATAGTATTTGATCTCTTTATGATGAAGAATTACTGTGTTTCAGGCTGTCATTGTTTAAAATTGAAGTGTGCTTTTGATATAACTCATAGTCTGCTTCAGCATCTGTTTTCCATATTAAATATTGTCCTAGATTATGAAGAAAAAATAAAATAGTGAGGAATTCTGTTGAAACATGTAGTAAAATAATGAACAAATATTCCTGTGGTAATGTGATTTAGAATTGAACCCTAAAAACCCTTCAAAATTTGGCAAATATATCCCTTAAGTGATTATATACACAAGTAAAAAACCATTATTCCTGACAGTGGTAATAAATAGTGAAAACACTTTTTAATGATTTTCTGCAGTTACAGGATATTGTTTATTTTGAAACAGGTAGAGATGTAAATCCAAAAGATATATGTAGGCTTCAGAATAGTTACCTATTGATTTGCTAGAATATATTCTTTAGGTACATGACCTTTATGGAAAATACTCCGTTTGATGTATATATTTTTTATATTAAAATGGTAAATGAATGACAGTTTATATAAGCTACTCCCAGTATTTCCCTATAGTCTTCCTCATGTTTATCTTTTAATGCTGATGTGAGAGGGCAAGTAATAACAAGTGTTTGGAAGTTCTGAAGACTGAGTTTAGATAAATAGCTGGAGACAGATGTTTTTCAAGTTGCCTTGGTCTGCAGAATTGGGTTAGAACACTTACAAGAATGCCTTTTCTTCCAGAACTTGAGGATTCAAGGTTGGAAAGAACACAAAAATAACAGAATAACCAGCCTTGCAGTATTCTGGCATTTCTGCTTCAGTTCTGGCCAGAATCCAGAAATATAGAAGGGAATGAAAATGAAAAAAAAACAGAGGGGAAAAAAACCTTATAAACTCTTTGAGATTCAGCAAGGTCATTTTGGCGTAGTTTTTTTGGGTGAAAGTCCAGCAGGCAGGAAGGTTTTGCAGATCTGTGACTCGGTGTGTTTATCACTGGAGCACAGGTCAAGAGCCCTGGCTCGCACCTGGGTGGCCGTGGCACTGCCAGGCCGTGCTGGACAGGGATCCCCCTGCAGTGCTGCCTCCCTGAGCTTGGAGCAGCTCCCTGCTACCCTGGCTGCAGCTCCTGCCTGCTCCAAGGATCCCAGAGCCTCCTGTGCCAGGGGGAACTCTGTGCTTAGGGTGGCCAGGGATAACACAGGGGATCTGCAGCTGGGGCTGCCCTGCACCAGCACAGCCAGGCTGTCCTTCCCTTCTTGGCTTTGCTGCAATACTGTCCTGCCTGTGCAGGCGTGCTCCAGGCAGAATTCATAAAAAGGCAACACTTACTTAAAAAGAAAGGAACAGGAAATAAGTATTTGTGTTATGGTTACCTCTAATTTTAGAAGGTGGGAATTTTGTTAAAAAGAATTCTGTTTGGCACACTTCACAATTTAATAAAAGTTCCTATTAATATTTTCTGAGTAGTGAAATGAATGGTAACTTATATGTAGTACAGAGAGGCAAGAAGTGTCATAGTGGAAAAAAATGGGGTAGGAACATAATTCTGCAGTTCTGTTCTAGTTTGATAAATATATATCCAAGGTTTCACCTGCCAAAGACAGATCCATGAGTGCTCTTGCTGTAATTAGGACACTAAATGGGGAGAACTGCTGAGGAGTATTGGTCTTGTGAACGGCTATTGTATGAAGAGGATGTCAGTTGGGAAATTTCTTGTGCAGCTGTTGTATTTTATACAGATTACTGAGGCTGGGAATCCAGTTTCAGGTATGGTTTTCCTCATCCAAGCAGAAGCAGACCCTGCTCAGCTACATAGCATTTCAGCATTTTGTAGCATTTGCTGCACTGTCCATGGAAAACTTTGCAATTATGTTTGTTCTAGAGTTTGAAAAAAAAAATTACTTTTACTTTAGGGGATATTGATTATAATGCTGTTATTCTCATAGTGTAAACATGTCATATAAGAAACAGAGAAAACATTAGTTATAAGAAGTGCCTAGTCAACTAAAATTATCAACTTCAAGATATGAGACTAACAGGGTAGAGTTTCTGGTTCAGGCAGTTGAAGGGGACTAGGCAATAACCAGCAAGAATGTGACTTCAGAGGTGACCTTATTAGTTTTAGCTGTAATGCTCTTGGCAACTCGGTTTCTCATGTAGTTTGTGGATGAGGCCCATCTGTTGCATTTGGAAAGCTTCAGGATTTCCAGTGACTTGACCAAAAGTCAGAACAGTTGGGAATGGAGGGAGAAGCGTGGGAGCGTTGGTTGGTAGGACGGTCGGGATGGACGGAGACGAGAGGTCTCTGCAGCCAGGGCCTGGAACTCAGGGTTCATTGCAAAGGGGGTGGCTGCAGGGCCCTGCCTGGGGCTGCCAGCCACAGCTCGGGGCAGGCCAAAAGAGAGAGCAAGAGAGGAAAGTTCCCATTACAATACAATAAATCTTCTGTGCTGAATAGTCTAATTTTCACTAACCAATCTAGTACAAGATACAAATCCCATAGCATTTACATACAGCCCATAAGAATGATTACATTACCGTACTGTGTTACATTTTAAACCCTAAAAACTACTCTTTGGACCCCTTCTGCCAAGCTAGTAGGGTCTGCTCTGACCCTTGGAGCTGTCTGCAAGCTGAGGGTGTTGTTTCATCAAAAGGGCATTACCTTCAGCCGGCCATACCATTGCTTTCCAGTTGTTCAGTAACTAAGGCTTGGTATCTCAAAGCTTGCTTTCATTTCAGTCTTGCTTATAGTTTCCATATTCTCAAAATCTTTTGCCAGGCAATCATATTTATAAGGCTTTCCTGTTTCATCTTCCTCAACAAGAAGGAAGAAATAGCAAAGACATTTTTTGTAAATAATCTAATTTCTATCTGCTTTGTGGTGACTGCAGTTTTACGTGGGCAATAATACTAGTCTTTATCACCTTGTTGGTAAATAAAGTATTGAAACTTTTACAGAAATTTATGTCAGTTGTTCTAAAAATTACTTCAGTGTTCTCTAAAAATTTAGAGGTTCTATGGCGTTGTCCAGTGACAACACACATCTGTAGAAAATACCATGAAATATCCCATGGTGGGTGTTTACTACCTTACTTCTACTTCATGGCTTTTTCCACTGAAGACTGAGGATCTCCCCCTGAGACAGGTACAGGATACCTTGGGATTTTTAGCAGTGTTCTTAGCTTTGGAGCATGGAAGTAGCACAGGAGAGAAGGAGCAGTTTTTCTGCTCCAGTGGGTCACTGTGCCATCATCACATGAGCAGAGAGGAGCATACACAGGTGATAATGAAGAAATCCATGTCAGCATTCAGTTCTTGTTTCTTTATTTTGCAGTATTTGTACATCCCAGCACAGAACAGTGCCTGCTCTTTGTGGCACAGATTCTGTCACCTTCACGAAAGCTGAGACCTTACTTTGTGGTGTTTCTGATCTCAGCTGTGCAGCTCAGAGGATGAGTATCAAGTATGAAAAATCATGGCAGAAGTCTGATATGGAGTGACCATCATAGCTGGCTCTGGTTTAATCCTGAGATCAAAAATATTCTGTTAGGACAGAACTAGCAAAATAAGGCTTTAAAACAGAGCTTCAGAGAAATTGCACAGCTAAAATTGATACGGCTGAAACTAAAACTGTGCTGAAAAATTTTGGTAGGCTGAATACAGATCATAATGACAGCAGCTTCCATTAAAAAAGAGCCTCTACTTATAATGTTTTGCATTTATAATGGCCTAAATTCTCAAAAGATGTGGTGGTAACAGTATCTGAGGATTTGGGGCCAGAATGTGCTCTGCCTAGCACAGGACCAGACCAGTGACGACCCCTTAAATTGCCATAAGAAGAAACCCAGAATGCTTTTAGAGAGAGGATAAATTAATTTAGTCTTAGAAATTCTGACTACACTTGGCATTTACTTATATAAAAATAATATTTTTTTAAAAGTGAAAGGCTTTCAGGAAGAAGTGTCCAGATTACCCCATTATCCTGCATTACATTTATTAGAAATACACTCACCTCAAACTAATGGCTTTCATTTTTATTTAAATGAAAGGATGACAAAAGTTTGCTTTGAAAACACTGCACTGGCCTCACTCCCTTTTATGCTTGTTGTTATTGGTTTTGTTGTTGATGGTTGTTATTTCTGTGGTGTGTTCCCCTGCTCAAGTATGGCTATGCAGGTAAAATTACTCATGAGTTTAATTATTTAAAGGATTGGACTTCCTGTACTTCAGCGTGACTCAGTGGATTCTAAAACCTCAGTTTTTTCAGGTAACTGGTTGGAGCTCCATAAAGCAGGGGGATAAATATTTTTCCCCTGCTCTGGAGGTTGATGTAGCAGCAGTTCTCCTCAGGTGCCAGTTGTCACCCAATCCCAAGCTATTTGTTATTCTTGTTTCACACCTGAATGGTGTCGATCTGCCCGCGGTGATAATCCCACGCTTTGATCTGTACCTGCAGAGGGAGATTGGTTTTGTGACACAAGGTATTATTACTCTGGTCTGACTTTAATGAGCTGTATGGATGAAGTCTGGTATTAATCCACACTGCCCCGTGTGAAAGCTGAGAATGCTGAGAACCATGGTGCACAGAGGTGCTCGAGTTCCTGTGAACAAATGTGTGCAACCATCATGGGTGCTCTCCTGGCCCCACAGCCTGGGGCATGAATGTGCTTGTTGAACCCTACAGTTCTCTTCCAGTCAGCAGCTAATCACAGATCAGATGATGAAAAAAGAGATGAGTGTCTGTGCAGGAGGTGCAAAGCTTTGTCTCCTTGCTTTGTGCCCAGCACAAGTGTGACCCCTCGGTCACAACTGCCCTGGTGTGGCTGCACAGCAGCCTGGCTACCCCTGGTGTAGCATGGTGGCCATCCCAGAGTGCAGTGGGAACTTTATTCCACTCTGCTGTCACTTTGGAGCAATGACAGTTTGAAGATGTGGTGAACCAGAATGCCAATTGCACTGCTGAATGAAGATGCAGAAGCACAGTAACAGCCCTGGTTATTTTGTGCGTTACCCGTGCTGCAGCTCACTGGAGAGACCTGAGGTAGGCTCCTGGGGGTGCTGGGCTGTACCCTTTGGGAAGCAGGGGTGTTCATACCAAATCCCATGGAAATCATCCATGAAGATCTTTCTCAGTAGATGTCACAGGATCAGTACCCCAAAGCCTGGTAGCAAAGCAGCAGTGCCATGGTCTGTTCTGAGGAAGTTCTTCCTTTTCCTAACGTTGTCAAACTCCAACCCACCTGTTTCCTGTGCAGTTTGAACCTAAGGACTGGATTTCTGGTTTTAAAAAGAAAGTTAGTGGGAAAGGTATTTTTAGGTGGGTGTTGAGGGATGCATCTCTCTGATGAGACAGAATTGAGCTGGGGGTTCATAACCAGGATGGGGGTTTATTCTGCATTGCAGCAGCTTGGTGGAGAACTAACTCCTTGCAGTTATGCTCCAAGGGCACGGCCTCTGGAGGTACCCTGAGAAGGTTTGCTTTTAAGCCCTTCTTGCTAAAACGAAATGGAGACTGTTTAGGGCAGGGTAAATGCCTACAAAAGCTGTTAAAATTACCTTACAAGCAACTACAGCAATCTGTGGCAATGTGTGTGGTTTGAACAGTTGGACAGTTCATTGAGGAAGTCTCTTCAGGTGTGCTGGGACTTATCCAAGGTAGGCAGAGAAACAAATGGAAAGTCAACATTACCTGTAGAATTTGCTTAATGTTGGATTTCTTATCTCCAGTACTCATTCAGTAGAATGAGACCTACTAATCCAGTATTCATTTTGCATTCCTATGATTTAAAATGGATATTTCATTTACTGTTTCCACCAGATATATATTCCTAGGTTGTACCGTGCAGCACTAAAACTAAATGGTCTTTTTCCAGGAAATTTCACTGAGATTTATTTTGTTTTCAACAGATGCAGTATTTTTCCTGAATCAATGAAAGAAAATATAGGTTGTTTTTTGGAAAATACTGTCTATAAATTTTTTTAGCACATCACCTTTTACTTTGAAATTTAAGGGTACTTACCAAAAGGGAAGGAATAACCACATCTGATTGTGCCCATAATAATATTCAAGGATAAATTATCCTAATAAGCCATGGTGAGACATACTTTATAATAAGTTCGGTATTTTGTAAGAAAACAGATACAAGTCTCAGTACATTAAAAATTGTGTAAATTGTTCTAATAACTGGCACTGAACTTGTTTAGTATTTCTTCTGTGGGGAACTGAAATTTTACCAATATTTTGCCTAAATTCAAATTTTTTAATGCGAGAGGAAAAGTAATAGTCCCATTAATAAATGGGAACGTTGTAAGTAGTGAATAGTAAAATACATCTCCATATATTTTAATGAAGGTTAAGACATGTTTAGATTTTGATGAAGAATTAATATAAAAACCAAAATCAGTTTATTTAATGTAATGAGTTATGTTGGTAGGGCAGGTTTTTTGTAGCTGTAAAAGGCAGCTCAGAGGAGAGAGAGGATGTCAGCTTGGAGTCCATGCTTACAGGTAACAATTTCTTGATAAGAGGCACAGTATTTATTTATCTTCTTTAAATAATTTTTCTCCCTTTTTAGAAAATACATAGCTTGTTCTCTCCAGTGTGAAATAATCTCTTTCCCAAGATTTATTTTAAAATTTGGCTTCATTTTCATAACCTTCCGGTAAATATTTACCACTGTTCTTTTTCCTGGGAAGATAATCTATGATCTCCATCACATACTATACCATTAAATATTGTTCCACTATTTTCTGCAGGAGCACCTGTCATTAAAAAAGTACATTGTGGACATTGTAATTGAGAGTTCTGTTCCTGTGGAACCGTTAAAAGATGGAGAGGAGAAACAGAAAATTAAAAAGAAAGCCAAAAAGCTAAAGGCACGGATGAACTCCAGGTAGTAACAATTTCTTTTCATTTTTATTTTTTTTCTAAGTTTTGTTCTAAACTTTACCTTCTGTCCTCTAGTGTGAGTGCAGTGGAAGGCTGAAAAAAAATGTAAAATTATTTGCTTTGGGAGTGTCTTGAAAATAACACTGATGAGCCTAATTTATGGCCACTTTCTCTGATTGAGAAAGAAAACTGAATATCGATCTGGAGCCCTTGGTTTCACCTGTTAAGAGCTTTTCTCATAATTGGATGCCAGTGCCCTGCCAAAACTGTAGCCTCTTCTAGCATACAATAGCATGTTTAAATTTGTGTAAACCATGCCTATTTTTCTTTCTAGCTATTGATTTTTAAATGAAGTATCAAAGAAAATCAATAGTAATCAACAAATAGAAGTCAGCCTGCTGTAGTGTCAAATCCCATGACTAAATTTAATCTTTTTTTTTTTTTTCTTTTTTGCCTGTCACAACAAGAAGGAAGTTAAAAATATCTTAAAGTGGAAAGTGAGTTGTCAGACGTGCAATTTGTTCTCAGTCTAAAAAGTGACATCTGCAAATCAGTGTGATGTGCAGGACATCATTATATCATGAACTGGCAGTGTCACTCTTCATGGCTGAATGGTCCCCAGCTCAGGTTAATGCTCAGCTGAATATTGTAATATATTTTTGCATTTCTCTCTACAAATACTTCTCACCTAGGTAAGAGTCACTGTTACACATTTTCTCTGCCTTTTTAAGCGAGAAGGGTTTCAAATAAGAGAAAAAAGCTTGCACAGATTTTTAGAGCTACAGTAGAAGTGAGATGTTTCAGTGACTCCTAGCAGGCACATCAGCCTTCAAAACCACAGCACTCTTACAGTGTATTATGTTTCTGAGTGCTCTCCTCTTTGGATGAGCAGATCCACTAGCTGAATATCACTGTTGGACCTGGATAATGTTCTTCAGGTTTCTGGATGCTCAGGATGCAGAGTTATTCAAATGACCTGTTGATTTAATGCAGTTACTGGGCCCAGTGTTAATTATTTCTCCAGGGCGGCTTCTGTTGAATTCAGTCAAAGATTTGTCAGACCTTGGAATGCAAGTTGAAATAATAATTTATTGTTGGCACAGATAGGAGAAAAACTTTTTCAGAACATTTTGAATTTTTATGTGTCAGACTGCTGTGTGAGTCAGCATATTCATCATCAAAAATTGTGATTAAAACAGTAATAAAGGGCCATCATTTTACAATGGTGATGTACTATTGAAAAATACAGTGAAAGTTTCAAAATCTGAGTTTTATTGAGGAGACATGAAGTTCATGTTCATTAAGCTTGGTTTTACTTTTAAAGGGTGGCTAGTGTTTTCAATGGCTTTGCTGTCCTTGAAGATAACTATAAGTTAAATATAAGATTTTCTGATGTTTACCACAAAAGACGTACTAATAAAAATGTCCAGTAAGCAACATAAAGCAGAGTTATTTTCTTGTTGCTAATTTAGAGTTTCATATGTGTTAGCAGATTATCTACACGCCATGTTTTAGTGCATATTTGCAGCTCTTCTCTAAGAAAATAAATAGTTACAACGAATGCCCTTACACCTCAGCACTTGAAATTTCACATTCATTTCAGTTTCTAGGAAGCTGTGGTATTTTAAACTGGAAAAAAATAAGAACTGCAACCAAATAGGTTCCTGTTACACTCCTGAGTTTCCAGATCTTAAATCACTCTTGCAGTATCAAAGCAATGAAGGGCAGAGGTGAATGAGGGGACAAATGCTGATCAATGGGATATTAGATGTGTTGAGAAGTTTCGTTAGTCTTATTAATTATATTTATAACCCTAAGCCATTTAAGCGGTGCTATCAGTAACAACTGATACATAGGTAAGTAAATTACCTCAGGTTATCACTTATGTGCTGCTAGCAGGAGGATGTTTGGACAGTGACACAGGAGAAGCAGCGTGGGTGAAAGCTGAATGGAGGCATCAGAGGTGTGCTTAGCAGGTAGTCAGGGGACTTAAAGCAGTCCAGCACATTTAGTAACAGGGTTTTGAGGTGATAATTCAGGTTTCACTGACTTGTCTGTACAGAAGCTGAAATGTGTTGTTTCTGGCGAAGAAGGCAAAAGGTTAATAAAGGAATCTCACCTTCATGTTTAATACTAAATTCAGCTGTGATTAATGGCTTTATTAATGACCCACAAATCAGAGCTGCTGGTGATGTAACAATATTTGCATGGAGCTTAAGCTGGAACGGTGAAGCAAACAAAAGGGAAATCTGAGTAGCTTTGGGAAACTTGAGCCATTTGGGTGAACAGAAAATATGAAGAAAGGTTTAATATATGTATCTGAGAGAAATGTATCTGCATCACTGCAGTGCCTGGATTAGTTTTGCTTTACACGTGTGTTGTTAGAAATGGGGTACAGAATTGTTGCTGTGGGCCCTGCCTTGCTCCAGGAACCACTCATGGATTTCACCTGTCGGCACAGGCTGGCTGGAGTGAAAACAAGCAGTGGAAAAAAGTCTTGTCTCCCTCTTCCTGCTTTTTGGCACATGGCCAGTGTAAACAATACTTTTAAGGGACTAAAGAGGTCATGTTTCTCTTTCCAGCAGTAAATGAGTCCTTGGTGAAGGTGTTTCTGTGCTGTTTGGCTAACATTCATTATGTTACACTACAGTCAGTAGTTACATAAAAAATGTTCCTGTGCCTGCAAATGCAACAGTTATTTGTATGTTAATTGTAATCTCTCTGATGTACTAATCTGGTCTGTACTACATGTCTAAGTCATTAATATTTTATATAATAATATTACTTATATATTTTTGTCTTAATATTATATAGCATTGTTTCACTAATCATTTTATAATAGGCAGTAGATTACTACAGTTGTATATATCACTTGTGAAATTTTCTACAATTTGAAAAGTCAACTTAAATGCACCTTTTGTGTACTGATGTTATTCTAAAGTAATGATATTAATAATAAATTGTTAATGGCCAGTAGTTGAGCAGCAGTGGATTATGGATTATGGCAGGGCAGCATTGACAGAAATGCTGTGCTTTACTATGAAGCAGAAAAACCCAAGGTTTGAACTTGGTTGCTGGTCTTATATCCCGTACACTTTAGACAACAGTCAATAATAATGAATATTTTCTCCTCCAGGGCAAAGGAATATGAGAGCTTGATGGAAGCAAAAAATGCTGTGTCTGATTCCCCATTTAAAGCCAAGTAAGCATTTATCTCTATATATTTTAGACATATGCTATTTTCCCCTGTCTGTCACAGAAGTGCCCCTGAAATTTCTGGTGGAGCAGGTGTGGAAGGTTTCCCCCCAGCATGGGGGATGTTGCCATCCTGAGTTTCAGATCAGTCTCAGATACAAAAGGTCAGACTTCAATAAATGCAATAAAGACAATAAATGTGTCTTTTTTTTCTGAAGACACTGTATATCCTTACCTGTATATCATACATCTCTATCATCCTGCAGTAGTAAAGAGAGCATATGCTTATCTTTTTCTTACCTGGAAACAAGAAGGTTCCAGTCTTGCACTTTAAGACTGATGGGTGAAAATTCAGCTGGAATTCTGAGATTGGAAATCTTATGTTTGACCTCCATTTGGTCAGAAACAAAGGTTCTTGTGCTGGAAACACAAGTGTTTTATGCACAGATGTCTTAGGCTGACATTGAGCTTTTTAAAGAATAGATCTTTTTATTGTCAAAGATAAGGCACAGATGAAAACAGCTGGATGGTAAGATGAAAACAAGATCTGTGATCACTGACAAATTCCTTCTGCTTAGTTTGAAAGTGAAAATTGCTCAGCTTTTGTTTTCTGATTCCATTGAAAACAGTTGGGAAAAGATACAAAATATTTGGATTTCCAAGATTATTTTGATAAGGTCTATTACCTAAGATTTTGAAAGAAACTATACAGCTGTAGTTTAAGAGCAAAACACTTAAGAAATTGAAAAGAATTGGAGTTTCATCAGTCCTTGGAAGTACAGGGAGGTTACCAGTAGAGTTCTGCAGTTCTGTGATGGTCAACATGTTCTAAAATGACTTGGAAAAAGATGGCCCGCAGTGAGGGGACAGTGCAATGTTCATGCAGAAATTCAGAACAGTAGGGACAAGAATTGGTGCTGAATGATAACTTTGAAGAGAGTGAGTGAGCAGGCAGTAAAATGGCACAGGTGAAATCCAGTGTGTATTGAGTGCTACCCAATGGAGGGGGAAGACAGAACTCAATTATATCTTCATATAAAAAGTGTGGGCCTTGAATTTGCAGATGGGATAGGTAGTTCCTGGAAAATATCAGCTCAGTACTCAGCAGCTCATAAAAATCCTTTGTTAAGATTACTTAGAAACAAGCAAAACCAGAACAAATAATGTCATCAGATACAAATACCTAGGTCATTTGCATCTTTTGAATAGGATGTGAAGTTTTAGTTCTTTGTCTCTGAACAGATAAGCTACAATTGCTAAAGGTTCAGAGATAGCAGAAAGGGAAATATGTAATGATTTCAGGTATGTCTTATGTATCAGGAAATAGGTAAACTAGTACTACTCCTGGAGGAAAATGTGACAATGGGAAGAAGTTCTGCTGGGGTTATGTTATGGAGATCTGAAGTGTCACAAATGGCATGGAAAAGATAGATGGTGATTGCCTGCTGTCTTCTTGGTGCCAGGACGAGGGAGCACAGGGGAAAGCTGGAGCCAGGTTCTAGAGAAACCAAAGCCAGTGTTCATAATGCAGCATGCAGGGAGATGTGGGGAACTCCTGACAGAGTTCACACAGGTGCTCACTGACAGGTTACCTGCATTCCTGCAGCTCTAGGAAAGCACAGCCAGCCCGAGAAACTCCTAAGCCAAAAGTGGGGAAACAAACACATCAGTAAAGAGGATTATGCAGCCGGCGCTGTTCTCAGTGTTCCTGGGACATCCACTCCCAGTGGGCAGATGGTGTGTGTGCCTTACTGGTAGCTGGGCTTAGGGAGTCTGTAGCATCAGTCAAGGGGCTGTGGGCTCTCAAGAACTGGAGTCAAAAACCCTCATCTTGAAGTTGCACCAACTTTCCAGATTGGGAGTATTTGTCTTCACACTGAGGTAATAACCTCTACCAGATCCTGTCTGTTTTGTGGCTGTTTCCATCACTCATAAACTGCTGAGGAAGGTGGCTTTTTGTACAAGCTGCTAGTGGTTAAGCAGTTCAGGTCCTTGCAGTTAGACCTCCTTGAGGTACATACAACTAGCCTGTATGCAAGTATATTTTAAACAGGCTTTTCAAAAGCTTGAAAACTGCTGCTGAATATTAGATGTATTTTAAAATAATAAAAATCCATCACTGAGGTTTGACACAAGAAGATGACCCATCTCCAGCAGATGGCACACCTGCATAAACACATGGGAAAGAGCTGACTTCGTTTCTTGCTCATCAGCACTTCCATTTGCAAGATTAATTTCATGGTATATTGAGACTTCTAGATTTGTAGTTTTTATGTTTTGCTTTTCTTTTCTGCTAGAAAATAAAAAAATAGGCTCTAGTCATCAGAAAGTAGAAATGTGGCTCTGAAGATATTAATAAGCTCTTGTGTCTCTGTGTTAAATTCTGAGATTATCAGTGATGTAACTTGGTCAGTTCTGTCTCAGTTGTAGCATGAGAGAAATTCAGATTTTAAATATTTTTAAAATACTTTCAAATCTTTTGACTGATCCTGAATTTACAGTTTTCAATTCTCTTTATGTATTAATTGCTCATTTGCTTTCAAGCAGAATTTTCTGTTCCGTCTGCTTTTTTAGTTTCTTCCTTTATTGCCTCTGGTAGGGCCATGCCCTTTCAGGTGTGAAAGTTACAAAATCTGAACTTTCACTTCCATCATGGTCTGGGAGGTCTCTTTGCAGTCTTCATGTAAAAACCTAGAGATCTATCAGCTGCTTGCATCTAAATTTTTAAAATATAGTTTCAGGGACCATAGTTATTGTGATTTCCAAAATTACACAACATTTTACCTGCTATGAGGGCTTAAATATTTGTGAGCTTCTTTGAAATCGAGGGGGTAAAAATAGGAACTAAAGTCTGAACTGGCTTTTTAAATAGAGGAGTGTCTGTGAGCCAACCGGAATCCCATTTATTTATATTTAAATGTTTTTACTTTGCACAACACATATTAGAAAATGGAAGAAGAGTAGGGAAGTATTATCTCTTTCTGTAAGAGAAAGGATGAGAAGTCAAGAAATTTTATGAGGCGAGAGTTTTAGCCCAGACTGTATCTACTAACATGGCACAACCTAGTCTTAATACAGAGAAAAATAATAGGAGAACACAGAACTAAGTACGGGATCCTACTTAAGCAAGGCCAGCAGGAAGAGGAGTCAGCAGAAAGAAACAAACAGCAGTAGGGCTGAAGCACTGTTACCTTGAGAAGCTGTGCAGGCAGTCAGAGGACACCGTGTGCCAGGCATTCTGTGCCTGTACCTGGCTGGGTACAGACTGGCTGAGCACAAACTGGCTGAGCAAACTGCTGCCAGCTGGGAGTCTGCACAGCTCTCAGGAGATCTGCACAGTTCC
Organism: Vidua chalybeata; assembly: GCF_026979565.1. NCBI lineage: Eukaryota > Metazoa > Chordata > Aves > Passeriformes > Viduidae > Vidua > Vidua chalybeata. The sequence continues at coordinate 914,532 of NC_071542.1, read as the reverse complement.
TGAGAAAAGTCCCATCACAGAATGAAGGGGGTAAAAACTCTGAGTGCTGAATGCAGTCTTTGGGTCAAAACAAAGAGTTTTTGTCTTTCCCCAGGGAAGGTCTGAGGTACTCAGACTGGAGTGGAAGTATACCAGTGAACAGAAGATATCTTTTGGCTTAGTAGGCTGTGGAGCTTAAAAATGGAGAAGCTCCTATTTAAATTCTTTTTAAAGTGGGACACAATTGGTAGGTTTATTTATTTGCTTAACAGAAGCAATGTGTTTTAGAATTAAAGAAAGATATCTTTCTTTTATGCTTCCTTTCTTATGGCACATTTCTTTATCCACTCCTCTACCCCCAAACTGAGAGTGTCTTCACAACCAGAACCACTTATGGAATGCAAGTTCTTATCTGATTTTAGTTCTTAGTCATGTTGTCAGTTGTTACAGAAGAAAGACAGAAACCAGAGTTGGTCTTTGGCAGGTAAAAAGCCTTTTTAGATCACCTTTAAGATTAGGCCACTTTAATATTATGAGACCACTGATTTCCTGATGCAACTGATAGACTGTTTCTGTGGTTCTTACTAGTTGAAGGTTTGCAGATTTATAAAACCTTTTGCACTAAGGAAGCACTGATCCAAGTGCTTTCTAAGCTCTACACTGGTACTACACTAACAGCAATAAGCAGACAGGCTTTATCCTGCTGTGACAGACAATGGGTATCCCTTCTTCAGTGCTACAGCACTGATTCATGGCTGGGATTGTAAATGGCTCTGAGGAGTTCTTTCTTAGAAATGACTTCTAAAAGATGGCTCAGACAGTTGGGGTTTTTAGTATCTGTTTAAAAAATGGTGTACATTAGGGAGAGGGGTGGGATAATTCCAAATATTGCCTTGTTTGGTCGGTATTTTGGTCTCTGAACTGTTTCATGTGCCAAGAGGGACACTCAAGGAAAGGACTGTGGACATTGTCACCTGGAGAAGCCAGGTGTTGCTCCCTGCCTTTCTCAAGTGCATTTGCTGGGTGGTCCCTGGTGGCACTTAGGTCATTTTGTAGGTGCTGGTGGACTCTTGGTGGGTTTGTAGTATTCATTCATATTCTCTGGGAGCTGATCTGAGCTATTATTCAGTGTCCAGTGTACTGGGATAACATGGCAAAAGGTGTGTCAGGTGTCCATTGGAGCATTCTCAGTTGTCCATCAGAGTACATTTTGAAAAGGGAAGGAAAACATTTTCACAAAGTTAGACGGTTATTTACATCTATTTAGTATTTTCTAATGCAGAGACAAGGCCATGTATTTCAGTGTTAAATATCCAGGAAACAAAGTATAACTGTCATCCTTCAATACAACAGGGAAACTAAAGTAATGAAAGATTGCCTTGTGCCTGAAGGGAATTAGCAGGTTTGCAGGGGGAGAAGTTAACCCCTTTGTCTAATATTTTATCTAGACTCTCCTCACATTACAAGGAATTGTTTTAATGTATTATTTTTATTTACCCCTTTTTTTTAACTGTAAAGGGATAATTCAGATACTGTGGGTATCGGAACCACTGTTATCGTGGAAACAGACTGCAGCACAAAAAGAAGAGGTAGAAAAAGAAATATTATTTCCTGTAAGAGTCTGCTGTGGAGGAGATGGGAATGTAGTGTGAAGTTTGTTCTTTTAGCTAAATGTCTGTACAGATATAGTACTTTCTTTCTTTCATTACGATATATCAGTGTATTCACTGATACACTGTAGGTTGTAGGTTTCCTGGTGTAGTAGGCTTAGAGTCCAATTAGGCCAGTTACAAGGTATTATAGCAAAATACTGATTACTGAGGAAAAACCCAAATAATCTCTGAAACTGGAAGTACTTGCACAAAAATTAATTTTCAAAATGTTGTGGAAACTGTATAAGAGCTAGAGTGTAAATAAAATAAAATTCAGGTAAACTTTAAAACAAGATAATTAACGGGTATGATCGGGCAGGTGGCTGATTTCCTCTTCAGAAAATAGCTAAAACATTCTCATGGGAATGCAAATGAGTATATTCAGAAAACAGCGTTTGTAGGATTTTTTCATCATCTTTCAGAATTCCATTCCAAGGTGTATGAAGCTGCAGCTGGTTTCTGTCCAGCAGTGGGATGGTGTTGCCTTGGCACAGCCGCAGCGGCCGAGCGTGCCCCGGGACACGGACTGTAGTGCAGGGGTTGGCACCGGGGGCACGGGGAGCGGCCAGGGGCTGGGCACAGCTTCTGGGGGATCCCCACGGCTCTGCCTGGGGCCGGCCAGGAGCTGCTACAGCCGCCCTCCGTTCCCTCGGCACCGGCACCGCCTGCCTCGGGGGAAATGGGGCCCGCGTGTCCCGGGATCGGGGCAGTGTGTCCGGGATCGGGATCGGGAGCGCGTGTCCCGGCATTGGGGCAGTGTGTCCCGGCTTTGGAGCCGTGTGTCCCGGCTTTGGAGCCGTGTGTCCCAGCGTTGGAGCCGTGTGTCCCGGCACTGGGGCCATGTGTCCTGGCTTTGGAGCCGTGTGTCCCGGATCGGGGCCGTGTGTCCCGGATCGGGGCCGTGTGTCCCGGCTTTGGAGCCGTGTGTCCCGGCATTGGAGCCGTGTGTCCCGGCTTTGGAGCCGTGTGTCCCAGCATTGGAGCCGTGTGTCCCAGATCGGGGCCCTGTGTCCCGGCTTTGGAGCCGTGTGTCCCGCATCGGGGCCGTGTGTCCCAGCTTTGGAGCCGTGTGTCCGGCATCGGGGCCGTGTGTCCTGGCACTGGGACCGTGTGTCCGGCGTCGGGGCCGTGTGTCCCGGCTTTGGAGCCGTGTGTCCCGGATCGGGGCCGTGTGTCCTGGCTTTGGAGCCGTGTGTCCAGCATCGGGGCCGTGTGTCCCGGCTTTGGAGCCGTGTGTCCGGCATCAGGGCCGTGTGTCCCGGCTTTGGAGCCGTGTGTCCCGGATCGGGGCCGTGTGTCCCGGCTTTGGAGCCGTGTGTCCCGGATTGGGGCCGTGTGTCCCGGCTTTGGAGCTGTGTGTCCCGGATTGGGGCCGTGTGTCCCGGCTTTGGAGCCGTGTGTCCCGGCTTTGGAGCCGTGTGTCCCGGATCGGGGCCGTGTGTCCCAGCGTTGGAGCCGTGTGTCCTGGCACTGGGGCCGTGTGTCCCAGCGTTGGAGCTGTGTGTCCCGGCTTTGGAGCCGTGTGTCCCGGATCGGAGCCGTGTGTCCCGGCACTGGAGCCGTGTGTCCCAGATTGGAGCCTTGTGTCCGGCATCGGGGCCGTGTGTCCCGGCTTTGGAGCCGTGTGTCCCGGATCGGGGCCGTGTGTCCCAGCGTTGGAGCCGTGTGTCCTGGCACTGAGGCCGTGTGTCCTGGCACTGGGGCCGTGTGTCCTGGCACTGGGGCCGTGTGTCCCAGCGTTGGAGCTGTGTGTCCCGGCTTTGGAGCCGTGTGTCCCGGATCGGGGCCGTGTGTCCCGGCCTTGGAGCCGCGTGTCCCGGCACTGGGGCCGTGTGTCCCGGATCGGAGCCGTGTGTCCGGCATCGGGGCCGTGTGTCCTGGCACTGGGGCCGTGTATCCCGGCTTAGGAGCCGTGTGTCCCAGCGTTGGAGCCGTGTGTCCCGGCGTTGGAGCCGCGTGTCCCGGCACTGGGGCCGTGTGTCCGGCTGGCAGGGGCTGCCCTGGCAGGAACGGCAGGAGCAGAATCCACTCCCCTTCCATGGGGAGCTGCCCAGCAGGCAGCCCAGCCACGCCCGTCCTTCCCTGGACATCAGTGCGCAGCCAAGACATCGGGTTAAATCTGCAAGTGCTGCATGTATTGATGCTACTATTTCAAGGCTTTTTGGCTTTTTCTGGAGATGAAATGTGGCCTAGAAATATTGACAGATCTTTTTTCTTTGCCCTATAAAATATATTAAACCTGATAAAAGTATTTAGCCCGTGTTAGAAACCTGTGATATGAATAGCCCTTGTTTGCCAATTTGCAGTGCAAAAAGATCAGATACTGTATTTGTATTTGCTGAACATACAATTTATTAGTTTACATTATGGTAGTGTTCCAAGACAAATCAGGGCCTTACATCCTTCTGATAGTCTGCATTCTGAATTATCCATTTGTGAGGAATACTAAAACCTTAATAAGTGAGATGTAAATATTTTAAGGGGAAAAAACATTAACATTCTCTATTATCCTGCACAGTAAAGTTTCAATTATTTATCATTCCATGTATGGCTTAGTAAGCATTGGAGGAGTGAAAATTGGGGGACAGAAGGAAGACTAATTAATTGTCTTGAAATGTTTGGATTTGGATTCAATGGTATTTTTCCAGAGTCGTGGATCAGGTGTGGATGCCATGTCCCAGTAATCCCCAGTGCATACCAAGAGTGTGCCAGGAGTCCAGTCTGCACAAAGAGCTCTCTCTTTCCAAATCCATTCATAGCAATGGCAAATTCTGCATCCAAGCACAAGTCCTCTTGCAATAGATTTCTAGTCCTTTGAAACAGTCCAAAAATGATTCTTATGTCTCTGACACGGCCAAGAAGTCAGTATGAAGGATATTTAAATAATTTCTCCAAGGCTCGCTGGGTGGGAGGAGGCAGATTTTATTTCCCCTCTCCTCCCCATATGATCACACAGCACCCTTTGACTGGTTTTGGCAGAAAACTCCCCCTGCAGTAGGATATGAGGATGCAAGAGGTAATTCTTTAATGTGGCAGAGTCGGAAATTCATTCTTCCAGTTTCTTACTCTGTGATGCTGAACGCATGCTTAGAAAGTTTGAATTTTGCAAAAAGTATCCAGAAAGACTTTCAGAAGAAATGGAAAAGCTGGAAGGTTTTCCTGGGAAGTTAGTACTGGTTGTTTTTAAAGTGAGGACAGAAACTGAATTTATGGAGCATCTTAGCAGACTAAAGAGAAAGACTCTTGTGTTAGATGTGTCAGCTGAAGGCTCAGTGTAATATGATTATGTTCTCTTTGAGTCCTTGAGAGTAGTGTTTTGATAAACCTTACACATTTTGTATGCTGATGCCTGATGGAGATTAGGGAAGTGCCTTTCTTCGGCCTCTGTGGTTAATCCTGGTGGAATTTGATTCCTGTGATGTTAAATGAAGCAAATGGAAACCTGTCTTGCTGTCTTTTGTCAGATGAAGTTATAATATAGGGTGGTGGGCTTTATATAGGCTTTAATCATGGAATTTGGGTAGATATACCAAAGAAATCAAGTATTTTTTGCTTAATGTGCTAGGATATTGCCAAGGCAATAGCCATTCTAAATCCCACTCTGTGAAAATACTCTGCTTGTGGACTGCAGCAGTTCCACTTCTCATTGGTGCTGTGGTCTTTTGATTTACTGTCCAAGTCCTGCAGTTATTTGGGCTTTGGCTTTTAGTTTTGTTTCCCGTTTTAGCTTGTGGCTTATGGAGATAGAGGTTTCCTCCAACCTCATTTTCCACAGAGGAAATAGCAGTGCAAAAAAATCTCATCAGGATGTAATCTCGTTTTATTTTTCTTGTCATAGAAAAATCCTGGTTGTATATTAGTGGGCTCAGCTGACCAGATGATAAGAAGTCCAAGACTCAAAATTCTACAAATCATTTTTATTTATACTTCAAGAACATATATGTATCTTCAGCATGTCTTGAAAGCTATTAATGAAGCTCCAATTTTTTTCTTAGAGAAGACACAGAGTACCTGTTTTCTCTTGATTAAGTGGAAACTCTATTCTTTGACAAATTAATATTCTGATGTTGGGAATTTTTTTTTTTTTTAATAAAGTGTGACTATTGTGGTACATTCTCCAGCCATTCCATCTCCTGTCTCACTTCTGGGAGACTGGTTAATGTAATCTTTTTCTTTTCTAGTACTCTGTGGTCACTTTGTGAATGTCTTCTGGCCTTTTTACACTATCTCCATTTTATGATGAGCATTGTTACCCTTCCCCTATTTTCCTTCCTCTAGACTTCTATGTGTAGGCTTCCAGTCCCAGCAGTCTGTGCCACTCCTCGTGCTCACTTACCAGCTTTGTCCCACCTCAGTGCAGGTTGCCCAGCAGATGAAACCAGCAAGCCCTGAGCCTTGTCACTCAGAGCAGCAGGAGGGGACACTGAGGCATGGCACCAAATCCATGGCAGGTACAGAGTGACACCTCCTGACTGCTCTCAGTGTCCAGCTAAGGGACTCTGGCAGCCGTGTCTCCTCTGCCTTGCTGCTCCCACTGCACCTTCACAGTCAAGGCACAGAAGGATAAAGTCTGGCTGTGTTTTGACTGCTCTATTTTGTACCCTGGCACTGCTTGTTTGCCCTCAGTGCCGAGCAGGAGAGCACAGGTGACTAGCCCAGGTGCAGATGTGTAAAACTGAAATGGAGCCCAACCCATGTGTGTGTCTGCATCACTCCCACCTCTGCGTTTTGGCTTCGTTACTGACCCTTGTTAATAAAATGCCCTTTCTGAGGCAGGCTGCAAAGCCATTGCTTTTCTCCTATTCAAATAACCCTGAAGAGCCATTTCTTTTATGATGCCTATAAGAAATCAGCCAAGTGGTCCTGCTGTTCCATTTCCCTTACTCATCTTAAATAGGGTGAAACCATTTGAAAATGAGGATGGCAAAAACTGGCAGGATAAGCTGTGGTAGGGGAATAGGGAAACAACAGAAACAAATGTAGCTGATAAAGCACCTTTATGGCTGAACTGTTCACTCTATAGCCGTGCTGTTTCCTTGAAAAAGTAGATAGTGAAATGTCACTCCAATCTGAGAGTATCTCCTTGGATGTTCAGCATCCTGTTCAGAATAGATGATAACAATATTTAACACAGATTTTCATGATTCCTTCATTGTTACCAGAGGTTCATTACAAAGATGTAGCTTAATAAGGGAGTTTTTGCTTTAACTGCTCTTTGTTTTCTGTTTTCTGTTGAAGGTTACAGCGATTAGCAAAAGACCTTCTGAAGCACCTCCAAATGCAGGATAGCTGTTCCTTGGGGAACCACAAAGTTCCTGGTCTGGACAGGACTTTAGGAGAGATCTCTCGGATTCTGGAAAAAGAGGTATTATGACTTAGGATTGACCTATAAAGTCTCATTATGGGTTTGGGAATGTTTAATGTGAGATGTTGAAGAATAAATGACCTCTATGTAACAAGCAGCGTCTGCTATAACACTTTTCACTTTTCCCCCCTCTATTTTCATGAGGATTGTTTTTAACCTGGGTCATTTCAGTCATCTAGCTTGTAGTGCTTACCCACAAAGAGCTTTTACAATAAGGGGCCAAACCAATTAGCAGAAACAGAGGAAAGAATTGGATCCAGGTTTGCTGGAGCACCAATCTGTTGAGTTTTGCCAGAGTTCAACAGAGTCAGTGGGTCTTCACTGGAGGAGGAAGGTATGATGTGCATGTATGTGGGATATTTCTACGTTTTTGACTTTTTTAAAGTGATACAATTTCAGAGCATGTTTGGCTTTATGGTAAATGTTGGACTTTTTTTTTTTTATTCTATCACTGTATTTGCATGTTTTTCCCTCTTTCCTCATTGTCAGTCTGCTGCCACAGTGCTTTCTAACTTTTAATGTGGTTTTTTCCTCCATTAGGACCACAGTATTTGGGTTTTCAGCTGGAATATTATGTTCTGTTCTCTCTTCAACCACTAGAAAATACTTCTCTTTCTTATCTGTAATCAAGACATAATGAAAATTAATTCTGGAAGAAACCAAATTAATGAAATCTGAGGAGGGAATTGCATCATTGTGGTTCAGAGTTGATGTTTGGGAAAATGAGAGCTCTGCTTGATGCTTTTCACAGCTTAGTCAGTGTGGAGAACACAATTGTTAATGGCACATGCTTTTAAATACAGGAGGCTGCCTGGGATGCACGGGCTCCTCATGTGTGTTCTGGTGGTGCCTTGGAGCTGCTCATCAAGCTTAAGTGTGTGTTTGAAAGAGTTGTGCCATTTTCACATTTTACAGTGCTTCCATTAATTATTGAAAAACTCATTTTTTATTGATTTCAAAACACAGAAATCATGTTGTTGCATGACTATGATGAAAAGATGAATCTATTTGAAAGTTATCTGAATAATCCTTGGAAATTCTTTGGAATGTGGAGTTGTATCCAGCCTTTTACTAGTAGTGTGCTGAGATTTTTGAAAAGGAGATGTGAATTGAAGCTAAGTGTTACTCATTAATTGTTTACATGATTTTGCTGGTTGTTGAGTCTGCAGTGGGGAATTAAAACCTACATTTGATAGTATTAATAGACATGGGTTATTTTGTTGTTGATTTGGGGTTTTACCCCCAAAACATTTACCTCCCAGTGGAGAAGTATTTTTCTATCAGAGTGTCCTGATCAATAAGGTCAGGAGGGATTGATTTCAGTAGCAGTTGCAGTGTTTACAGCACAGATCATACATGGTCATTTGCAGGAGGGGATGGGAATTCTCTTGTTAACCTGGGAGCCAGAAATCCACAGACACATCTTACATGTCAGTGGGCACTGAAGGAGCCCTGATGGTGTCAGTCGTGGACTGAGAGGAGGAGACTGACACTGTTAATTGAATTTCCCTGGAGAGCATAAAAATATAACCTAATGTGGGGGGAGGAAGGGGGAGTGGGAACCACACAAGCTGTCAGTGTGTGTGAGCTGATAACATTGATTTACCCTTGCTAATGGCCTGGCTTGAATAAAGAATTGCCCTGAGGGAGGACAGGGTTCACTACAATAGATCCTTGCCACTTACTAGAAATTTTTCTTGCTCACAAGAAGTCCTGCAAAACTATTACAAAATATAATTGATCCAAAACCCCTCTTTTCATTCATACTGTGAAACACTGGATTTTTCTTTTGTTAATAGTTTGCACTGCCTGAAAAATTAATGTATTCAGGCTCACCAGGAAAAAAAAGATTGGTTTTACAGATCATGAAATAAATTGCTGAGGCTGGCGTTTGTAACAGTAAATAAGAAAAATATATACCATTACATTTCTCAACAGAAGGAAGGGTTATTCAGCTCATTAGAAATTCCATGACTGTGCTAAAACAGCCTGAAAGGGTGGGGTGTAATATTTATGCAAACTTGAATCACAAAAAAAGCCACACACAAAAGGTTTGCAGCCCTCTCTCAAGGGAATTTGCCTCCAGGTACAATCAGATCTGACAATTTCTGTTTGGACTTAGCCTTCATCTGATGTGTTCCACTGTACTGAATAAGGCTTTCTCTTGCTTCTGAACCTCTTCCATGGTGTGAGAACATTCTAGGGTGCTGCATGCCTGCATGGTTATTGTGGCCACACGCGCTCTTGTTTCTGCCTTCCTGCTCTGCTGGACACAGCACGTTCTGCACCTGGGGCCAAGTGATTCCACTAATACAGCAAGAAGTGCTTGTTTAATGCAATTTCAAAGGTTTATATATCCTCTAGATACTCAGATTTGAGAAATCTCTCTCAGGCAAAGATGCTTCTTAACCACTGTGTATTTTGGAGTCCTGGCTGTTTATTGCAGCACCTTACCTGTTCCTTATTCACTGCTGCTGGATCTCTGTGCAATACAGCATATTTTGAGTGCTAACAAATGAAAGGGATGTGCTTTGCTTTGCTTCAAGTGGTTGTTAGATCTCCAGACACTTCTTGGTAAACCCACATTGGCTTAGTTGGATGGAGCTCTACAAAAGGCAGGAGCTTTGTGTCCAATGCTGGAAAAGGATTTGTGAAGAATAAGCAAATTGAAGTGCAGGTTTTGAGGATCTGACTTGGAGGGTGGCCATTAGCTTCATGAAACATGTGGCTCACGTGTCTTTAAATTAAATATGCGTAAGAGGTACTCTGAAGTCATAAACCACCATATGGTTCCAGTTTTAAAGAGGGTTGTGCCCCTCTGGCCATGTGCTGGTAGGAAGCAGGGAGCACAAATCCCGATGTTGTGTATGCCTGGGGTGCTGTTCCCCAGGTGTGTCCAACCAGTGGTGCTGCTGCTTTGGGTGTGCTCTGGATCATTGGGAAGTCCTTGGGTTTGTGTAGCTCACCCTTTCTGGCAGAAATCCTGGAAGGAAGCTGTATTCACTTTCACCTCTACTTTGTTTAAAAGGACATTAAGAAAACAAACACACACAGAGCCACAACAGCAGAATGCATGCAAATGTTACCACAAAGCCCTGGCCTGAGGTTGGCAGATGTCATATGGGAGTCTTCAAGCTCTTAATAAGATCTGATAAGCCTCAGTTTAAGATCTCCTATGAATGGCTCTTTGATGCTGCAAGAAAAACTCTTACAGAAGGCAGAGCTGATGTTTGAAGTGGCAGGGCTAGAGCACTTGTCCTGCCATGATTCTTTTGATTTTATGCATGTTCATTCCTTGATGGACTAATTTTACACATCCATCACCGAGGGCAGCCGTGTGTTTCAGATGCACAAGGAATCCCAAAGTGACTGCTCAAGCCTGCTTTCAGCACTCCCACAGAGATGTCCTGTAATAGGGAGCTCTTAGGAGCCAGGATATTGAGAGCAGTATGACCTGCAGCTACAGTTTTAACTTGCTTGTGCTTATATCATTTATTTCCCTATTATGTAAAGAAGTGAGATTTCCTGATTAAAAACTTGCTGATTAAAAAAATGTACTAATTAAAAGATGCCTACTGCATACACATTAGGCCCTGAGCTGAGTGAAGTAAATACATTTCTAAGGTTGTGACCCTGACCTGGGTCAGAGGTTACTGCCTCTTGGATGGTCATCCTTACACTTGCTGGCAGAACATCCCTTCCCTAAAGTTCTTCCTAAAATTTGTTCGTAGAGGGTTGGGTGTGCCTTCAGGTTTTAAAAGTCCTACTTTTAAATGTTAGAAGTGTCCAGTGTGGCTTTGCATAGGACTGTGCTGGGCAGGGTTGGCAGGCACTTACTGTGGGGGGCACGCAGGGCGTTGCTGTTGTGAGGATGGTGACAGCAGCTGAGGGCAGTGGCCTTTTCACCTGGCTCAGCTGCAGCTAAAACACTGCAGTTAAATCACTCCAGTTAAATTTGTGCAACACTTACATGTGACATTTAGGCAAGCCCTCAGTGTGTCTCTTCTCCATCTGACTGGGAATATGGCACACAGATTCAGTAGGATTCTGAGGGAACCTCATGATTTTTGGAATTCAAGGGCAACAGTTAATCTGCTTACCTGGAATTGCTTTTATATGATGCTTCTTACTGATCACTAGTTTGAAAAAGAGGAGAGGGATAAGGTTCCTTTAACTGAGTGGTTTGACTGTAGCTCTTACAGCTCTGCTCCTGGGCAGAGGGCTGCAGCAGCAGGGTGCAGGTTTGATCCATGGCCCAGCACAAACATGCTCCCATATACTCACCAGGCACAAAGTCCCACAAACAAGATTTCACTGCTTCCTTCCGCTTGTAAAACTTACGATGATTTTAGATGGGTTTGAGGATAGCTGTGTTCCTGATATCCTTCAGACTCACTATGTGCTGTAAAAATCTTAGTAAATAATAGTGAGTGCAAAATAAATGGTTAAAGTGTGGAATTAAAATGGAACTACAGAATAAAACAGGAGCCTTTTAATAAATTGGGCCACGGTGCTTATAGTTACTTACCAGCTCTTTTCATGCAAATCTAGAAGCAACTGCCTTTGAATAGGCTGAGCTTAAGTATGATTATTTACATTACTAATTTGGAATAATATTCTTCCTGGAAACAGATTTCAGGGGAAAAATATACTTCCTTAGAGAAGAGTATAATTTTGTAACTGAAAAATGTGTGAATATGAGCTAGTAATTGACTGCAGTGGTTTAATCCTTTTTCTAAAAAAAGGGTCACAATGCTCATGATCTCTAAAACATGCTCTCTCAGTGACCATTAACGGTTTGTTTTGTGTCAAGCAATGTTTTTGGGTTTGGGATTTTTAGAGAGATTTTTCAGCCTCCTGTTTGAGCATTGGTGATGTCAGTTATTTACATTTCAGTTAAATGTTTGTCGTAGCTTTCAAATACACGGGGGCTGTAGACAGACAGTGTTTATCCCATTGTAAAGACTGTCAGAAATGGCTGACTCTAACAACACACTCAGGCCCTGTATTTATGTTTTATTCTCTAAACTCTTGGGCCCATTGGGGATGGTGACCATAGCCAGGGTGAAGAGGGACAATCCCCCCCAATAATACAAAATCTTCATCATCAGAAACAGAAACAATAAAATTAAAAACTGTTGGAGAACTAATGTATGGAACAAAAGCGGTGTTAAATGGAACGTGGTAAGTTTCTTCAAATATCTCTACAGAGATTTAGTATTGCCCTGTGTGTATATGTGTGAGTATGTGTATATAAATATATATATGACATATATATACAGACCAAATAGATTTTAGAAGCAAATACTCTCTTATAAAGACTCCGTATTGTTGCTTAAAGTATATTTAAGAATACAGTGAGAATTGTGATTCCCAAACTATTGCACATTTAATTTTAGTGCTACAGATATTTGCAGCCAAAGAACTGTGTTTTCCTAGTGTAGCAGAGTAGTATGGTCTTTAAAGACAGAACTGCCAGCCTATCTGTCACCATCTTACATAAGGAAAAAAAGGCATAATGTATGAAAAAGAGTGAAAATTACAGTCATAGCGAATTTACCTTAATCATGAACCAGTGGCTTGACCCACGTTGTCTTTTGTAATCTTCGGTATCTCCATGCATGTGCACACAGGCACAGTATCTGTATATAATTGAACATACAATATTCTCTAGAGCCTCACAGTGGATTCATTTCTTAGGCTGACTGAAGATGTAAAAAATTTACCTTTAGGCATTATTGGAGCAATGAAAAGCTTGACTGGCCTGTTTGTGAGCGGGAGGTGTTCCTGGCAGGGTGGCTCTGGGTCAGTTCCTGTCCCTGTGTCCTCGGCATCTGCCACTCTCCACTAGAGGACACCACTGGCAGAAACAGCAGCCGTCCTTTGAATGCTTACAAGTCATAAATCTATTTAGAAGTAGAATTTCTCTCTGACAACAGATTCAGGCACCACTGTGCTTGGAAATCACACAGCTCTTTCTCCTGCTAAGCTGCTTATAGCAGCTGTCTCCTGGTGTGGGTGCACAGGGGAATTACCTGGATAATCACTGTATATCCTGACAAAACTTAAACCTGCAGTCGCACAGAGAATAAATTCTGCAGAAAAAGTGGAAGTACACGCGTGCACAGTTCTAATTTCAGAAGGAAACAGCTGTGTGCCCACAGTCCAAGGGCACACTGGGGAGCCAGGGCTGTTGCTGCTGTCCCCAGGTTGCAGGGGCCTGTGAGCACGTCGGGCTGTCCGTCTGTCCGTCTGCAGCTGGGCTGAGCTGAGCTTGCCACAGCTGGAGGCACATCCAGAGCTGGGTGAGTTCAGCTGAGCCTGCTCCTCTCCACGTCCCCCTGCGGAGCCCTTGGTGCTGGCACGGGGCAGCCTCTGCCTTTCTCTCCTGTGTCTTTTGGCCACGTGAAGATTTTCATGCACAGTGCACTGGTTTACACCAAAGCCTTCTTTGGTATCTGGCAGTGGGCATTTCCTAGCCAAAGTTTTAAAAAAAATAAACACCCACATGCCACCTTAACTGTGCTTTCATCCTTATAGGTTTTGTTCTCTGGGAAAGTAATTGATACTCTTATTCGTTACAATGAGAAGTTAAAACTTTAAGGTTCATTTTAGCTAAACATATGATGTATTTCTATGCAAATAGTGGATTAATATTTTAATCCATCCATTAATTTTTCAACTCGGGATACTCCTGTAGTAGCCAGTTCCAAAGCTACAGTGATGTCACATGAAGGGAAGTATTTAATCAAATGTAAAGCTGAATTATAAGTGTTTAAAAACAACTTAAAGTTCAAAATCCAAACTTTAGGAAGGGTGTTGAATTACAAAACCTAAAAATAAGGTTTAAAACAAAGAAATACATATTTTTTAAAAAGTAAGAAGCTAATAAGTTTAAACTAAAAAGTTTTTTACCAGCTAAAACTAGAATTTGGGCCCTTGGAACATGGTATATTGCCACTGAAAATCTAATAATTTTGCCAACATGGAAAGTAACATAGGGAATTCTGTATTTATGCTTCCTTTGTTGCAAGTGTTAAGTACAGAACCTGAATTGGAGCATAAACTCCAGAAAGGATAAAGCAGATAGAATTGTTGGAAAAGACGAGATGTAAGTAACCCTCCTGAAAATTAATTCACTTCTTTAAAGCCTGTAACAGTGAGAATTAGAGAGTTTGAATGTCTGTGTGATCATCACTGAGTGCCAGTGATGCACAGTGCCCCTCATCCATAGCTTGAAGAAGGTTCAGCAGTGTTCAAAGCCTGGACTATCAGCATTGGCCTGTAAGCACCAGTTTATCTGCAGATGGTCCAAGCTGCTGCTGGAGTAGAAACATCCCCTTCTGTATCAACTGCAGCAGCAGATTGGACAGTCCCAGCACAGAGGCAGTGGGCAAACACAGCAGGAGCTCTTTGGACTGCATTTCCCACCCCAACAGCCTTTTCCTGTCACTGCCTGGAAGAAGTCAACAGGTCAGGTGTGTGTTGTGTGCTGCAGGTTGGGCAAGGCAGCTTTATCTCATCAATAATTCCTTTGCCCAGAGTTTCTGTAATCTGTGGATTAACCTTTTCCCCAAGATGAACATATAAATAGGAACTTGTTACTAGGGGTCAGTCACAGAATATTTTTTAGCTTGTTTGCTGGAAATGGTATTAAAAGGCAAGTTGAGTTCACAGATAAGCTCTGCAGTGTTCTTGTTCCAAGATTATTGGGAGGTTAATTTCTGTGCACAGTGGGTGTAGTTGACAACTGCTGCAGGATGTAATTAAATGCTGTCAGCTTCCAGTGTTGTACTGATTGTGGCTTTTTGCTGTCAGATCAGGCTTCTACGTCAGTTTAGAGCTAATACATCATATCAGAATGGATATAATGGATATTTATACATTCCAGGGTATGCAAAGTTCTTCCACTACAAGACAAGAGATATGTTTTAGTGTCATTAAAGCCCAGGCACTGATTTCTCACTGAGGAGAACTCCCTGCCCAGGCACATTTCTGCCAACAGCAGAGAACAGTTTAGAAATCATAATAAAGTAATGATTAGTATGGTTTCTAAAGAAGTTTTTGTTTAATTTGGTCTGATAGTATTTATATACATATATTTTCTTTGAAGTATTTTTAAGTTCAACAGTGATTTGAGACCATCACTTCTGACTTGAGAACATCTCACCCAGAGGCCTTCACGCTCTGCTCTGATGTTTGCAGCACCTCACAAACCCACCCTGTTCCTGTGCCCCACAGTCCTTTGTGGCTGTCGTGTAGGTGGGCTCATGGGCAAATGGTCTGAGAGGTTGGTCACCAGGGAGCACCCAAGGCAATCATGGTGAAAGCTGCATTTCACCTGCCCTTGACTTCATGACAGGTCTTTTAACAGCCACTGCTCCCTCTCCCTATGTCCTCTCCCACATTATTTCAGTATCTTCACTTTGGCTGGATTGCACTGGTTTTCACAGCCTGGATTGAGCAGAAATCAGCTGCTTTCTAGTGGCTGACAGCTCTCAGTAGTGACCTGTCAGATTCAGTGTTCAGAGAGACCTGACTTGCCTGCTCACTGGGCAATTCATTGTCCAATAAACGTTGAGAGAGGACGGGACAAGATTATGGAATTCTGCTTTCTATTTACCTGTTTGGGAACTTTCATTTTTGTGATTAATCAGAAAAAGTCAAATTAGCCTCAGCTAATGGAGCCATCTATGGAGATCCAGGAGCTCTCTTAGTATTATTCCTCTTATTAAAGCTGTATTGTTGCTTTCCTCCTCTAATTGATGCACTTACTAGAGGCCCTGTTAGTTATAAATAGACCAAACATTTATTTTTAATAAGCACAAGTGCTGCAATGCTCAGTGCTGTCTCTCAGGATATCTATGAGGGTAATTCCTATTTTCCCTAGCAATATTGTGTGTTTCCTGTAATGCTGCTTGGCGTGGCTGAAAGCAGCTGAACAGAGAGCATGGAATTCACTGGCTTACCTTTACCTGTCTTTCCTTTATGGCTTTCACTGACTCTTGTGGCTTCACAATTAGGATTGTGATGATTGTCCTCATCAACAGAAGTACAACAGGGTGCCTCTCTGGAACTTCACTGCTAGACTGAAAAGCCACTGCAGAACTTGGAAGGAAACTGTGTAAATAAGGCTCATCCTTTTCAATTACATGATACAGTGAGTCAGAAAGGAGTCCTATTGAGTTTGGTTTGACCTGACAATGTGGGCAGCTGTTAGCAAGCAGAAAAATGAGTTAAGTATATGATGGTATAGACAGAAATTAGGTTTATGTACACGGGATGTTTAGCGTTTTCAGGACAGGCCCAAGAATCAGGTTTTTTTGTATGGGTATTATCCCTAGGCCTGCACGAATTTTGGGTTGCTTGTCAATAGTAGACTTTCAGAGAGGATGGTCAAAAATGCCTCTCCTTTTATTTTTGATACAGTTAAAAAGTGAGTCTCATTTTTTATATTGCATTTGAATGCTGTATCAAGTGCTTGCCTTTTCACCCTTTTTGTTCTTAGGTATTTGTCTTCCTCTGTGCTAAATGTAGGCTGTGAAGTTGCAGTTGGCATGCCTGAGCTGTGGAGGTGAAAAACCAGTGTTACCCAGAGGGCTCAGGAGCCAGAGGCACCTTTCCCTGGGCGTGAGCAGGGGCTGAGCTGGTGCAGGGAGTGGAGCCCCTTCCCCAGGCCCCTTTGCCAGCAGGTGCCAGGGAACCTCTGCTCCTGCCTGAGGAAACACACACAGAGCAGCTGCCTTTCCCCTAAGGCTTCAAAATCACCTTTCAGGCTCAGAATCTGCACTTTGCTGAGCAGAACAAGGTGGGATGGAGTGTCTGTCAAGGCCTCCCTGCTGGGGCTTTCACCCATAAGCAGTGGAGGAGGAAGAAATGGATACAAGAGAGATACTCCGTGATGTGAATGAATGCCTCCCTCCAATTCAAAGGACACTTAGCCAGTTCTGGCTCATGTTTTAATCCTGAACTAGTTTTTCACTGATATTCAGTGGTTGAAATTTTATTGTGGGTGAATTTACTTATGTTTGAAAACCCATTTGAGGTTTACACGTGAAGTGGAGGATTGTTATAACACTAATTTCACTACAGAGAAGTGTTGCAGGGAGCAAAATTGCTTATTTTAATAGAAAATACTTCTTTGGTGTACTCTCCAGGGATTTTCACTGTATAAAGTCTGGAGAACTACTCAAAGAATGTAGGTTTTCTACAGTCACTAATGTGTCCAGGGGTGTGTATGTGCATGTAGATACACTTGTGTATTTATTTAAAGGGAGAGGAAAGGTGGAAAAAAAAGGAGAAGCCAGCACAATATTCAGTTGTTTTTCTAAGCAAGCTTTGAACTGCATTTCTTAGCCCCTGGCATTTTAGATAGAATCTTCAAACACTAGATAAAAGGAAAGAAAAAAATCCTTAAGATAGATTTTACTGTATTTTACTAATTAGTTATTATTTCTTCCATCAATGAACAGTTTAGAATAGAGTTGCACAAGTGTGTTCTTTCAGAAATAGAAGTCAGCATGTTTCAAAGTATTTGGGTTCCATTCAGAAATAATTTCTTCTGAAATACTTTAGTTCCTGAAGTGTGTTCAAACGGGCTTTCCAGATCAGCTTCTGATTTGGACATTCTGCAGGACCAGCAGAAAACCTTCTTTGGATTAATGAAGGAAAAATAATTTTTCTAAATTTCCTTTTTAGTCTGCATGAAAATATTTATTTTGGAGGTTTGTCTTTGAGGGAGGGTCTACACCAGAGTATTTCAGTTAGTTCAAAAATATTTCAAATATGGGCTAAAGTCACATAGAACAGAGATAGCAAAGCTGGCATGAAATCATTTCAGGTGTTGAAGCTCAGCATTATTTCTGATTCTGGTCTACTTATTAACTAATAATAATACTTTAACAGGAGAAATGTATGGAAGCAAGTACTTTGGTCCAGGACATTGGATTTCACCCAATAACTCTTGCACCAAATTAATAAATTATGATTTAACTGGGATCATATTTTTCTAGGAGATAATCAGGTTTGATTTAAAAACTTTAAATGATTGAGAGTCGGCTATATATGCTAAGTATATTATGCTCATCATTAATTACTCCTGGCATTAAAAAAAACTCATTTTATTCTCACCTAAATTTACTCCATTTCAGCCTCCAAATACTGGCTGTTCCTGTGCATTATCAGACATTTTCCCATTCAGGTCCTTCCACATTGTCATCCCAGCATATTTCTGCTTTCCCCAGCATAAAGTGGCACTTCTGTCATGCCTCCTGGTGAGACAGATTTCCCTGACCTCTGCTGCTCCACAAGTGCCCTGTGCAGAGAGGGGGGCAGCGGAGCAGGGCAGGGTTTGGTCTCCCTTCTCTCCTGGAATATTGAATACACAGCCCAGAAGCTGTTGCAAAGCAGTGCCGGCTTTATTTCCCTCTGTGTTACTTTGTTACCCACTGACTTGCATGAATTCAGCAGCATTTTCCCCCGGTTTGGTTTTATTTCTGAAGCACACGGTTCACATTATGCGACCGCTTTAATGAGTGCAACAAAAGCCAGCCAAGTACCAGCACAGGCCAGTTGGCCTTTTCATGTGTTTCTTTGTTGGCCTCCTTGGGTAGGATGGGGCATATGTGTAAATCACTCTTTTTGAGCTGCGTGTGTTTTTCTGAACCAAATGTCAGATAATGAGATGAAAACTTTATATTGAACTTTCTATTTAGTCTGCTCATTTTCGAATTTGCCAAACATACTTGTGTCCTCGGGTAAGTGGTGCTTCCGAGGGTGCCACAGATGCCAAACCCTGATAAAATCTACCCTATCTTATTAATGAACACACAAACAGTTGTTCCCCATCTGCTGCCTCTGTCTGAAAGGTTAGGAAGCCCTTCCTTCTTGATCACAAAGGACATAATTATTGTCTGTAGAGGAGTCAAGTACAAAGACAGTCCATCCAGTCTGACCGCTACTACACTGCAGGCCACCAAAGATTAACAGCTGCTTCTCCTTTGATTAGGTTAGGTAATAACAGTTACTTTAGTTAATAATTGGATGGATTCCCAGGCCATGTAATTCAGGTTTAGGCTGTCATTTTTTGCTGGCATGTAGCTGAGCTCTATTATTGGAACAGAGCCTGTAATCCTATTAGTCAGTTGTCACTCAAGCCATAGGAGAGAAGGCAAATTCAGATCCATTAAGGTGTTGTAACAGGTAGGTAAATAAGTCAGCCATGCTTGCCCACTGTGCAGGGAGCTGTCTTGATTGTTTGTCCTTTTTTTAAGGATTAATTTTACATTTTAAAATATGTTTAATTCATAATTAATCCATAAAACGGTTACATGGTTTGTCTAATTTATCATAATTTCTGTTTACTGTGTCACATGCATTAGTGTACACACACTTCCCACTAAGTTACTTGATTCATGCAGTGTTCTGCCTAAATTAGTGGCTGTGGGCTTTAAATGACAAGTTTATAATGGTGCAGAGATTAAATACATGCTTCCTGTCACATCAGCTGGGTTGGCTTTCCTCCTGTGCAAACATGACCACTGCAGTCCCCAACGATGGGCTTGGGAAGGATAAGGAAAACAGGCTCTTTTCATGGGTTGGGTTTGAGTGCTGTGTCTGCTCTCTCTGTTTTTGTTTTCCTAATGTTTAAGACACATCTAGGTAGCATCCCCAAGGTCTTTGTGCCTCCTCATCTCTGCTGAAAAGTGCAGAGATGACGTTAATAATCATTTTTGCCTACTTGTTCATTTGTCTCTGCTCTCCTGTGTCACCAGGTAACTTCAGAGCACAGAAATTCTCTTGTGTTTAAAAATCAAATTCTTTATAAATGTAATTTGAATAGTTGTGAATTTCTGAAAATACATATTAGCAAATAAAATTTTTACACACTGTTTAAAAACACTGTATAAAAACATGTTTATATATTTTCTGTTGTTCAAGGAAAGTGAATCCAATGGTATCAATTGCAGAATAACCCTCCCAGTCTAAATGTGCAGCTACTCAAGAACAGTTCCTACAGTAAATTATGAAACAGGATTCATAAACAAGAGAGCTAATTTATTTGGGTGGCCAAGTTACAAGTCTGGAGGCTCCTTTTGAGCAGCAAAAACATGCAATGCTGGTTTATACTCTTTTCAAATAGGGATTTAATATTTATTCCCTCTAGGATCTCTCAGTTTTCATACTCACATGATGCCTAATCTTCTCAGAGCTTTGGGTGCCACCAGAATAAAAGTTGTAGTTACCTGAAAGGGTCTTTCATTCTAACACAGGTTCAGGCAGGGATCAATTTAAATAAGAAAAGTATGTGAGCAAGGGTTCTGAGTAACTGAGATGCCTCAGTCCACTTCTTTTGAATTCCTGTCGCAATATATATCAGCTAATGTAAAGCTTTAGCACTTCAGGACATCATCTTTTCAAGAATATTAGTTTATTTTTCAGAGAAAGACAAATTGGATAAGACGTCTCGCTCACGTATTTTTATGATCCAGGAAAGATTTCTTTAGATGAGTATAAAAATACTTAAAATCTGAACATTACCTCAAGTAGGAATTAATTCAGACATATTTTAAAAGAATTTGGTGTGATTTGGCAGCTACTTCAGCATCGCCAGGACATGGATTAGAAGTCCTGGAAGTTCTCCATCTTATAAGAATCTCTGGAGAGAAATACATGAAATGTGCTAAAAGCCATGTATCCCCACGTGGCAGTTTTACAGACCTCTGTGAGCACAGGTAACAAATACTGTGCTCATGGATCTTCCCCAGCTTTGCTGCTGGTTCTATCTTCCTTTTACTGAAGCTTCTCCCTCTCTTCCATGCATATTGTTAGAGATTTATTTTCATTCATAAGCATCAAAATGCTAATGAATTTTTATGAGTATTCTAGAAAGAGGAGTGGTAGCACATCTAGGTAAATCATATAAAATCAGAAGAAATTACAAACTCCCTTGTGCTTGGTAGAAAAATTGTAGTAGTAACAGAAGTTTTTAGAATGCAAATTTGTATTTTGACAAGTAGACTTGTATTTTAGTAAAGTATTAGACAAAAGTGAACCAGGCACTCTGAAAAAAGTCTGTCTATAAAACAAGTGATGCTCCAGATTGAAATGGAAGGAGAACACATAGGACGTGAAACAGCTTCAAAAGATGTATATATTTTTAAAATAGATACATGAAACCTCCCCTCAGAACAGGGAGACGTTGTTGCTTCTTTCAGTGTGGCTCTAGTGACTGATCTGGGATGGGGGAAGTTCCTTTCTGGACACTTCATTACCAGGTATTTTTGGAGAAAAGAGGAGTTCTGGAAAAAAAAATCACAGAGAAGAAAAGATCACGTAAAAAAATAGAAAAGGTGGAGTTTTGCATTAAAGAGAACACAGAGCTGAGGAACAAGCCAAGCGAGAAAAGGAAGCAGTGTACGAGCTCAAGAATGGAGCAGTTCTGAGGGGACAAGCAAAATGAATGCAATAACTCAGATATAACTCAGGGTAATGGGATGAAATAGAGAAAGGGCATATTTGGTCTGAATGACAGGAAAGACTTCTTGCCACGAGAGCTAATAGGTTGTGGCATAATATCCCATGAGAAATAGGGAGAGTGAGAAGTGGCAAGTGCTGGGCACATTTGGAGCTGGAGGAGCACTGACAGATAAATCAGCAGTGTCAGAGCCCTCGCTGCTGTGCTGCACAGCCCACTCTGAGCTCTGAGCTCTGAGCTCCTCGTGTGCTCCTGCTGTGCTCCCAAGGAAAGGCTCTCTGCAAACAACAGCATCTCTTTTGCACCTGGGGGGGGTTCAGCCAAAGCGAGCAGGGAAAGGTTACGAAGGCCCTGGGCTCTGTCAGGGGGTGCTGCAGCACTGGGGGAGCAGGGCAGGGTGAGGTTTGGGAATGTTGCTGTGAGCCAAGGTGTCAAATAAAGTCAGTAGGATGATTTATGGCAGGACTGTTCCTGCGCTGTTTGGGTCTTTTCTTTACGGCTCTACCAGGAGTCGGTGGAAAGTGTTACTGGGAGCCAAGGGAGCTTAAGGAGGCAGGGGCTTGGGATTTTTTTTAGATGGGAGGAAGAGGAAACAGAGGAATAATGTATGAGTGAAACTCAAAAATAACTCTGCAGTTAAGGCACACTTACTGGGCTCACTGGGCTAAAATTAACTCCTAGAAATAATACTTATCAGCTAGCCTGTAGGAAATCACTGGTTGATTTCCTTAGCTGCTTGGTGAGTTGGCACACAGATTTCCACTCATTTGAGGCCAGTTATTCCTTGGAAGATAAATCTTTTAGTTGTCCAAAAATCTGAATGCAGTTCATATTAATTGTGGAAAATGCTTCCTTTTTTTATATCTGACTTCTGTGAAATGCTTTTCTGTAGCTTGTAAATTAAATACAATATAGCTGTTTTCTTGACTGAAACTTAATGGAGAGAAAGTTGCATGATTTAATTAAAAAGTAAGATACATACTTCTGTGTGTGATGTCTGATCTCACAGGGAAAAATGTTGGCCATCTAAATCATATTACAGCTGCTTAATTATTTTTGTAGTTGTTCAAATGAATGTTTTATTGTTGGAGTCATTAGTAGTTTTTTCTGTTACACAGTCTGTTACAGTAGAATACATTCCTTATAGGCTAGAAATAATCGTGTTTATAGAGGATTTCTCTTTTTTCCCCATATGTGAAATGCTTGCAACACTGGGGGGAAAAAAGAAGAAATTATTTCTTATTAACTAGAATATCATCATCATCATCACTGACAAAATCAAGATGATCAAATACAAACTGCCAATAAGCGATACAAAATTAACAGCTTAGAAGTAGAGAATAAGAAGATTTTGCTTGCTTTATCGTAAACAGGGGACATTAAACCAACTTTGCAGGAAAGGAAAAGAGTGTAAGTTCTTAAATACTGGATCTGCTGCAGCAAAACCCCAGTCATTTGCAAACTGTGAGAGTAATGATAGGATGGTAATTAAGTGTAACATTCTGGTATGTGCAAGTTCCAAGTGGATACCTCGGAAAAGGGATCTGCCTAAGCTATTTTGTGCTTATTTGTAAAACCAAGCCTGGAGGTTGTCCTCTGTTGGAAAAGTTTGTAAAAAGGAGGAATTACTCATCTGGAGATTGTCTGTATTTTTAAAATCATACAAAGCAGCATAGCTCCATAGGTAATAGCAACAGATAAATGTGAACTTTATTAAAGTCCCTCTAATTGTATGTCCTTACAGAAAATATGGTATTCAAGTGTATCACCTGTGTAGTTCTGGGTATGCATATATGATAATTGAAAGCATAACACCTGAGGGTTTCAACTCCTGCTCTAGAAAGCCTCTTCCATGTGCATGAGCAGTGAAATGCTCTTTTACAAAGGTGTCCAACATGGTAAATAAATGTATTAAGGACTTTCTACATTGACAGAATCCACAACTGTCAGATGTACCCTTTATGTAGACGTTTCTTTAATTTCTGTTGGTTCTCTTCTGTGTTTGTGTTTCCTCAGAACACAGCAGATAAAATTGCATTCCGGGCTGCAGGAGGACTGTCTGCTCTGGAAAATGTTCTTCAGATGGTGACTTCTCCCACCAACCTGAACGCAGCTGCCCGGGTTCCCTTTAAGTGAGTTTGATGGGTCCTTCACTTGCACTTAGAGTCACTGGAATATTCATTTCATATCTGCTGCTTCACTGCTTCTTCTTCTCCTAGTCCTGTGTTAGACTTCAGAGCAAAAGAGTGTGCTGTTCTCTATGCCGCGGAAGGTGAAACACGTTTCCAAAACTCAGCCTTTGGTTTCCTAACTTGTTGGTTTTATTTTGAGCAATGATATATTTGAGCAGCAGCTAATTGTGTAAAAAGAGACAAAACTGTTTAACAGAGGAAGAGATACATATCTTTTGAAGTTAGTCTGCAGAGATCTCTAGTGGGAAGCAGGGGAATTTTTTAAAGGGTTGTAATTCACTGGAATCTGTCTGCTTTTAAAATTAAATAGTTGTAAGATACTGCTAGCTGAAAGGGCACCTACAAACAGGTAAATCAAAATTCTTGTGGATTAGAGAAATTCCTCTTTACGGAACAGAAGAATGGAGGGGTTTAAATGTCTAATCCCTAAAAAAGAAGGTGGTGACTAAGCAGAATTCCTGCAAAAACTGGTACCTCAGACCTCTTTTCCCTCATCTCTAACTGTAGGTTTGATGCAGTCAAGAGCACTTAGGTGCTTTCAGAGCACAGCTAGGCACGGTTTTAGTACAAACCCAGGATATCCTGGTGTGTACCATTGTCATCGTTTGTTTGTAGATATTTTGTAATATTGGTGTAATTGTAATTTAGGCTCTGCAGTGTGAGAGTTTGGATGAAAACTGGCCAATGATACATTATGGGACATAAGGGTGAAGTGCTAGGAAAGAGCACTAAGGAAAAAGCATTTTGAAATATCTTGACTTTGCACTTCTAAGAGAATAAATAAAATTCCTACCTTTGCAGTCGTGCCAAATGCACTTGCTGCAGGTCCAGCCAGCTCCACTGGTGAGCAATCCTGAGCTGGGCCTATAGGGAGCAGCTCACAGACAGCCTTGGGGCTTCTTCATTGGTAGAGTCTCTGATTTTGAGTGATTTCATCAATGTGGGATAAACTTCATGAGGAACAGGAGTGCACTGTCTGCCCACATAAAGCCTAGTTTAAACTGAGCTTTAAATTCTTAGAATGTGCACAACCCATACATCTGATTTTTGTTCTTTCCTTTTAAGAATAGTCTTGTTTTTTTGTTTTTTGTTTTGGTAACCTTTGTTGAGAAGGTTTGAGAACCTTGTGTTTACGTTACTGAAAACATTGTGTTTGAAGTTTGTGAGGCAGTTTGAGGATGTATTAGGTCTCGAAGGAGTTTGTGTGCTGATAAATAAAGTCCCATGTCAGCCACATTTGTGTGACAGAAATCACATCCAAATGGTTGATCAGAGGTTCTCCTCTCTCTGACAGTCACTGTCTGTCTCACAGCCCTTTCAGTCCAGTGGTTGCTCAGATTCCTGAGCCTGTTCAAGACTGAACTATAAAAAGAGTTGGTGCATCTTTGAAAAATTCTCTAAACATTGTTTTATTAACACAGATTTTCCACTAGCTGTATTTCTGAAGGAAATACGGGGGCAGAAAAGAGATTAATAGAAACTGTTCTGACAGCATTGTATATTAAAAACATCATCTGAAGAATTTTGCTGCACTCCTGAAATACAGCATTTCATTCAACTTCACAGCAAATTGCAGTCTCCAGTTTGTAGGCACCAAAAGTATGGAAGTTGGGAAGTTATCCATCAGCTTGCACGTAATTTGACACAGGATCCTGCTCTCTAAAGCAAACTGCTCTTGCTGGGTTGGTCTGTGAGAGTCTGACTTAGAGTCTGGAGTCAGCTGGAAGTGGCCCAAAGAGCTTGGTCTTGTTGCATGGGATGCAGAGGCTCCTCTCTTGGTATTTCTGTGGCCTTTTTGGTGGGGAAGAACGTTCTGTGCAGAATCTGCACCTCAGCTGTCGAGAGCAAGCAATAGTTCCAGAGGATGGGACTTGCTATGAGCAGTTTGAACCAGGCACAAACTGTATTCATGGGTATTGCTATGGTCTCACTGAAAGGATTTAAGTAATTTTTCACATACAGAGTGTTCAAGGGAGGTTCAAAACCAAGGGCAATCATAGAATATGTTTAATTCTTTAAACGAGGAAGAAAATTCAGATCACATTTCTTATTTAATGTAGAAACAAGTTTGAAGTTACTTTTCTTTCTTTTGTGCAAGTGTCATTTACATCCTGATTTCTTGAACTTTGAATCTAGTGAAGGAGCAGTTTTCTCTGGCAGTTTTCTGTGTTTAAAGACAAAGCAAAGCCCTGTGGAGAGAAGTTGAATGAAAACCTTTCATGAATTGCCCTCCAGTCTTTCCCTAGCCAAATATGCTTTGCTAAAGGACACTACTGTACTTCAGATTGTTTGTGGGTGCTTGCAATGTTTAACCATTTGTACTCATCTTAAATTGGGAATTTGTCTGTTGCTTTGTGATGAGGATAAGCTATTTACAAGTAGGTGAGGAGATTACATGGGCTGTTATCTACATCTCTCTTTCCCCAAAATCCTGGCTGTATGGTGCAGCTCAGAACTCTAATCCCATGTCTACAAGATAAAGCTTTATTATCAGAAGATTTAACAATATGCCTGTTGTTTTGTACCACTGTCCAGCTCAGTAGTCAGAGCAGCAGGATGGGAAATGCTGTGAGGAGGACGTGACATTTATGAGACAGATGATACATTTGGTGTTGGGGCAATTTTCTTCCCCTTCAAATAAATCACTGGAAGAGGGAAAGAGAAAGCAGTGGGTTATAGTAAGTTTTATTTTTGGTGTTAACATAAAAATTAATGTCCAGCCATATTATTTCTCAAAGCAGCATTTTGTAGTGTTCTGGGATTTGTCCACTTCTTGACAAAACAAGACATAGTCAGCAGAACTTGTAAAGGTTTGAGAGCCCTATGATACTCTTCTTGTACAGAAAAGCAAATGGGAGCTGCACAGCAAAACAACTGAATGCCTTCAGATGAGGAGCAGAAGATGAGTCTCCTCCCCTGGGTTGCCTTGCAATGTGCAGCTCATTTACCATGACATGTTGGTAACAAACCTGCTAACAAATGAGGCTTGTAGGGTTTGTTTAATTAACATTTGGGAAATGCTTTGACTTCCTTAAGTGACGAGTATTTTAAAAGAGAAATTGGCAGTAATTGTGTAAGGAACAAAGTTGCACTTTTACAAGTTAAGATGGAATTGAAGTCAAGTTTAATATATCTTCTATTTTCACACAGTTTCTTGCATCATTTATTTAGAGCAAATAGTATCAGGGTAAAAAAGCTCAAACCATAATTACATACATAAAAAGAAGAAATGAGTGCCACCATAATATTTTGGATAGTATTGATACAAATAACATTTTTCAGTAAGAACTATTTTGAACTAAGAGCTGGTTTTATATCTTGTTTTCTTCTTAAATTTTTACTTGGGTTTAGGAATATACACTTCTTAAGCTGCAGTGTTGCTGTTCATGCAGTTTTATTGTTGTTTCAATCCATAGTCTTACCCTGATGGTTCCTTACCCATCCCACTCTGCAGCCATTCTGTGCACCATTTTTCAGTAATACTTCACCTCCCAATTTGCAACTCAGCAGATAATTATCAATACTGCTCCCCTTCCCCATCAGACTGCTGCATAATATTCAAAGTGGTTAAAAACGAGCGGTTTTCTACTGAATTAGCACATCCTAAATTTGATAATGTTTAGTGTTGTATTATTGCACTGCCAAACTGAGCTTTTAGGGTTATTCATTGATAATCAAAGTATGTTCATTTGTAACAGAAGTTGTAAGAATAGGGAAAAGCTCTACACTTGAAACAACACTGAATTGTTGTATGTTGGTGATGCTCTGGTTTTCGTAAAGCATAAATTGAGTTCTTGCCTCTGTATCCTGGATTTGTTTTCCATGGTTGCATACTGTTATTGCCTCAGTATTTTTAATGAAAGTTAAAGTTTGTCAACTTGTTTATATCAGGCAAATTGAGGAAATAAAGATGAGCTAACATTAAAAAATAATCATGTGCAGACATATAAACTGTTGAGATCTAGCTTTATTGAAATGAATCCTCCTCTCCTCCTCCTTCATATTCATGTAAAATAAACATAACATACAGATGCATATCTTTGTCTAAAGACAGATTTCTTTTTTGGCTCCAAGCTTGTGTACCATAAGGAGGTTTTTATAATTGGATTTACTCTGGAGGAAAGCCTTGCATCTGAGGGCAGCCTGGCCGTGGGCTGGAGTGAACGTGCAGGGGCCAGAGCTGGAAAGCTGATTTGTGGGTGTGATACAAAGTTTAGAGCAACATCGGTAATCAATAGCCACCTGCTTTGCAGAGCCTCCTGCTCCAGCCCTTCAGCTGCCTGTGGGATCTCTGGATTTGGAATTCAGAGCAGTTATTTTCCTCCAGCGGGGAAGAAAAGGGTGGGAAATGCATCGGGTTTTCCATCCCAGCAAGTTTAAGGTGTGGTTAAATAAAGTTGTGGCTCCGGCGTGGCGTTCGCAGCCCCTCCCTTGTCTCAGTGGCCTTGTGCAGAAATGGTGACAGTTGACAGCTGTTGTTCTCTTAGTAAGATTAAAGTAAAGAAATTAGTTGTGCTGTCTCTAATCTGCCATTTAACACTGCCAACCACCTGGGGACACTTCTGTGTGACACTCCTGGTGCTGAACTCCAGTCAGGCCGTGGAGCCGAGGCAGAGCTGAGCGCGCCGTGATCAGAATGTGTTCAGACGAGCTGCTGTTAGCCAGCTTATGGTATCAATTAAAGGAACCCTCCTTATTGTTGTGAAAAATTCATTTGACATCCATTTGCTTCCAGCACCTTTTCAAAGGCATTATCAGAGTCTCTGGAAGCGCCAGTACTCTTTGTGACGTGCGCTTCACTTGGGAAATACAAAAGCGTGATGCAGTCGTACAGTGGAATTTGGTCTTTAGACAAAGTGGGAAGTTTTTGTGTTTTCGAGTGTAGAATAAATTATCCTCTTAGGGATTAGGAATCCCATATATCAAAAAGCATTTATTGCAGTGAATTAACTAAATCACATCAGAACTCTGAAATGCTGTCCGAATTAACCTACAAGTTCATATTTGACACTTTGGATGAATTACAATGTTTATATTTAAATAGAATCGATCTTTATTTTAGAATAGCTGATAAAATGACAAGCTGATTTAGAGCATCTTCTCAACAGAAAATAGATGCTACCAATATAGTTTCTTCTCTCTCTCCCTCTAAACATACCTACACAAGGGAATAATCTTCATGAAAGATAGAAGGAGATGCCTAATGAAAATATTTTTCAGCATTACTGAGAGAAGGGAACTAAATCCCCTTGTATGTCAGGAGAGGAAGAGAGAATAGTGTTGCAGACAGATTTGTAAAAATGCATGTGAAGTATCCTGCTTCAATTATGTCTAGGTGTTATCCTTGTAGGGTAAAAATTAGGTGAAATAGATGAAAATTATCCTGCCTTTGGTAAAAAAGTAATTATTTAATATTGTTTTCACATCATGTAAGCTGCAGATTAAAATTGATTTAATTAGGCAGTAGAGTAAAATTAATTACCAGTACAATTAAATTAAAATAACTAGTAATATGGTGATACTCAGAAAAGGAGGGAAAGTATAAATGTTCATTCACTTCTTTTCTAAATTCTCCAGCTGAAGAGAAGACAATCCAGCCATACAAATGAAAAAATTTTACTCCACTTTTTCCGGCCTCTGAGCACTTCCAGCTTTCCTTTGCTTGAGAAATTCAGTGTATGTGAGAGGCTTCCATTTCAGCTCTGGGGAGCCAGGCTAAGTGACCAGATGCCACAGCAACGAGCCCAGCATCAGTAAAGCCACAGTCCTTACTGTGTAAATAATTTTGTTGTTCCAGAAATATTTTAGGAGAAAGATAAAGTGTAAAACTCGGCTCCAGAAGTATGTTGAATTAGTCTGCAGCTTGTTCTGTTATATACCAGCTTTGATGGTTTCAGTGCAGTAACTTGGTGTTTGTTGCAGTCCCACTTTTGCATGACCTTTCAGCAGTGCTCATAATTTATTTTCTTCTTTAGAACTTATTTGAACTTAGTCACATTTTTTCATATGTTGAGAAAAACACAACAAAGTGAAAGTTCTTTTTATTTTCGTTTACTTTAGAGAGACAGTTTGAATGTCTAGCCATCTGTATTTATTGTTGGATGTATTCATGATGCATTTGTGTTGTGTGTCTGTGAAGTAACAGTGGTGGCTTTTGCAGTAAGCAAAGGTCAAGAAACAAACTTTTTGTTTATTCTGAAATAGGGTTCTCTTTGGTAAGATTAATCTTCTTTGTGAGAATATTCTCTAGGGCTGGTCCCAGCTTCCCTGCAAGGCTGTTTTGAGGAGAACACTTTAATTGGAGCAGATGGAAATCACTGCCCGTGGTGCAGAGAGCAGTTGTGCATGTGCTTCTATTTTGTGTTGTTCCCCTTGCAAAGCTGTGCCCTCTCCCCCAGCCACAGGTGGGGCTCCCCAGTGCTGCAGGAGCTGCACATCAGCACTGCAGGCTCTGTGAGGAGAGGGTGACAATGTGGCACCAGAGCTTCTGGGCCAGGCCTTCCACCTGCTGGGTTTGCCAGCTCCCTGGGCATCCCTGTCCCTTGTGCTGGAGCACAGGCACTGCTGCCCTGGGAATTGCTGTCAGGTACTTCACACAGGGCTCGAAGGTCCTGCCAGGAAAGAGTTCCGTGTGTTCTATAGCTGTAAGCCACAGGCAAAGAAATAGTACCTGTCCAAGTGATGAAATTGGCTGATATTCTGCAGCAGTTTTGGTCAGAGTTTGAATACAGGGGAGTCCAGTACCCATAGAGTGTGTGGCTTCTGATAAGTGTGGCTTTACTGTTCTAAAGTTATTGAATTGATTTCATTTAAGGTGTTATTTTTGTTTGGAATCCCAAGTTAAACAAAATAAATGTGAATTCCTGTGAGTTTATTTTTTGATGCTGCCATTTATTTGCTTTTAATTTACTAAAGTAAGTAAAATTCTAATTTTTCTTCCCTTCTGACTTTTTAGGTCACTGTGCAGTACAGTAAATGTTTACAGCCTCACCTGCAGCAACTGCATAGAAAATTGCACCTATGTTCTCTTTAGTAATAAGATCACTTTTCTGATGGACCTGTTGATACACCAGTTTACGGTAGGTAAAATAACTTCTTTACTTTGTAAATTTTTGTATGCTTCACAAACATGTTAAAGTATTCAGAGTGTAAGAACACCAGGAGGTAAATAAGAATAAAGGCTTGAAAGACTAAAATTCATTTGTTGTTTGTATTTGGTGGCTGTGTCTACTGTACTCGGTAGAAATTTATGTATTTGCTTCTACTAATAACTTCTGCAAAAGCATGTGTACCAGGAACCCTATGAGTGGATATTGTTCTATCTTTTTCTGAGGTTGTTTTCTTTAATTCACCCTATAGGAATATTTAGAGTATAGACCACAATGAGTTGTGTCTGTGTGTTTGATTCTTACTTGTTTCAGTGTCATGAATCTAAGTCAGGTCAATACATTGCCAGAGTCTGCTTTGCTGAAGTGCTTAAATAGGGCTCTTTAGCAATGAAAGTTTTCATTTTCCAATGTTTCATTTAATTTGAAACGTCATTAAATATTTTATTTGAAAACTCATTTTTAATTCATAGTGACCTGCTCATCATAAGATATTTAGTCATGGTTTTTTTACTTATAAATTGTGTGTATGTATTTTCATGAGCCAAGCAGTTTGTTAATTGAAAAGTTATGTACATACTCTTAATAATTTAAGCGACGCTGTTAGAATCAACAAGCCACAGGACTGTTGATGAACACTTTAAAAGGATCCTCGGAGCTGTTTGGCACAAAGCAAACCCGAATGCAGCCGCTGCCCTCTCCCGCGGCAGATCTCGGGGAGGATTGCGGCTGTCAGGCTCCAGCGCTCAGGGCAAGGCGCAGGGCTGGGCGCTTCCCCACCGGGAATCTCCAGCACCTCCCCGGGGACGAGGTCACTCTGCTGCCAGAGCCCGCCCTGCCCTCGCAGGGCAGCGCTGCAGGACGACCTGCAGTTTCCTGGAGGAGCACACGGGGCATTTCTTAGGCAGAGCTGGCCACCTAGAGCTCGGAGATACTGCAGAAGGGAAATTTACTGCACTTAGAGCTCTTTTCAGTCTGTTGCCAAATACTACCCTTGAATTGCAGCAAAACTGTAATTAAAGCTTAATGTTTCCCATGATGCACAGTGGACTTTTCTTTCCTTTACAGAAAGTCTCTTATGTTCTCTTCATGCAGAATTGGCCCTTAAACTGAGATATCTTCATAGTTCCATGAAGTGCATATTTGAGTACAAAACCCAAAAACAGTGCTGCTTTTCTAACCCTGATTTTTCTCTCTTGAAAATATAATAAATCAGATCAAGTTTGAATTTTTCTTTTTCATTTTACTAAAAAGAAATGTACAAACTGAGAGCAGCTCTGAATACCAAAATACTAAAATATACCTCCAGAGACTTTTAACTGCCTCCACTTTTCCTGGTTGGATGAGCTGTGTGATGCAGCCTTTGTCTATGATATGTGTATTTCCACTTACTGTTGGAAAATAAAGCCCAAACTAATACCAGGAGTAATAAATGAGAATGTATATTTGCAAGGTTTTAACAAATTATTAAACAAGTACAGCAATATTTGCTGAACACAGAAACAGTACTGTTTTGAGAAGCATTTCAATATAATCTTGAATACATCCAGTATGAACCTTATTTCCAGCCAGTTTCATGTGGATTTAGTTTCGGTTTGGTTTTGTGTGTGTGTGTGTCATCCAGCCTGTCCAGGTTAATAATTTGAAGTATCCTGTTTAGACCTTTCTTTGCCTCCTGCCTAAAGGGACTGGTAGGAAACCTTCTGTAGCCTGACTTAGCCTGTTACCTTCCTCAGCCTCCTTAGCCCTGGTAATGCCTAAATCAGTGTCTGTTGAGGACAGCAGGGGTGTTTCCCGATTTCCATGATTAATGGATCAAACCTTCCCACCTACATTCATACAGGTCTTGTGCTGGAGTTGGAGCTTCGTTTATTAACTGCTGTCTCTGCTCTTCTTTGTCTACTGTAGCCAGGAGATAGTTGCACAATAATTGCAGTTTTGCTAGTTGTCTGTTTTGGAAGGTTTCATACCAACAAAACCAAGTAATTAATGGAGCTATAGGCACGTAAGGATCGTTTCATATTTTGGGGGTTTTATTTCCTGTCAAGTGGCAGATGTCATGTACTGTCACCAAATATATCTGAGAAGCCATACCTGACAGATCCCTGTGATTATTTTTTAAGGCAATCTTTAAGTGAATAGTATCTGAAAATTCTAAGTGAGACATCATTAGTGAATGTGCAATGAGCATTAGGTGAGGTAGCCATCAACCAAATGTAGGGATCAAAACCCAGTTGCTGGTTACTTTTTTCTTCTCCAAAATACAGTGCTTAAATTTGGACCATATTTTAGGTAAGTGGCCTATGAAATTTTACTGGGTTTAAGTTAATCTGGCTAGCTAGTCACAGGAAAGTAATTTTTCTCCTCTGCTTCTTGCCTGGAATGTGCTGCCATTTAATTGGGGTTCTTCAGAATGACAGTGTACATCCTATTGCAGTTTCTTCACCATTTGTGGTCAGGTTTTTTTAGTCTTCTGTGCTGCATCCAATAAGGCAGCTCCATGTTAGCACTGATGATGACAAGAACTGTGAAATCCAAGGCAGATCTGTGCTGCTGGGCTCTTCTAGTCCCTTTTGAAGTTACATCTGTCTCCACAGGGTTCAGCTGTGTGGCACTGACAGTTCCCTCAGTCCCTAATAACAGGCTGTCCTGGGGTGACACTATGATGCTCCTATCCCCATTCGTCTGTTTAGCCCAGAAAAATAAGTTTTGCACCTTTAAGACTGGTTCTGAGAGCAAAGAGGGGGCAGAGAAGTGCACAGTTTGTTTTCAGAAACTGCACTCACTCCTCCACATTCCGGCTCGTGGATAGACAGCGGGACAGAGCTCTCCTTTGCTTTTAGTTAGTTCTTAGCTGGCTGAGGCAGAGACGTTCCCTGGGCTGTGGTTTTCCTTTTTCTTTGGAACTGTTTAAACCTGCTCTGGACTGAACACCCGGAAGAGCAGCGGCAGCTCCACCTGTGGCCTCCAGCACGGGAGGGACTGAGCAGAGACTGAGTGACCGAGCTACAGCTCACGGGAAAAAACCTTCTGAGTTTGTAATCTCTTCAAAGCAGCAATAGGTTTTGTTGTTTAATATTGCTCATTGTGCTGCTGAATGCTTTGCCTGGTAAATAAACAGGTTTTTTTCACTTTCCTCCAAGGAAATATTTTCCCAAACCTGCTGGGGAAGGAGCTGCTTGAATTTGCTTTCTAGAGGAAACCCCTTTAGAGGTTTTCTCCCAGATTTTCTCTAAACTAGGACACAATCCCGTGTGGAGAGTAGTAAATTCTGAAAACAGGCCTGGAGTAGAAGAGGGAATGAGATGCTGAAGTGTTTAGGGGTAGGGAATTTAAAATTGAAACCTTTACCTGCACCATCCTGAGCCCATGCACTGAGCCATTTCCATTTCTTTGGTTCACTGGTTACTACATAGAAAGTCTGACATCCTGCTGAGACTTCTGAGGTGTACTTTTCAGAGTGTTTCTGAGGCAAGCCCAGTGACTACACATGCAAAAAGCACAAAATCACTCTTGGTAATGGGAGAATGATATAAAATAATTGACCAAATGAAGGGAAATCGTGTGCTTCTAAAGCTCTGAAGTCTTTCTGTTTAGGTTTACCAACTCTACGTTTCAAATTCTTCATGGCTCTGGAGCACTATGCCTTTTACGAAATAAAAATATGAATGAGTTGTCAGTGCTGGACCTCTACATTGTTAACTGGAAATTGTTTGGTGTATTTTGTTAGCACAGAAGGAGAATGTGCTCTGATCTGCAGAGGTATTTTGGTTATGTGAGTCAGAACAGAGGAGCATTTTCAGCTATATTAAATGTGTGCCTAAGTGCTTTACTGGATTGGGGCCATATTCTGCAGCATCTTAAGCCCAAGATGCTGGGCAGAGCTGAAGAGCTTATGGCAGCTCTGCACAAGCATGGGAATCCCTGCACAGGGTGAATTCTCTAAGGAATAGTTTAGCACTAGTGTGGAGTCTGTACCACAGCTGAGAGTCAGGTCACCAGAGTGTTCCAATTCAAGAACCAACTTAAAGAAAGGAAGACTCTTGATTAGGCCCAGCAAAGTCAGCCATCAGAAAAGCTAAAGTAGCATTCAGGTGTTGGATGTGTCAGACATTTGGACAGTAGTCACACATTTCCTGATTCTCCTTTGTGATTTAAAAATGTTTTATACCAATTACTCAACAACGTGTGTAATGAGGTTAAGTGTGAAACCACACCTGTAGATTTGTGTCTTATAAACTGTTAAACCTCAGGAATGTGGAATGTTACATTTACCCATTCAAAGCTCATATTCAACACAGTTTCTCTGAATATCATTAATTCCTTTTGTAATTGACACAAAGAAACCAGAGCTTGAAAGCTTTCATAATTACACTATTAAATCTTAAGATTTCTTACCCCCTTGCTTGATATAATAATCAACAAGCAAGCACCCCAATTAATTTTGCTTCTGCAAGCACACCAATTAATTTTGAACATAAATCTCAACACACTTTCACACTATCCCATTAATTATTTCTTCAGTAAAAGAGCTGATCTGTTGTCACTCATTTGAGTTAGTATAAAAGGAGAATCTTCAAGGAATTAAGTTCAAATTTACCCATTTTCTGTCAAGCAGTATTTCCTTCTATCTGTTGTTTGACATAACACTGTGTAAAAAACCACATTTGTTCTCACTTTATATTAATTAACACACACGCGTTTTCCAAAAAGATTGAACATGAAATGAGCTCTGCAGTAAATTACTCTAGTAAGTGCCAGGTCTATTTATTTTACAAATTAGGAAGAGCTGTTTTATTTTAAAGCATGAACTTTTATAGCTAAGGACTATATACTTAAAAAATACGTGTCTCCTATGTACATTGAACAGGAAGACAAAAACAGACATTATCCACTCATAGTACTGCTCATTACAGCAAACCAAAGGCTCTGCTGCAAGATATTAAATCTTTTTAAAAAGAGCACATATAATTTTTTATCTAAGGTGAAAAAAAGCAGTATATAGCAGTAAATAGCATTTGTTAGCAATTTTTAAAGCTTGATGTTCCGAGCACAAAGTTGCCACATTAAAGTTGATTTACACATTGCAAAGCTCAATCCATCTGTTTCAGTGAGCAATTGGTATCATTAGGCATGAATTATTTTAGTCAGCAAATGTTACTGGAGGAACGTAGCATTGTTTTTCCTATTGAACTTGAATAAGCAGCTAAAGACTTCTCACTTGCTCTTTTGGCTCAGCACCAGAAACAGACCATTACAATGAGTTTTAAGTACCAGCACAAGGCTCAGAGCTAATGAATAATAAAGAAATGTGCATGTTGTTCTTTGTTACCAAGTGTCACCAAATCCCTCCTGATACCTATACGAGGAGGAATGCTTTTCTCTGGCCTCACTTGCATATACTGAGTGTAAATGATTTTAACCTGGAAGGAAAGTGACATTTCATCCTGTATTGATCCCAATGCCTGTGTGAACCCTCAGGCTGTGACAGAGCAGAGGGATGTGGGTTTGGCCCAGCAGCATCAGCCATGGGGATGTTCCAGGAGCCCTGAGTCCTGACTGCTGCCAGTGTGTGCCTCCAACACTGCACGACTTCATACACACTCCACTTACTGTTTGATTGTAACAGGGCAGGATTCAGCTGGATTAATTACCTTGGACTGCAGAAATGGAAAAATGAAATGAATTTTTAAAAAAATTATACTCTCCATGAGTAATAATCTCCTTCCAGATCTGTATCCTGCATATAGATTTGTCTTCAGATTTACATGTTGTACAGCTCGCCTTCACCTTTTTAGGAGTGGGCTCTAGTTAAATGATTTAGAAAAATGAGATTCCTCTGAGGTCTGCTCAGAGAGAACTGGGGGTTGTGCTTCGGACACGATTGACAGGTGGGTGACCTCTGATGGACAAGTGCAGTGGTCACTGGTGATGTTTTCTGCATAAGAACACAATCGTGCTGATGGCATAATCTGCTGCTCTCAGGCTTCCTTGGTTCTCAGACAGGGCATTCTTTTGACTTGATTTATTCTGGTCCAGCTTGGATTATGTGCTTTACCTTACCTTGTACCTGAAATGCTTTAATGTCCATCAGCACTGCTAGAATGTTACTTTGTTATTACTTTCGGTGTAGGCCTATGCAAATTTGTAAATGTTTCTCTACAAACTTTGGTTAGTTTTACTGAATTCTGGTTGTTTGTGGTTTTTTTTTCTCTTTACTTAGATTAGTGTTCCAGATGACCATAATGCTACTGCAAGCAGAAGTGTAAATAAGCAGGTATTTGAAGGTTTAACAACAGGACTTCTGAGGGTAGCTGCTGTGATTTTCAGATGTCTTGTCTCCAGCTTCCCAGATGGAAACAACCACTCTACTGCACTGAAGATATTACAGGAAGTGAAAAGTAAATCCTCACAAGTGGAAGCCTTCAGCAGCAGAGTCCAAGACCTAATCAGGTTTAAAAAAAGATAATTAAACTTTTCTAAGTATTCCTTATGAGAGAGAAAGCAAATTGCATTGATTTAAGAGAGGAATGAACTGCTTTAACCTTAATGCAGTGAGACTAGTTTGTGTGGGGGTAGTCAAGAAGACTACTGAAATGCTATATTCTCAGTCAAAAATGTTCTTCAAAAATCTACAGACAAAGAAATACAGAAACCCAGGATTCTTTTATTTTTGGACTTGTTTCTTATGTCCTTTCCATTAATTTTCTCTCCTTTTTACCTAGGAGCTAGCTTCCATATATTTTTCTCTCAGTTCTCTATGCCAGCCATGTGTGCCTATTGCCTGTGGTCTCTCATGTCATATATGCATTCATATAAGCTTGTCATAAAATATACATTTCCTATTATAAAAATCACCCAGTCATTCCTAGAATCTGATCTTACCATGTCACTGCATTTTAATAGCTGAACCTAAATATATTAGTACATACATAATTAATGCATATTTTAAATATATGAACCTAATGTATATCCAGCAGTATACTAGACTTGCTAAAAGTGTACAGTTTCACTGGTAAACTATATAAATAGTTATCAATAAATTATCATATAATTTATATGGGTTTTCAGCCCTCTGAAGAAATGAAGTTCTTCTTTATATGCTACTGAAAACATGTCACAGTGAGCCTTCAGACGTTTCAAAGTCTGGTATGATGCTGATGGAGACAAAGAGGACATCTGGAGGAGGAAAGCAAAACAAGTAGTTGTCATAGATACCAGTGACCTCTAAAATTTCTGTGTTCTCATGTAACGCTCCTTCTCCCCAAACAGGTTTTGATAGAGTGTGAAATTTCAGGATGTTGTATTCTGCAGTTCATGAATGGGAGGGTGGGAGGTCTGTGCTGAGCAGACATCTGACACTGACTGGGCCCAGCACAGGCAGACCCTCAAGATAAGGAGAGACATGAGAATCCGAGCAGGTCCCTCACCTGAGGCACTTTAGGGGATCTGGTTATAAATGGGGAATGAAAGGCATGATGACAAGGTAATGGTGCAATTAGGAAAAAAAGAGAGAGGGCATTTTAAACCAGTCAAAAACAGACAAATTCTGTCATTAATGAGAATCTTTCACCTCCAGGTCATTGTATTGTATGTCATGGGGAGTTGATTAAGTGAGAGTTTTCGGAGGATGGGGGAAGAAAGAGGAACACTGAATTTTTTTTTTTTTTTTTCCTATTTGGAGCTATTGGACCTTATGCATAAACACCAATTATCTCTGTGCTGTCTGGGTATCAAAAGGGTAGCCACGTTATTTCAACTGTGCTCCTGTGGGTAAAAAGAGATGGAGGCAATAGATTAGAGAGCTTTGACATTCCACTTGTCTGTGTGCTCAGTTCCTCACGGAAAGGAGCGCTCCATGCATCTTCCTCTTGTCTCCGGATGCCAGTGAAGAATAGTCCCAGCAGACTGAAAGCTCTCATCCATTTCCTCTCTGCCAGAAGAGCAGCTGCTCTGTGCCCAGGTGTGGGTGGGAAGGAGGGGGACAGTGGACACAGTTTGCAGGTGTCACACTGTAGAGATGCTGCTAGGGAAGAGAATGTTGATGAGAAAGGTTGTGCCTTTTTGGGAGCCACCATCTATGAGTATTAGCTCTATTTTATTTAGTTCTTTCTCTTCCCTCCTATTTCTCAGAGGTGTTTCCAGCACTCAGCATTTCTTTGTGACTGTGATGTATCTACACCCAGCTCCGTTCCTGGAATTATTCCACTAATGCAGGAGAACTTGTTTATCACCTGTGTGATCAGGTGGATTGCTTGGATCAAAATTGGCAAGAAACTTAATGCTAGTAACCTTTCATGTTGCTAAATAGAACAGACAAATTTACCTGCACAATGAGTGTGCACTTACTAATCTTTGTGCATCTTTATGTGTTTTTAACTGCTGTACTTCAGCAGCTTTAAAAATCTTCCATGCTGCATTCGACTTCTTACTTTATATCCAGTGTATTTTTATTCTGAATTCCTTTTCTTCTTCCAAAAGCTTTGTGTCACTAGGGGTGGACATTGGCAGAGAAATCTGTCTTTGAGCAACAGCAGTGTCTGAAAAGGATGAGGTTTTCTTCCCTTATGTCAAAACCCCCTGTTCTTTCAAAATCAGACTGTAGGACATGTTGTGAGGGAGTAGATATTTTTAATAAACAGTTTTACTTCTGTGAGAAGCATTATCTAATCAATAGTCTTTACTGACTAGAATCAATATTATTTCACAATGTTCCCTATCAAGTCAAGTGGTGTTCCCTTAAAGCCAGTGGTGTTCCCTTCTCTCTGTTCTTAGAGCCAGCTCTGCCAAGTGCACTTAAGGAGCAGCTGGTGGCACAGGGATCTCAGGAGCAGGAGGCTTGGTGTAGGCAGTCAGGGTAGGAACAGTGGAACATTTGTTGGTGTCTGAAGGCAATTGCTTCCCCATGTCTTTTCAGTGAGGTGGAGGCACAGGATAAAACAGCAGTTCTTCTGATTTTTACAAGAGGTTTCTCCCGCTTCATAGGAGTGGAGGAAAATAGAAAGAAAATTAGAGGGGAAAGAAAGGGAGGCGATTACAGTGGACCTTTGTGTCCACAGAGTGTTGATCTCACCTAAGTCAGCAAGATATGGTGGTTGAGAAGGGCTAAAGTCTGAGAAGCTGGATGTTTATGGTAGGAAAGGAAAGTAGGTAAAGTGAGGTGATATCAGCAAAGTGACATGGAAAAAATACATCTGTGCATGGTTTAAGTGGAGTTGATAATGATCAAAGTGTGAGAGAATCTGCTGTGGACAGAGAGATCTTGGTACAAGGGTGAAGAGCATATTTTTTGGACATATATTTCCAAGCTATTAGAAATTCAAAGAAGGAACTTCAGCAGTTGTGATCTGAGGATCAGCAATGATGATCTTGTTAACCCTAATAAAAAAGAAGGGAGTTTTCAGTTTTAGAAAAAAGTCACTGCATGTTTTTTTTCTCTATTGAATTTGATTGAGTCCTGAGGAGGTTTTTTGATCCTGATCCTTCTATACTGATGGTGGAAGGTTGTTCATATTCTATTAGCCCCTGAGCTGTTGCATATATGTATTTTTTAAGAGGGGAACAAAGCCCAACAATTGGCCAGTGGTTGCTATGATGTATGAATTGCTATAAAACATTATCTTGGTAACATCATTGTCTTCTTGAATTAGTGTGTTCTACAGAGTTTACCTCTTTATGCTAAAAAGAAATTGTGCTGTTGCAGTGCTATCAAAAATAGTAAATCATCTAATTGTGGCAAAATTTCATTGTCCTTCTAGCAGTATGCTAAAATGAACATTTACACTCCTCTTTCTTGTACAGTATAATACAAATTATCCTACAACTCTCAGATCTCGTAACAAAAACTACTGATAGTCACAGAGAGCCAGATCTGAAGTTATTGGAATTGGAATTGTTTTATTGAACCCTTTCAGAAAGAGTATTTAAGTGATCACAACCTGCTTTTTGAGTGGTTTGATAGCCGAGAAGCAAAGATTACTTCTTTTGCAAAGTCACCCAAACTGTTGTGGAACTATTTTTTGTAAGACACTTTTTCCTCTGTTTGTAGTTACATGGTGAACATGGGACTGGTGGACAAGCTGTGTTGCTGTTTCCTGTCTGTTCAAGGCCCTGTTGATGAGAACCCCAGTATAGCAGGTTTCCTGCAGAACGCCACGGCAGTGCTGCATGGGATGTGCCAGCTGTGTTTGGCTGTCAGTGGAAGGTGAGTGCACTGCCTCTGTCAGCTCACAACGTGTTGCTCAGCCAGGGCCTCCTGCTGAGGCTGCCAGCCAGAGCTGGCCCACTGTGAGACACACAGGCACAGAAACAGTGCTGGAGATTCCCTCTGCTCAGCCTCTTACCAGCAATCTGTAATGAGTGACCTGCACCGAGCCTGCTTCTTATAAGCCATCTATCAGAATTACAGACTTTGCCTCCTTTACTCATCACTCCACACAGGCTTTTATCACTGATAGTTTGAAGTGTCCAGTCTCGAGGACTTCAAGAGGCATTTTATTATCACCTAAAATCAACTGTTAATTGATTTGTCTTTATGGTTTGTCTCTAGAGCAGCCTAATTCAGCTCTTGTTCTTTAAATTACCACTGTCAGTAAGGGAATTCTATTTTTCATAAAGACAGCTGTTACTAGATTTGTCAGGGAATTTTCTAATGGAAAAGGCTTGTTGTTGTAACCTAATCAAGGTTGTGGGAAGTGTGCATGAGGGTGTGTGCCTGCCAGCAAATCTGGACTTCTGTGGTCTGCATTGTAGGACAGCCTGACACTCATGTGAGAGTCAAAATTTCAGAGCTTTGGGCTGTACTTAGTAGAACCTACCACACCGTTACTGTTACACATTTCAGGAAAAATCAAGGCTAAGAGAACTTTACAATGCATTCCTGAAGGGTAAAATGATGCTAGGGTTGAAAAACTAGAGCTAATAAAACATAGGATAAGAAACAAAGCTGTAGGTAAGAGCTGTTGCTGGTAGCCATGGACACAAACAGATGGAAAAAGAACTGCGAGAAATATGAGCCCAAAGAGACCATCCCGACTTACTGAAATTTCCCTTTCTGAGAGCTGCCAACTTGGCATTTTAAATTCCAGCATAGCACTGCCAGAAGTCAAATACTCACTAAATAAAATAATAAAAACATCACCCTTCTGTTAGTCGAGTAATAGTTCTAGCTCGGAGCAAGT
Source organism: Vidua chalybeata (assembly GCF_026979565.1). NCBI lineage: Eukaryota > Metazoa > Chordata > Aves > Passeriformes > Viduidae > Vidua > Vidua chalybeata. Next base: position 872,582 of record NC_071542.1, on the reverse strand, counting down.
AATACAATACTTGGAATTTCTGTAGCAGGCACACACTTCACCAAAATATTACACATCTTTGCACCCCAAAATAGTACAGCACTGCACACATACATCATGAACATCTGTTCTTTGTAGCACCAGAATGATTTTGGGGGGTTGAGTGTTTTCCTTCACAGTTACACCAAGAAGTATCTGATCCTACGACCTCCATAAACAGCAATGCTCTGGATTTTATCCAAAAGTGCTGGTTGTTCATGATTCCAGGTTAGATTGTTCATTTGACCATGAAAAGAAATGGGAGGAATGAACCTGGAGATTTCAAAACTGTTGTCTTTCACTTCAAGATCAAAAGCCTTGATGTAACTGATTAGAAGGGCAATTTAAATCACATGTCTTTCATCACCTGAGCTCCCTGTCATTTAAGCAGTGTATGCAGAGTGTAATTCTGTCTTGTTACAGAAGTCCTCAGTGCTGGAGGTGATTTAAATGGAAAAAGGTATTGCCAAAGACTGATTAAGGTGGCAGAAACAGAGCTCAAATTTATTGAATTCTTAAATATGTCACACTACAGTAATACATGGTGTGTGGTACCTGATTTGCAGCACAAAAGGCAGCCCCTCTGTGAGAAATACAGATGCCTCTTTCATTCCTGGTGAATGGTGGTGGCACTGCAGCCTTTCCAGTGAGCTTTTCTCATTCTCCAGCTCAGCTGATTCAGGCTTGAGCACCAAACCAGCCTGCCTGTTACAGCCCTCTGTCCATCCCAGCCACTCTGATCAGCCAAGGTCTGAGGTTGTTACTGAAACTTGAGGAGCCCAGGAAGTATTTAAAGTGCTCTGACACTGCAGCATGAAAAGAAGTTTTGCCAAATTAATGGCAGGCTTTTGCCATTGTTGCAAGAGCAGTTTTGAAATGTTCTTTTCATGTATCCTCCCATATAAGATGGTTCCAGGTTGGAAACTTCTTTATGCTCCTCAGTGGTAACCAGGGTTATAAAGTTAATCTGGGTTTTTTTTTAGCAGAGCTTTATCAGGCTGTTACCTGTCACACAGAAAGTTGTAATTCCATATTCAATGCATGAGAGTACTGTGGTAGAGTGCTGTGTGGTCTGTGTGCAGATCTCAGCGTGCAGCAGTGAGTGGCACAGTGGGAAGCTGCCACAGGACAGTAAATACTGGGTGGGGTACCAGGACCACCTCAGGGCTCAAACAGCCCAGCACAAGAGGGAAATCCTCTGTGAGCTGTGGGATTCTTCTCCTGTGCATTCAGATCTCACCGGTTTGTTGGGAGCTGTACTGCAACTGTAATTGCCATATCCCCAGAGGGCCAGAAGTTCTTGTTTAAAACTCAGGTTTTAAACAATTAAAAGATCCAGTCCTGTGAGTAGAGAGTATGTTGGGCCATTTCTGGAGCTCTGAGGTAGGAAGAGCTGTCAGTCTAGACTTTCCTGCCTTCCTCAAAAGCACATGTCATAAAACTCCAAATTCAGCAGAGTATTTCTAAACCAAGCTCTGAAATGATACCCAGTGTGTATTTGGACAGTTCCTTCATGGAAATAATTCTGTAGGCACTGAAGAGATCTCAGTCAAGTCCCTCTCTGCACGTGCTTCTGTATCAGGCAAGGTGTCACAACAATAATGATCATTAGAGAATCACCTCAAATTATTATATATATATATATATATATATATATATATATATATATAAATCAACATTATGTTTTAAATGAGGTCTCTGGTTGATATAATGTAGATGGTAAAATTTTAAGACATGAATTAAGAGACTTCTTTTATTACTGTGATAGACTTGTAGGAAAAAAAAGTCCAAAATCCTGGAGTTAGATACAGTAAAGAAAAGTCTTACTAATGTAGAAACATAAATTGGAGGATTTTCAATTTTAAAATCATAAAATGTTATTAAAATAAAAGAATCTATTCTGAACATATGTTATAAACATAGCATATTATAAGAGAGGGATTTTCTTTCCATTAATGATCAAGGTCTTTAAAAAAGATTTAACTTTGATATTGATCTTACTTTTCAAATTATCATTTTTGATACTGGCCAATAAATGCTTGATTGATTCTTTTAATTGAAATTTTGCTGTGGATGGAATAGCACATTTTCCAAACACTGTGTAATACATATAAAAGATCAATTGTTGAAAACAGTCATAACTTGTTACCCTGTTTCAAGCTTATTTTGACACTTTGTGTCCTCTTTTCTTACACAGTGAGAATCTTTGAGAGTGACTTGAGACCTCCAACTGGTAGTCCCATTTTTCTAATGCTGTTTTGCATCTATAGCTAACAGTGGAGGTGAGAGCTTCTTCCTCCCTGATGAATTTAAATTAAAAAAAAAGGTGTATGAGAGCTGAAAACAGGGAATTGTCCCTTACTGTTTGTAGGGAGAAATCAGAAAATGCAGCATGTCTGAATATTGAGCTTTCTCTGCTGAGCAGATGAACCTGGCATTTGATAGTTAGCCTTGAAAACTGTGGCCCTGGTAATGCTTAACTGGTTCTTGCTCACCATTAGGAGTAACAGTAGCCACAATTGAAAACAGATACATGTTTATTATCTTGAAATAAAGCAATTTATGAAATACACTTTATATGGGGTTGTGTGGCCATATAGACCTCTTGAAATCTGTGTGGAACTGCAGATGTCCAGTAGCAATGTTCAAGATGACAGCCCTGTTTTCCAGAGTGTATCATTGTAAGTATGAGAGAGTCAAGGCCTGTTTTGGGCCCTCAGGTCCTGACTGCACATCTGGAATGTGCTTGGCTTGTACCCACAGGACAGAAAACAATGAGCAGGCTTGGAATGCAAGGAGCATTAATAAAAGCTTGGCCCTGCTACCTCAGCTCAGCCTTCCCTAAAAGCAGGGGGGCACTAAGTGAGAATCTCCATGGCAGGTCCTTTATCACAGCACAGCAAAGGTTTTGCTTATGTTCCTGTCTTCTGTACTGGCCAGTGTTCACCCAGCCTGGATCCCCTTTTCCCTATTTCTCTGGACCTAAGGTTCCTGTCCCAGAAGTTTAGCTGTTGCTCTGTGGAGGGCTAGAGTTAATGCCTCGTTTCACTTCTGCCCATGAGTGTGAGTGAATAAACTGCCACTGACACAGAGTTAATGCAAGGAACGGGGGGAAACCCAGGGCAGGGTAAGAGTCAGTCACTGAGGCAGAATGTTCTCCCCAGGAGCAGTAGAGTAGAGAGCAATAACACAGATACAAGGAGGATACTCCATTGTGCATAAGGGAATATTGCAAATAAGAGTACCCCAAATTATGTAGGTCCTTGGAACACCAGCTGTTCAAAAATGTTGCTGTTTTCTCTATTTAAGAATTGCCTTCAAGCTTTCTCCTTACCCCAGAACATAGAGTGTCAGAGCAGTGCAGTAATTAAATTGTTGCTGTTCTGTCCCAGAGCAGTGGTAGGGTATATAAATGTGTGCCAGCAGCTAATGAAGCTGTGGGTACCAGATGCAGTGGCAGAAAGCTGCAGATGCAGGGTCTGACCCAGGGAAACAGAGCCTGTCATGTCCCAGATCCACACTGAAGTGGGCTGGGCTCAGTTTCATTACAGTCATTAAGATGATGTCTGCTTTGGCTGCTGGATGGGCAATCAGATGCAAGTCTGTCTGAACCTTGGTTTTGCTTCTCACCACTTCCAAGGTACAGCAGCTCCAGCAAGTGCTGTTAAACTAACTCTGACTTGTGTCTGAAAGTACTGGAAGGCTTCAGTTCATCACTGCTGTGCAGCACTGGGAATTGTAGCAAGGTCTGGCAGGTGCTAAATACTTCTTTGTTCATCTTTTATTATTATTTTGCCTCTTTATTTTGACATCTCTTTCTAAATAAAATAATTTAGAAGCAAAAAGTACTGATGATAGTTTTTAAATCCTAATAATAAAAAACCCCAACAGATTATATTCTAAGCCTCTTGGAAACTCATGTTTTCATTTCACTCCATGTTTTTAATCAGGAGTATATGTTTCAAATATACAAACATTATAATGTATACCCTTAGAGAGGCTTGTCTGCTTGTTAGCTCAGCCGGTTTTTAAAACAATATATTTTCAGATATAAACAGTTTGCTCATATTGAAGCTTGGGGAAATTGTAGTTTTATACTTGTTCTGCAGAGTATGCTGTTTCTTATCAAGCTGTATTGAATTCCTGTTTTTAATAAATAGTGGTGTATTTTAAGCAACAAAGTAACACTGTTTAGTATCTTTCTTTATTTCTTGTGATGGATAGATCCACATTTTTTAATTCTTAAATTCTTTTTGTAAGTCACAGATCACATACCAGTTCCTGAGACCACTTGATGGCCAAGCTGAAAATCACAGTGGCAGCCCATAATGAAAATTCTGTACATTTCATTAATTTTTTTTTTTTTAATCGCGCAGGTTGTTTGACCATAATATAAATATTTGTCTGTTTTTCTGTGTTTATATTTAACACATTTTGTGACTGGTAAAGTTTGAACGCCTGTTTGTTTTCCCAGCTCTATCAGCCAAAGTGAAAAATCTGGTGGGTCTTGCTTCTCTTCAGGAATTAATTGAAGGGGTTTTGTCCATAGTGACTATTTTACTTTTGCAGCTGTTACAGACTCAGAGACAAAGTTTCTTTGAAAAGGAGAATTAAGAGGAATTGCAGCTCTAGGAATCTGTCTCTTAACTTCAGTTATGTAAAGGCTGATTTTCTGGTGTGACATTGTCATCTTATGTTATGAAGGTTTTTGGGGGTTTTTGCTTCAGTCTGTCCCAACAGAACTGAATTTTCATTGGGCTTATGTTTTGAGATGAACTAAAAATCTGCTAAATGTATGAAACCCAGTGTTGTGCAGACTTGACAAAAATCACTCAGAGCAGTAGCGGCAGAGGTTCATGCTTTATTTTACATCATTGCATATAGGTTTTTTTCTATTCTAAAACCCACAGCAAATACTTCTTTTACCTTTTTCTTGTAAACATTTAGGCTTAAAGTGGTGGAACCAAAAGTTCAATTCAACAGGAGCCAGTGTTCTGTTCACATGCAGTTAACTGTAGTACAAACAACATCCAAAATAAATTCTTTGTAGCAGTTCCTTCAATCCATCAAATCTAGAAGACAGATTTTTAATTTCTCTTTAACAGTTTTGTTCTGTACAAACTTCAAAATTTTTCATCTTTTCTGTGAAAAAACTAATGCTTGCATTTAGTTATTTTACAATTGACTTTTTAATGTATATTTTGATTGATTCTCTGCCCCAGAACAGCACAAAATGGTAAAAGGATTTCACCCAGCAATGTAAGCTTTCTCATATGGAATTGTTTAAAAATAATGGTAGAGTGAGAGTTGAAAGCAAGCTAACTTTAACCTTTGGTAAAATTGGTCAATCTTCAAAATTCTGTGAGGTATCATATGCAGTAATTAATTTGGGGTTATCATTTGACTGTGAGTATACTTTTCTGTTTTGTACAGCTGAAAAAGCTAAGAGTGAAGTTAGGAAATGCTGGTTGGCAGGAGGAGCTGTGCTCTCATGTGATCCTGTGGCAATAAACATTCTAGTTAGGCGAGTGTAACTAAGTGATGGTTAGCACATTTTGGCTACTGCATCCTGCAGAATAAATCCTTGGACATCAGAAGGCATTTTGGAGGGAGGAATACCAGGGAGCCCAGACCCACAGAGCAGAGCTGTGCACAGGGTGGTCCCAGAGCTGCCAGCTCTCCCTCCTCCTGCAGCCATCAGGTCTGTGCCCCCCTCCCAGCCAGGCTGATGTGCCAAACACACCTGGAACTTTGCAGCAGGGATCTGCCAAAGGCACAGCTGGCACAGCCAGGTGATGGCTCAGGAAGTGTCTCTGCTGACTCCATTCACACACACTCACTTAGAGACCACAGAGCTTCAAAATGAAGATTTGGGGCATGGATTCCAGGCATAGGAAAGCAAAGCCCTGCCATAAATTGTTGTGCGGTGTAGCCCCACCCAAACACACTTAGAACTCTTGTACTTTTTTCCACTTTTTATTCTTTGTGGAGTAAATCTTAGGGTCTTAAGGAAAACATTCACAACTATGTTGCTTTTGTTCTTACTGTGTTTTACTAAAGATCTGATTCTTCTGTCAGAGACTTGTGGACTACTTTTGCAGTGTGGAGTGGTTTTTGTGCAGCATAGGTGTCCCTGAAGTAGGCCTGGGACATTGATCCTGGAGGTAGCAGCAGAAGCTACAGCACTGAATATTCATAGACTGTAACTAGAAATAACTCAGCAACGGTACCCATAAGTGCTAATTTCAGATGAGATCACTCCTTACATCATCTGACCTACTGCTTTGTAAAGGTAAAGATGTGTGGGGACAGTGGTGGAAACAGATGAGTGCCAGTAGAACAAGTTGTGTACAGCCCAAATCCTGCCCTGTCATGCTGAGCTGACAGGGAATGCAGGTTCATCCTCCTGCTCTGCCTCTTTCCCTCCCTGTGCTCCAAGGAAGCGATGGAGTGCTGCAGTGGACAGACGTTGGTTTGGGTAAGGTGGTGCTTTCTTGCCTGCTTGATTTGCTTCACTAGGAAAAGTGAAAGTGACAGCACAAGGTGGTGGTTGCCAAAACCTGGTCATTGCTGAGCTCATGGTTTAGTTTCTCTGTTGAAGAAGCGCGTCTGTAATTGTAAAGAGCAGGATTAGTCAGCCTGCCTAGAGTCTGTATTGCAAATGTCACTGGAGCCAGTGTTTGTAAGAGAGGGTGCAGGGTGCTCCTGCTACAGATACAGATACAGGAGAGATTATTGAGAGTTGTTCTAGTCAAGGGAAAGCTCCTTTCTGGTTCTGCTCAACAGGAATATTCTGAGCCCTCTGAGTGTCTGGTCTTGGCTGCCTTAAACGGAGGTCTTGAAACTTACAGATTATTTTAGAAAATGGTTCTGGTTTTCACTTCAATTTCCTTTGCTTTTAGTAGTTATAAAAGGGAAAAACACCCTCATTTAAGTTGTCCTTTTATAATGTTTTTGTCATATCATTTGTCATATTTTCCTTTAATTATAACAAGGAATCATATATACACCCAATCTCTGTAGTCTCTTTTGATACTGACGCTTCCTTCTTTTTTTCCTTTTTTTTCTTTTTTTTAAAGATGAAAATATAGTAGATAGGTAAAAACCAGACCTTGATGTAGCATATTTTCATTGTTACTGTTTGCTGTGTTTTATTTTTTTAGTGTTTCTTTTGATTACCAATATTGACCAAATATGTTTCCAAAATGAAATTCAGGTAATTTATGTTATGAGTTTGAATTAGAATTCAGAGAATATAAAACTTCCTGAATTATTTTGGGGCTTCACTTTGTGCCTGCCTACCCTCCACATATTATTTAGCCTCCAGGGTAGTGATATTCTGAGTCTTCCTTAGCAGTTGTCCTGCATCATCTTCTGGACTATTAATAATGTGAAAAAACATGAGTAGTAAAAATCATGAAGGATTATGTGAAGTGTTTTTGGAAGTCTGGGTGTGAGAATGGAAAGGGCACTCCTGAGTTATTTGCCTGTCTGTGCTGATATCCTAGATAACCAAAAATCTTCTCCATTATTTTATGCGCACACGCAAAAGATGCCAAAAAACTCCATTTTCCCCTGTGCTTTGCTGCCCTGCTGCAGTCTCCCATAACAGCATCTGACTGAAGTAAGAAGCAGTGTGTTTTCCTACTGCTCCACACTTCATGCTTGAATCCCTGCAGAACCATTTGATTAACATCATCTGTTCCCAGTAACTTATTTCACTACTTAGGTAGGCAGTTGGTTCCAGTGCCTGCAGCCCATCACTGTGGCGGGAGAGGCTCCAGGGAGTTCTCCCACTGCTGCTGGCTGCTATTGCCAGCAGCAAAGGTGAGAGCAGGGCTTGCATGGAGCCCCTGCGTGCTCCCACAACTTCCCCAGGCTCCACGCTGGTAGCAGGAGCACGGCACAGGATGTGGAGCAAGATCCTGAATGATACAGCTGCGCTGCAATTAGAGAGAGCATGAGACGGTGCCCTGATTATTGCAGGTATTTTCTGGAAGTGCTGTGGTTTCCTGGCACTTCAGGCATCAGGTTTTCCGTGGCTGCCAGCTCAGTGTTTCCCTAGCACTCGGCTCCTCGGGCACGGCCGCTCGGTCTCACGCTCGCTGTTCCCTGGCAGGTCCTGCGGCGTGTTTGACAGCGCCCGCGCGGACCCCACGGGACTCACGGCAGCTCTGCAGGCCACGGATCTGGTGGGAGTCCTGCACATGCTCTACTGTGTCCTTTTCCACGGCACCATCTCGGACCCGAGCACAGCCAGCCCCAAAGACAGCTATGCCGCCAGCACAGTCCAGGTTGCCATCCAGAGTTTACGTTTCTTCAATAGTTTTGCTGTTCTTGACCTGCCTGCCTTCCAGGTAACAGATGTTTTGAAACTTCTCTTAGTGGGATAATGTTAATTATTGATTATATCTCTGGACTAAGTTTCGTCTTTAAGATCTCAGTTATTGAAGGAATTTTTAAATGTTAGGTTTCATGCATAAAATTTGTATCTGTTGTTATATCTACCATATAGCTGTGGCTGATGAATTTAACCAAAAAGTGAAAATTTAAAATACAATTAATGCTGAATCCAAGCCATTATGTTTTCTAACTTCTTTTTTACTTGTTTCTAGTATAGTAATTTTATATTTATTAAGCCTCAAAAGTGTAAAAAGAAAAATCTTAGTCAAAAGGACGAAATAACACTTTTTCTTATGTGAAAGGATTTGCTTGTATTATAACCACATATTACATTTCCCAGTGTTTTCAGGGGACACTTGATTTAAGACTGTGCAGCTGAAACTGATTATCGCTTGATATCATTTTTTTAACAAGTAACATTTTGTTGACCAAAAATTGGAAAATATGTTTTCATAATTTTTATTAAATTAAAAAAAAAAAAAAAAAAAGAACTGCATTTTGAGTCCTGAGGACTGCTTACCTTTGTCTGTGAACAGAGTTCAAGTGTAAATGAATGATTTTGCCATACAAATACTGGTATATTTCTCAGGTAAGTTAGTACAGTTGTATCGTTAATATAAAACACCAGTCAGAAAGCATTGCTTTGAAAACACATTTAGCAGCATCAATCTTACACAATTGAACAGAACAGGTTTCTTTTTCATTTAACGTGTAATTTGTATGTTTTACCACACTCCCCATCTGAAATGCATTAAACTCAGCAAGAGCTTTTCACAAGAATTTCGTGTGGCTCGTTCAGTTGGTGTTTCTTGCCGTGGACTTTGAGTATGCTTGGTGTCAGATGTAACAGCAGCAGCAGGACTTCTGTGTGCAGCAGTGTTCATCTGCAGCACCAGCCCAGTCAGGGTTTCTTTACAGCAACAGAAGCAGGATATTGACTGGAGTTTTACTGCACACACTCCTGACTCCGTGTCTTTCTGTCAGTCAAGGCAGCTCCCTCCTACCCTCGTTCAGCACCTCTTGGTTTGAGACTGGCTCTTACAGGTGCATGCCAGAGTCAGGCTTGAACTGGAACAGGTACACTTTGCAGGGGAGCTGTAGCAAATCACACTGGCTGGAGGGCTGCTCCCTGATATCCCAAGAAACCACTGTTCATTTTTAAAACACCATCTCCTGCTTACCCTGCCTGTATTTATCTCTCTACCCACGCCGTTACATCCCAGCATTTATAATAAACAGTCAGCATTAACTTCCAAACCCCATGGTCTGTGTTAGTCTGTTCTACCTAAAATGGTGCAAGTCAGTAACTATTGCATGAAGGGTGGTCAGAACCCCAGCAGTGGGAGCTGCTTCTCTCAGTTCATGGACACAGGGCTCTGCTCAGGAGGTGTCCAGCTGTTTGCTGGACTGTGGGCATGGTGTTGTTTGTGATGGACAGGAACCCTGGGAGAGCCTCAGCAGCTCTCCCTTCCCGTGCATTAATGTGATTTGTTTCTGTAATGTTAAAAATAACATCCACCTGAGGCAGTTTGCTGGACACTGACCCCGTGGGCCATGGCAGGCTGGCAGACAGCAGAGGGAAGAGCCTCCTTTATGCACTGTGTGATCATTATCTCTAAGGAGTAATTTTATCACAAATTGGTAGGACTATGGAATAGGGGGTTCTGATTAGCAGAAGAGGTCTGGTATTCTCGAGTTTGTATTAGCACAGATGGCTCATGGATATGTATTTCATTTAATTTGACAGTATAAACAATTGAAAGATGGTAGTGAGAAACAGCACAGGGTCCTGAGCTGATATTAATTCTGGCTAAAAAGGAAGCATAGTTTCCTTGAAAAATTAGTTTAACTTCTATACACAAACTCAGGTGCCCTTTGACCTGTTGTTATCAGAGGAGGTTAAACCCAGAGTACTGGGTCACAGCATGCACAGACAGCACTAATTAAATAAGGATGGACCTGAGAACATGGCATTTACATGACATAAAGCAGTAAATAGTGGCTGTATTGAGCATTAAATTTTGAAAATACACTGGCTTACCAGAATGCTTGAAGTTCAAGATCGAAAGCATCCACAGCTGAGCCTGGTTTCATTGTCAAGGATCCTGCTTTTGCTGGGTGTATTTGGAATTCAGCAGGACTAAACTACGCCACAGCCTGGGATTTATGTGTATGTATTTACCACAGGCTACAAGGTAGAAAATGAAGAAAACTCTGAAATGAAAGAGATCTTCTCAGGCCTGCATTGCTGTTTCATTACAGTTAGGAGACTGTCATGCTCATTCCTTGTGCTTTAGTTTTCCCCTTTGACCCTGTGTCGCTCTGTCTGCTTGACATGTTTATTAAATAGAGGCTGTAGGCTGCACAGATAAAATCTAATTCTGAATCTCCACGTTACAGCTATTTGCCTACTTTTAAAAAACATCCCAAGAAGCTTTGCAGCTGAGTGTTCTCTCCTTTTGGATGTTTCTAAACTTTTTGTAATGTTTGAAAAGTCATTATTTGTTATTAATCACTGTATTCCATTCAGAGCGTGAGTTATTAATGAGAAATGCATTTTGCGCTGTTGCAGAAATGAAGATGGTTTGGGTTCTTTTGCTTATTTCTAAGAGATGTTACTAAATATTCCTGGATCATGTAATGTATGTCAAATGAAATGGTCAGCCTAATGCTACACTGAATGTCAAATAAGCAGAATCCAGTTTTTCCTGTGTCCCTTGAAAATTTGAATTTATTCCTGCTTCTGTGGCTTTTAATATTATATTCCAGTTGTGAACAGTAAGCGGCTGAAAAAAGAGATCTGATTGTGGCATTTCACAAGGAAGAACGTAGCTTGTACTTTGCAAAAACACCCCAGAAGGGTGCAGTTGATGTGTATGCAATTCACACAAGTTCTACAACACACTGCTGGAGTGTGATCTCTGTTTCTTGGTCTATTTTCAGTCAATTGTGGGAGCTGAAGGACTGTCCCTGGCCTTCAGGCACATTATCAGCTCCCTGCTGTGGTACTGCTCTCAGCATACCTGTGAAGGATTGCTGCACGAAGTCATCATTTGTGTGGGCTACTTCACTGTAAACAACCCAGATAACCAGGTAAGGCAAATGGAAAAGGGGATCAGAAGTTATCAAGGGCACATTTAATCATGGATCTCTCCATTTAGTCAGGAAAGTCATCCCCTCAGCATTGGTTTTGAAGCACTTGGGATTCTTGAGAGCTCAAACGGATGTGTTTGCAAAAGGGAAACTGAAGTTGTGTGTTAAGACAAAGACATACATTTTGTGTGTCCACAGGCAAACTCTATTTGTAGTTCTTATGCTGCCATTGCACTGATTTGAACTGGCCTTGCACCCTGCCAAGGCACATTAGCCACTGATATTTTTAATTCTACGGTAGCTTCACATCAGCTTGATCAGATGGTTGTGGTACCCAAGTTAAACCTTTCTAAAGCCAGCTAAGCCTAAGCTACTCTCCAATGAAGGCTTGTCTTTGGGTGCTGATGTAGCTGTCTCCCTGCTTGCCAGTGCTCAGGTTTAAGCCATTCTTCCCCATGAATCTTTTCAGTCATAAACTAAATGCCCTATTCAAGAAACAATGGAAATTCCCCTTTAGCTTCCTTGATTGTTGTCCACTTTTGCCATTGGACTCTGTGACCTCTCTTTACTGGCTTATAAAGTAACACAGACACAAAACTCAAAAAATATTTCAAATATATTGGTCTTTAAAATCTCCTGGTTTCCTCAGCTTGTGTGTAACACCTCAGGGTGTATTGGCAGGGCAGGGCTTGGCACTGGCTCTTTGAGTATGTGAAGCTGATTTTGGATGTGTAGGTCCTGCATTACAGTGCCCACACGTCGGGTGTGATTCAGCTGAATGCTGCATTTTGGGAAGGGACTCACTGTGTTCTCTCTCTGTGCTTGTTCCCTGCTTTGCTCAGCTTTTGGGATAAGGGTTCAGGGTGAGGAGCTCAGTGCCCTCAGTTCAGCTGATGAGCAGGAGGAAGTGTTAAAACTTGTCAGGAAAGGTTTTAGAGAAAAGCTGCTCTATAACATTCTTGCAGTTATTGACTGTAATTGGAACACTGTAATATCTTAAAGCTGACAATGCTGTCACAAGTATTATATACTTATACAGTGGTGTTTCTGTGGGATTGGCCACAGCTGGAGGGAGGATGCTGCAGCCTCCAGATTTGGTCTGTGTGACCAAAATCCCACTCAGGATCTGGAGCTGCCTGTTGGCAGCACTTCAGAGTGGTCATTTTTAACCCCGCGTGATGCTGCTGCCGTTTTGAGTCCCTCTGCTGCCCAGAGGGTCGAGCTGGCTCCCAGGAGTGCCAGCAAACTGTGTTGTCTTGTCTCTGCAGCTCAAATATTTCTGTTCTGGCACACAAGCCCAAACAGATGTGATTCATTGCAGGGAGGATTTGGCACTGCAGGAGCAGTGCAGCACAGGGTTCCTGCAGCACAGGGTTCCTGCAGCACAGGGTTCCTGCAGCAGAGGATTTCCTGCAGCACAGGGGTTCCTGCAGCACAGGATTTTCTGCAGCACAGAGGTTCCTGCAGCACAGGGTTCCTGCAGCGCAGGGTTCCTGCAGCAGAGGATTTCCTGCAGCACAGGGTTCCTGCAGCCCAGGGTTCCTGCAGCCCAGGGTTTTCTGCAGCACAGGGTCCCTGCAGCACAGGATTTCCTGCAGCACAGGGTCCCTGCAGCAGAGGATTTCCTGCAGCACAGGGTTCCTGCAGCACAGGGTTCCTGCAGCAGAGGATTTCCTGCAGCACAGGGTTCCTGCAGCACAGGATTTCCTGCAGCACAGGGTTCCTGCAGCCCAGGGTTCCTGCAGCAGAGGATTTCCTGCAGCACAGGGATCCTGCAGCCCAGGGTTCCTGCAGCAGAGGATTTCCTGCAGCACAGGGATCCTGCAGCCCAGGGTTCCTGCAGCAGAGGATTTCCTGCAGCACAGGGTTCCTGCAGCACAGGGATCCTGCAGCACAGGGTTCCTGCAGCACAGGGATCCTGCAGCCCAGGGTTCCTGCAGCAGAGGATTTCCTGCAGCCCAGGGTTCCTGCAGCACAGGGGTTTCTGCAGCCCAGGGTTCCTGCAGCAGAGGATTTCCTGCAGCCCAGGGTTCCTGCAGCAGAGGATTTCCTGCAGCCCAGGGTTCCTGCAGCAGAGGATTTCCTGCAGCCCAGGGTTCCTGCAGCAGAGGATTTCATGCAGCCCAGGGTTCCTGCAGCAGAGGATTTCCTGCAGCAGAGGATTTCCTGCAGCAGAGGATTTTCTGCAGCACAGAGGTTCCTGCAGCACAGGGTTCCTGCAGCAGAGGATTTCCTGCAGCCCAGGGTTCCTGCAGCAGAGGATTTCCTGCAGCACAGGGTTCCTGCAGCACAGGGTTCCTGCAGCACAGGGATCCTGCAGCACAGGCTTCCTGCAGCAGAGGATTTCCTGCAGCCCAGGGTTCCTGCAGCCCAGGGTTCCTGCAGCAGAGATTTCCTGCAGCAGAGGATTTCCTGCAGCACAGGGTTCCTGCAGCAGAGGATTTCCTGCAGCACAGGGTTCCTGCAGCACAGGGGTTTCTGCAGCACAGGGTTCCTGCAGCAGAGGATTTCCTGCAGCACAGGGTTCCTGCAGCAGAGGATTTCCTGCAGCCCAGGGTTCCTGCAGCAGAGGATTTCCTGCAGCAGAGGATTTCCTGCAGCACAGGGTTCCTGCAGCACAGGGTTCCTGCAGCCCAGGGTTCCTGCAGCAGAGGATTTCCTGCAGCACAGGGTTCCTGCAGCAGAGGATTTCCTGCAGCCCAGGGTTCCTGCAGCACAGGGTTCCTGCAGCACAGGGATCCTGCAGCCCAGGGTTCCTGCAGCAGAGGATTTCCTGCAGCCCAGGGTTCCTGCAGCACAGGGGTTTCTGCAGCCCAGGGTTCCTGCAGCAGAGGATTTCCTGCAGCCCAGGGTTCCTGCAGCAGAGGATTTCCTGCAGCCCAGGGTTCCTGCAGCAGAGGATTTCCTGCAGCCCAGGGTTCCTGCAGCCCAGGGTTCCTGCAGCAGAGGATTTCCTGCAGCACAGGGTTCCTGCAGCCCAGGGTTCCTGCAGCAGAGATTTCCTGCAGCCCAGGGTTCCTGCAGCAGTACCAGCCTGCCATGCCAGCAGTGCCGGTGCCCGGGAAGCTCCGGCTGGGGCAGTGGACACTGGGCCCTGGGGGGAGCCTTGGCTGGGGCTGGGCTTTGCAGCTGGGTGCTGGAGCCTTCAGCCTGTGCTCTTGGGGCTGAAGATGGCCTCTGCAGCTCTCAACGTCAGGTTCAGGGTTTCAGTCAGACAGCCATGCTGTGTCAGTCCTTCTCGTGCCCTAAAAGCTCTCTTTTAGGGTGGTTTGCTTTGGAGGCACCAATGTCAGATGTCGTGACATGCTTAACTTTTAATGTAATTTCTAATATTCCTCATTAATAAGATTTTAGATGAGGAAGAGGCATTTGTGTTTGGCTTTTTTGTTTAAAAAAACATTTTGAAAAACTGAAGCTTTCCTCACTCAGGTACTTGAAAAATACTGGGAAGGATTTTTAGTGAAGGGAAGTAATTTTTCTTTTATTGCCAGGCAAAGCTGTATGACTTGCTTATGGTCATTATTTTAAGGTGCTCTTTGTGTTGTGACTTCTACTAGACAGGCTGCTTTTCATGAAGAGGGAAGTGCTTTCTATTCATTCAGTTATGGTTTAATTTTTTATTATGTTAAGAGCTTCCAATTTTTTCTTCCGTTGTTGATCATCTGGGGAGTCCTACTAAAAATAAAAAATTGGTCTCACAGTGAAAGTTTTCAAATAGTAGGCTTGAAGTCCTGGCAAGTACAGTGTAATAAAAATAGATACACTAGACTTGAGCTATGAAAACAAATTTCTATAAAGCCAGATAGCTCTATTTAGTATTTGAATCAACTTCAACTGAGTCCATAACTGATGTATTTCAAGGCACATTCAGGTTCTTCTTGCAGTCAAATGTGCATTTGTTTGGAAACGTTTGTAGTTTAAAGTCCATTCCTCTCTAAATTTGTGTTTCTTATTACAAATGGAGGTGTGTTTTCATTCCTTTCAGTACTCAAAACAGAAAAGGAAAAACAGTTGTTTGGAGTTTTCAGCGTCCCATTTTGTGGTTCCTTTGTCTGTCCACATCAACAGATAAATATCCAAAGCAGCATACTGGAAGAAGGAAAAAAAGGCAACTTTAAAAAAGCGAAGCAGTTCTCCAGTTTGGAGAACAGATTTCTAAACCAGAAATTTTACAGCCTGTCAACCTCAGCATTGACCTTCTGTAGTAGCACTGTGATTTAAGTAAGTGAACTACTACCACTATGCAGTCAAAATCATAAGAGGGCAATTTCCTAAATATTTCACATTCATAGAGCAAAATCTTCCAAGAGCATCATAGGCCAGTCATTTAATATAATACAGGTTTGACTTCGTTTATTACACGGTCTGTGGAAGTCTTTATGGTTAGTTGAGCAGCAAATGAAAAAGGAAGGGGGAAAGTGCTTTTCTCTTGTGCAGCTTGGAGATTGAGATTTCCCCCAACTCCAGGAGCTCAGCCCTCCTGGTGGGTCCCACATGCAGAGGCCATGCCTGGGCTCCCACTTGGTGTTTGCACCACGCCTGGCTCTTGGGCCAGCCCCAAGTGATTCTGTCGAGGAGCACTGAGGACAATGGATTCCTGAGGAACACATTCCCGAGTGTTTTGATAGTGCTTGCTCTGTTTATTTTAAAAAGGCTGTGATTTTGCTGACTCTGCCCACATATAATATATTAGTAATATTCCCTTCCTTCGTTCCTATTTTGTTTTACCATTCATAAAGCTTTTCCAGGGCAGCTGCTGTCACTGAAGAAATAAATCAGTTGTGGAAGTGCAAACTGCAGAAGGCAAGGAGTGTTTCTTTAGTATTTGAAGCACTGCAAGACCAGCAGTGAGGCTGCCCTGTGTCACCACGTGAACTCGTGTTTACTGCAGAGCCAGACAGCCCCTGCCCACAGCCCAGCTCAGCCTCTCTGGGCATCTGCTCCTCGGGAGGGACCAGCAGGGAAAAGGGGTTCTCTTTTTCTGGCCACCATTTCATCTGCTGCTATACAAAACCAGGTCCCATGATACCAAGGATGGGCATGTAAAGCTAAACTGTGTAATAAAAATAATGTCCAATCTTACAATAGCCCACCCTGCTATACCAGACTGTAGAATTATAGTTTCTAATTAAAATATTCTTGTTAATTAAAATTATCCTTCTATTTCATTACATTTTTCCCCTTTTATTGTTTGATTTAATTAGTGTAATGAATATAATTAGCATGTGCTGTCAACTCACCTTATTTGCATATTATATTGAATAATTGAATGTAATCCTATAATTAAATTAACAAGAATGACAGATGATTTGCTTTCTTTCACATTGCTGCATTGGGAATTGAAATCTTTCCATATTCATTGCAGTTAGGGAATATTTTTCATCTGAAAAGTCCTCACAAATCAGATCCTTAGACTCAGGATCTTGTTGATAGGCTCCAAAAGAAGTTGCATTGCTGTGCCTTTATTTAAATAAAAATAGCTTTTGTTCTGCCAGTCTTTGGTGCACACTGTATTTAGAGTGCTCTAGAAGAATCCTACCAATAAGGGTTTGTAAGATATGAACTGTATGTTTCTACACTATACTGTTGCTAGACTGCAAAATCAAATCTCTGCTAAAAGAGTTAGGAAAAACTGTGTGCAGCTTTTCAGGACTTTTGTTACAAAAAGGGGCTTGTAGATAGAAGTAAAAAGTTCTCTCCGAAGTTTTTTAAAAATTTACATGCACACTTGGAGAAGGGTTTTAATCCCCAGAAGTCTTCCAGCTGCCTAAGTCTCACTTATTTCTTCTGTCCAAGCCCTCTATCCCCAGACATTTGTGTCCATAACAAGGTAGGTTAATGTAAACTCATAACTAATTGAAATGTTAGTATCTAATGATCCATATGCTGAAAATAGAAGCACATGGAATTAGATTTAATAGTATCAGTCACCTACTAGAAATTACTCCTCGCTATACAGGTGTGGAAAATTTGTTGCAAAACGTGTTTCAGGCGTCTCAGCTAAATCCAGGTAAAGGAGTTAGGAGCAGTGAGATTACAGGATATTTTGAGAGGGAATTTCTCCCATGTTAAATATGTAACACGTCACACAGCAATATCACAGGTAAAAATATAATGTGTAAAGAAATTGAAATATTGTATGGTAGGCACAGTTCTGAAAGGATCTTGAAATTTAGGACTGACTTGTGGCACCCAAAGCATGGTAGTTAGACCCCAAGAAGGGTTTCATCCCAAGATTATTTTCCCTTTTTTGTTAAATGATTGACTTATGGTGATACTTTCTTCTAAGCATTTCTTCTGTGTGGTAAGTCCTTCTTGTGTCATAAAGTAGCCTTTGTCCCACCAGGTGTATCACAAATGTAGATCTGTGTATGACACATCCTAGCTGTGGTTACAGGTACTGGGCTGCAAGGAACACTTACAAAGGGACTTAAGATTAAAAGGGACCTTCTGGAGAGAAATTATTTTGTGCTTTTGACAGAGTTAGTACATACTGAGTTTTAGTATGGGGCCAGTTTTCTCTGTTATTAGTGGGAAGGAAGAAAAATACTTCTAAAATGGAAAAATTGTGAAAATCAAAAGTCAACAGGAAAACTTGCAAGTTATAAAAATATGTAGAGTTTCCATATGGGTTGTTTACTAGAGGCCATTATTAAACTTTTGTAGTTTATGTTGCTTTTGGGGCTGTGAAGGAACTGGAACAATTTTTATCTGGTAGGTGGACTTTATGAAAACACGGCACAAAGAGTAAAGTTGCAGGAATTGGTAGTTACCATGCAGCTAACATCCCTATCTGTAAGTAAATAAGATCTGAATTTACTTAATTCTGATTTTGTTAGTTTCTTCTCAAATAGGGATTTTTAGGAGTATTGATTTCATGTTGAGGTTATGGAATTTTTCTTTAAAACTTATTTTTAGAAGCCCCAGAACCTGATGTTTTAAAGCTTTATAGGTTTGAACAAGAAATACGCCTGGTAAATTTTGTGGAATAGCTGATTTTGGCAAGTGAGTGATTCATGTGAAGTTGTAGTCTTGACTCACATTTAGAAGCACTTCAGCTTGTGAACAGAAATCCCCCGAGGATTAAAGTGCCCGAGTTAGAGCTGAGTACATTAAGGCAGCTCTGTAATATATGCCTTGGCTCTCGCAGCCTTACATCCTCAGCCACATAAATTCACTTAAGTGAACCAATGTCTTCAGGAGAGATGGCATTCCTGTCTGGGCAGTCAGGGAAAAGTGGGGAAGTCTTTTAGGTAATTTGTCAGACACCTTTGTTGTTGTTTGAGCTTCCTGATGAACTCTTTCTTTTAAAGAATGATCTATGACAAAGCAAATCAAATATGTCAGAAGCATTTGGGACTGCACATTTCACGTGTCACATCTTAATTGTATTTCTAACATTCCAAAATGCATCCTGGATCTTTTGGGGGGGGGTTCAGAGGATGTGGGGAAGGTAATTTAATATGAGCGAAGAGTTAGCATGAAGTAAAGTGTATTTAGTTTCAGTTCACGATGACTGGGTCATTCCTGTAGGGAGGAGAAGAGTGTATAGGAATTAGTGTGAGAAATTAATGCATTTGGATTTATCTTACTGTCTTCCTCTCAAACTGTAAACACGGAAGAACAAACTTATCTCTCAAAGTGATAAAAGTTAGTAATTTCAACAATCTTCAAGTACAGCCCATAGCTGAGGCTTAGAGAAGGGACGGAGCAATGGGCTGCTGCCGCCTCCGGCGAGCAGCGTTCTGACCTTACTCCTGGGGCAGGAGAAAAGGAGTTTGGTGGTCTCAGCTTAATCCCCAGTGGAACTTCGTCCGCATCGGAGAACCACCACCGAGTTTGGCATAATCCTGTTAATAAGCAGTTTGTTGCCAGCTCAGACCCGGGCCCGGGCCGCGTTCGGGCGGAGGCAGGAGCTTGCGCAAGTCCTGCTGCGCTCCCGCCCAGCGGCGCTCGCCCTGCGCCTGCGAGCTGCTCTTCACACGGAGACTTAAGACAGAGTCTAAAGCCTGCAAATCTTTAATCAGCCTTGCGAGCTATTGTCTGCCTCGCCTCATGTGTGAGGGAACTCCCTGTGCCTCTGTCGTAAACTCTGGGCTCTCGCGGCTGCAGAGCCGCCGTGGCTGTCGCGGCGCTCTGCGCCGGCCCCATGCAGAGGCAGCGTGGGCTGCTCTGTGTTCCCGGAGCTGACAGCTCTTCTTGCATGCTGCTCCGGGGCTGGGAGCCTGCGAGAGGCCAGAGAAGTCTGCCCAGCCCGTGCTGTCATGTTCAGCTCAAGTCACACTTGTTTGGAGCGATACGGAAACATAAAGAACCTAACACATTAATGGAGTACTATGGAAAATGTTGCTCGTCTTCCTCTCCCCTTAGTAAAGGGTAAATTGTAGCTCATTTTTCGTGGCAGAAAAGCACATTTTCTTGCTCTCTCTTTGAAGCTTTGTCTCAGACAGCTCTGTAATATGTCCAGTGGCTCAGTGTTTCACAGGCTTTTTAGTTGATGATTGGATACTTTGACAAACCATTTACATTTCTTGTGGAAGCTATAAGACAAAACGTGCTAGGAATAATAATTCCAAGACTATACAGCTTACTTGTGAGTAGAGTTCCAGAGTGTGACAGAAGATATTTGCTTTTGAAGAGAGAAAATGCTCTGAGACACACAAAAAGATTTTATGTGTTTTAGACTGTAATGTTTGAATTATTCACACCTTCTGAGGATTTTGACCCAAACTAGCTCTGTTTCCAAGGATGCTGGCAGAAACCTCAGCCAATAGTTTGCCTGAACTTCTGTAGACTGGTCCTGTTTCTCCTCTACCCTTTAAATCATCTTCATTCAGATCAGTTGGATTTCATGCAGAGTAAATGACCGGAGAGTCGTGCCCAAAGCAGCAGCCTAAGTTTAAAGGGGTTCATCATCAAAGCTGGAGATGTTTTCTGAGTGTGAAGATGATTCTTCAAAAACAGTGCAGGGCTACAAAGGCTAATTCTAATCACTTCAGGGCTCAGAATAACACCTGAGGATTTGAGATGTGTCATGATGAGTTGGGTTTTTTTATCTGACAGAATATATGTATTTCTCATACATTGGATCTGTAATAATACTTTCTGATTAAAAATTATTAGCCCAACACTTAAACATATGAATCTTCTATTCTATCTGAATATGAATTCTTCATATTCTGTCTTCTATTACACTATTGTGGAAACAATGAAGCTTAGAATTTTCTAGAAAGCAGTGATACCCTTTGGTTTAACAGGGTCCTTAAGTATATGATTAACGTGAAGTGTGAGAACAACCTCACATTTAAATGTTTATTTTTATGTTAATAAATGCTAAAATGCTGTCAACTCCGGAAGTTAGGCTTTTCCTTAATACCTTTTCCAGGTCAGGTATTAGATTATCATTTTCTCCTGTAGCCTGGACAAGTATTAAATTCACAAGTAACCTCAATGCATATTAGAATTGCTTCCATTTTCCTTTCATCACATTGTAATGAAGTTTACATTTTACAATATTTGTTTAACATTATTTATTTATTGTTGAATTTAATTTTGCATATACTTCATTTGTTGTCTTATAACTAAGGTGACTTGTTAGTTGTCATTCTGGGCTGCATTTTTTCAAAAGCTCTGTATAACGAACTTCTGCTAGATTTTCCACTATCATCACTTTTGATGAGCATTTTTATGTTTTCAGTGCATCACTGTCCTGGTGGTTGGCCCTTGTCCTATCCTAAATGTTCATATGTCTTAGGATGGGTACACAAAAACCGATGTGAGAATTTTTTTTCTGTGCTGTATACACAGAGCACCCTTGAATCTGCTTAAACCATAGAGCTCTAAAAGGACAATGCTTAGAATGTGGTTTATGGGAAGACTGATGTTATTCCTGAACACCCTTATCTTCTCTCTGAAAGCTTACACGTGACACTAAGAAAATAAACACTGGAATTTTTCAAATAGACAAAATTCTTCTTTTTAAATTTGAATGTAGCAATCTGGAACTTTCTTTTTGCATGGAAATGGTTTTCTCTGATTCCTGAGAAATGCTAGGAGGAATTTAGAACATTCTTTGCTCAGAGCTTTGCCAATAGTGGAGTTTGCAAAATGGAAAGAAAAGAGCTTGACCTTAAAACAGAAGAAGAGCCTAAGTGGTGACATATTCTGCTGATTAAATACTAGCAGTATGAGATCTGTTTATGTAGAAGCAAAGAAATAATGCAGATCTAACTTTGAAGAGAAACTCTGGAGTACTAATATAAAGACTTATTTCTTTTACAGAGTTGTAAATAACCTGACATCAAACAAAGCGATTTAACTGGTTGATAGAACACTGTTCCAGGAATTAGGTGCACAGTTCCTGTTCAATGAAGTTATTACTTGTTAGTACAAATTAAAATTGGCATTTATATAAATGATAAATACATGGTTAAGAAACATTAGTGGTTCCCATACCAAGTACCGTTTTAAGATGCTAATGTTTATAATAGCCATGTTGAAGTTTGGAAGCACAGGTCATCTGAGATAGCAGAGAAGGCAGGGAGTGCCCCTCGGAGAACCATTAACTTTTAGACTGAGCTGTTCTAAGAAAATTGCATCTGAACGTGAACTACATTATAACAGAAGAGCACAGACAAGTAAAGGGCACATTTTAATGCTTCGTTTCATAAAAATGAGAGGAAATTCTGGTAGGAAGGGTGTTTTTCTAGAAAGTGAATTCAGCTCCTGGTAATAAGCACTGTATTTGTTTCTAAGAACCTGTGGAACACCCTGTTTCTCTGCCAGGCTTTTCTCCAAGAGCCAAAGAAGGTTTTGCTTCAGGAAGTTCTGAACTTTCCAACTGCTTGTTCCTGTATCCACATTAGGATAACTTTGTCTCAGTTTTCACTTGAGAAAAGAGCTGCAACTCCTAATATTTGGTCAAAACTACAAAAACCATCAGCCTGACTATAGGCTACTAAGCCCACGACATTTTCATGCAGAGTTAGTCACACAAGAGCAGTGCACTTGGATGACTTGTAAGGTTTTGTTCAAAACTCAGCATTTGGGTTTGTGACCACAGATTTCAGTTCTGTCCTTGGCAATCTTTCTCCTTTCTCTGCTGCCCATTTTCCCTTTCTTGTGTGGATGAAAGGAGCTGATGGGCTGCAGAAAGGCCAGTTCCCCTGGCCTGGCTGGGAATGGTGGTGGGAGGCGCTGCCAGGGCTGAGACATCTCCTGGGTGCTGTCTCCACCTTTTGCCTTGGCCATGCCCCTGTGACTGCCCTGTGCCCCAGCAGTGCCACTGGTGCCAGCTGTTCCTTTGCTCCCAAAGTTTCTTCCCAAAGTGAATCACTTCAGTTCTTCATTTTGCCCTTCCACAGACTAAAATGTTTGCTGCTGGCTTACTCTTCTACCTGACTACAAAATTGATCAGCTTCTTTAAAAGATAATTCTGGTGGGTTTATTGTCTATATTGACAGAAATAACTCACATGAATGATGTTTTTACAGAGCTGCAAATGTCCAAGTGAAGTAAGAAAACCTAAATCCACCAGTAAAACTAGACTAAATATTGCTCTAAAAATCAGCACTTCCAGTCTGCAGTAATCCTGGACTAACCTTGTGTGTGGTACACAAGCAGTGAAAAAGTCCTTGGTCTGACACTGAACCATTTATTTTGTTATTTGTAATAAAATAACTGACAATATTTAACATAGATGCATAGAGCCATTGGAAACCAGTCTGGGATCATAATCTTCTTTAAATCTCTAGAAGATTGCAAGCAGAGTTTTAAATTCAATTAGTTCCTCTTTTTTGAATGCAGTTACAACTTGGAAAAAGAAACTCAGATTCTCACCAAAAATGCTACTCCATAATAAATCTTCACAGGGCAGTTTAATTGAACTGCTAATTCTTGACAAATTACTAGCATGCATCTCCATTACATGTCTATTCAGAACATATGAATATGTGAATGATATGAATCTATGAATTATCAATTCACTTCAATGTAACTAATATTTGTTCAGTATTTTACATGCAGTCATTCTTCAATTTTCTAAATGACATTTTAGTTTTGTTGGTGAAAATCCTGTTTGTACACTCAGTTACCTGATTATGAAAGTCTAGTTTCAAAGGCAAGAGGATTCTTATTTTAGTTCTCTGTAAAATTAACTGTTGAATTGGTAAGATTTTACATCTGATTTAACATGAAGCTGCTGAGACATTCTGTGTCATTTCTGTACCATTCCAATAGTTCTGGATCCTATTAGGTATGGGGATTTTATTACCCTCCTTTGACAAAAATACATATATATGCATTTTAAAGCAATGGTAGTTTTCACTGATAAAAGAAATACAGAGGAAGATTAAGTGAAGAACAAATACATTATGCAGTATGTAAATGGAATTAGGAGGTGTCAGCCAAACATCTTTCCTTTGCTAATTCTTGGGTGAAGGTTGTCCCTATGTGTGCTACTCACTGTCTCCCTGCAAGGAAGGAAAGGAGCTGCACTTTTATGATTCTTACTCTCGCAGCAGCAGCAGAACATTAATTCTGAGGCCCTTGGAGCTCACTGAAAAATGAAATGAGCTGCAGCGTTTCCCTTTGCTACCCAGAAGAGAATGGTGCCCAAGTTTTTTGGATTCATATGGTCTGTTAGCTCCTTAGCAAAGGCATGCAGTCCTGGGAAGTTCTCCTTTGCAAGGTGCCAGGAAGCAGTTGCAGGAGAGTAAGGCTGCTGGCCTGGGCGACGTACAGGGAAGGAGTGAGTATCCAGGATGGAAAATCCTTGTGGAATATCCTTCCAGCAGTCACATCAGGTCTGGAGCCAGACACCCTACCTGAGTGACAGGGGAAGTGGAATGATGAGTTCCCCTCACTACTTTATTACTGTTCCATACCACATGGAGCTTTTAATTTTTTTGATTGATTGTCCTGTTTTATTGCTCAAGTGCTGTGTGGCATATTGCTGGCTTTTGTCATTGGAGTCTGTTTTGAAAGACTGACTTTTATACTGCTTCAGGCTTTCACAGTGAGAACTGCAGCAAATGGCCAAGCAATTGACTTTATAGTGAAATTGGCCTGAGTAAACGTGAGGAAAACATGGATTCCATCTAGAGACTTCAGAAATCGTGAATCATGCTTTCCTAAGTGATAAACTTCAGAAATACCAGAACAGTGGATGGGGATGATGACTGCCCTT
Source organism: Vidua chalybeata (assembly GCF_026979565.1). NCBI lineage: Eukaryota > Metazoa > Chordata > Aves > Passeriformes > Viduidae > Vidua > Vidua chalybeata. The sequence continues at coordinate 847,882 of NC_071542.1, read as the reverse complement.
CCCAGGGAGTCACACGGGAGCATGGATTGCTGGTAGGGCAGGGGAGAGACCTGACCCGCTGGCTATTGGAGATTAAGCAAATTAGCAGGACCTGCAGAAGGCCATAAAGTGGTGGGAGTGACAGAAGATAACTGATAGGCTGCCCTGCAAGGTGTTGCTCAGTGGAAAGTTCCCACAGGTCACCACATCACTCATGGTGCTGGAGAGTTGGCTGTGGTGCAGCAGGCACGGTGTGGGAGACCTGGACATGCAGACAGACACCAACCAGGCAGGACTGGAGTCCTGAGAGTCAGGATTTGAGTTGCTCCACTCTCTCCTCAGCAGGCTTTTACATTGAGAGCAGTATTGGCCAGTGCCTTCTGGTGTGCTAAACCTGAATTCTCACCCACTCTGTAACAGGGGCTCCACCTCCAGGATGGATCAGGGCCTGGAGTTTGGCTGGTGGCTCAAAGGAAAACTTCCTTCATTCATCATGAAATAGCATTTTTTGCTATTATTTGCTATTTGCTCTGTCTCCTACCTGTGTGTTGTTTGGGTTTTCACAGGATTGTTCCAGCATTTAGAACATGTTGGGCTATAAATAAGATAAACTTGGCTGGAATTTATTCCAGCGAAGCACGGGCAAAACCAATAAAGTTGTATGAGTATCTTTACGTTTTGAGAATATGCAACATTTTAAAAGGAAATACAGAAAATATCAATGTGAGTTGCCTGCTCTGGTTTTAAAGAAAATAATTGTAGTAGCTTGGACTAATTTGATAGGTCTCAGTTCAGGAAAAGAAAACCACAAGGAAATATTAATGGAACATAGGCACATAGCTGAAGTTAAGCAGGTGCTTAAATGCTTGGGTGTACAGAAATGCAGTGATTTAATTAGGATCTTGTTACATTTGACAGGCATATCTGATTTGCAGGCTAGAGAGAGAGCAACAGAAAAGCTAATTCTGGGTAAATATGTCTGGATCCCAGTCTGTGGCAGGAGGAGAGGCAAGCTGCACTTCAGTAAGGAGCTTGTATCTCTTGTATGAGAGCAGTTTGTAAGATGAGCATTCCATATTCCAGGCCTGCAAAAGTCCCTGGGATTATTAAGCCAAGTGACTATTCAAAAAGAAAAAAGAAAAAAAAAAAAGAAAAAAAAAAAAAAAAAGTCAAGCAAGAGAAGTCCAAAAGAGAAGTGCAAGGTTTTCATTTGTTTTCTTTGATGTTCATCTGCTAAGTCAAGTGCTGGCCTTCACTTTCTCCACCCATTAACAGTGAAATAAGGAATATGTGCTCTGCTGCAGGTTTATTTGATTGGGTTTTTTCCAGTAAGGGGTGACTCATGGTTTTTTTCTTCAGAGTACATAATATAGTGTATCAGGTTTAGTAGCTGCATTAGTACAATGAGCTGAAATCATTAAATTGATTCCACATGTGATAAATACCAGATTAAAACAGTCAGCAACCCCTCTATATCCCTTCCTATCTTTAATGTTGATAACATCATAGTAGTAAAGCTATCGAAAATAAAAAGATAATGAAATAATAATTCCATGGAAGCTATTTGGGTATCTGCACTGTGAGTTTGGCAGGACTTCAATAATTATCCATGGCATTTTTAGGACAGGTGAAGGAAGTGAACTGTGAAATGAAAAATAAAAAGTCCCAAAAATTTCTTTTCCTGTGCCTATTCATCAAGGGTATGGTGGCCATCAAAAAGAAATCAAGAGTTCTCTTGTTCTGTCCTGGATCAGAAATGCCAGTTGTAGTTATTTTAGTACCAGCTATGATTGACTTCAAACACTTTTCTGATTATAGAATTTACCACAGGAAAATAGAACAGTATAATAACCACTCTGATTAATTTAAAATTTCAACAGTCCTCCCAAACTTGGGGGGCACCTCTTGCTTACAGGGTGAGAGCTGAGAGTTTAGAATCATCCAAATGCTTCAGTGATATTTTCCTCAAAGCAATGTCTGAATGTATGCTTAATTGTCACTTTTTTGGTTGTCTCAGATTTTAAAAAATGCTCCTGTCTTTAAGGGCATTAAGACATTGCTACCAGTATTTTGAAAGGTTTTTCAATGTCTTTTTTGACTGGTGAACTGAAAAAAAATGCGAACTGTTATTTTGTTCATCTTGTTTTTAAACTGAACTGCATTATCAACTTAGTGTGTGCTCTGAAGGTATTGTTAAAAGTGCTTTGAAAACTTGTAAATCCCTGTAATTTATGTTCCTGTAGTCTCAACTGCTTCTTTCTGTCCTTCTGGTTTTAATTTGAATGCAGTCTTGTCTGGGTGTGTACCTGTAAAATTGTGTTTTTCCAAGTACAATTTACAGTCGTGACCCTCGGTTTTACAGTGTTCCAACCTTATAGGAGCTTCCTCCTATGCTGAAAAGCCAACTTTGGGTCAAACAGCTCTTTCATATTGTAATTGTCTAATCAAGGTTACTTGGAACAGATCCGATTTGGGCAATTTTTAGTTTATGGCAAAGATTTTATAAGAATATCAAGTGAAATGGAAAGGTTCCTTTGTAGGAGACCAGTCATAGCATTGCCTTATTTCTTCAGATGTATACAGTTGTAAACTTAGCCTTCTTCATGACAACAGTCCCATTTATCTAAACAATTCTCCTTTTAGAGCCAATGGCACTGATAGAAACCGAGATAAGGAGCACAGATGGGAGGATCTCTCTGAGTCTCTCCTTACAGAAACTCCTGGCTGGGCAGCTCACAATCCCCTTTTCTTTTTGGTGCCTGAGAATGCGTGGCAGACATCTCCCCTGAAACACAGCCCCCTCGAATTGCCAGCTCCAGGAAGGGATGGTCGAGCTTCGGGAGGGTTTTTAAAATCCTGGTGATTTCTTCCTGGATTTTTTTTCCCCCATGCTGCGTTTAAATGGCAGGCGTCGGTGTTTTGTCTTTCATGGCTCTAACTTAGAATAGTCCCTGAGCTATAATTCTTTGTCTTTTGAATTAAGGTATTAAATGATCTATTTTACTGTAATCTGTAATTAATCCCTTGCTTATTCACTGTCTTTTTGGGTGATACGGAAAAAAGAACTTTCAGAGTTTTATATTTTTTATATTACTCCACAATAAAAATAGTACTTGCACACTGAAACAGAAGTTTTTTGAACTAAATGTTATAGGCTTTATTTTTAGTACTTACTCCTCATCCATGCTCATTTTTTTAGCATGACTTCAGCACCCTTGGTGGTTAAGAGGAAGAGAGGAACAGATAGATCACGTGGTTTAATTTTGTTCTGTTTGTATTTTCAGATTATTGTACAGTCTGGCCGTCACCCCACGGTGCTGCAAAAACTCTGCCAGTTGCCGTTCCAGTATTTCAGTGATCCTCGTTTGATCAAAGTGCTCTTCCCTTCGCTCATAGCTGCGTGTTACAATAACCCTCAGAACAAGATCATCCTGGAGCAGGAGATGAGCTGTGTTTTACTGGCCACCTTCATCCAGGTACAGCTGCAGAGCTGTGCTCGCCTTGCTCTCGGGGTGGGGATCTTCCACAGAACAAGCAAACAGCACTGAAGTGCTTCCAGACTCTCTGCAGCTCTGCTCAAACCACAGATTATGCCTGTACTTGAGGCATCTTATCACACCGAAGGGTTACTGGGTAGTTCAGGTTCTCACTGGCCCTGCAGAATCCAGTTTGCATTAAAGTTACTGGGTGTACTGGGAAGATTTGATGTAGATCTTAAAATATTTATTTTCTAAAAAATTCCTGCCCACATAGCATATCTGAATTAGTATATTAATGTGTTTACATATAAATGTACTGTTGTATACTGTGTACCATAGATTTACAGGGAGCTGGGTAAGTGTATGTATTTTATGCAGAAAATACACAAAACATATGTTACCAGTCTAATCTTGCAATCTTTATTTTTGACAGTAAGCCACCGAGGTCATTACAAATACTGTTTTGAATAAAGATTTGCATTATTTTTCTTCCCTTTGTCTAAATATATATGCTGCTTTATCTATCCGATTTTTTGCCTGCCTCATGGTTTTCAAGCATTTTATTGACTGTTTCCAGTGAATAAATGCAGTTTTCATAAACAGTGTACTGTTAAAAATAATACACTTTTAGGAGTCTGTAACCCTGTATCAGTCACCTGAAAGTTACCATTGTTGAAAAAGAAATGTTAATCTAAGTCCTTTCTCTAGTGCTTTACAGCTAGTCCAAGAATAGGCTACATGCATTTCAGAAAGAAAGTACAAGAACTAAATATTTACTAAAAGTCTTTGCATAACATCAAACTTGTGAGTGCAGCTACTTTTTATCCTTTTAATACTAAAATAATTGCAGAGCAGTTTTTTTTAAAAGAAGTTTGGAACTCAGTATTAAAAACATTTGCCATATAGTAATGAACTTCTGGTTAAATACACAGCTATAATTCATCTTCTTTGACTTTCTTGTAGTGAAACTGAAAAATGTAATTTATTCATTATTAGTAAGTGCTGCAAGTTTAGTTTGGGTTTTTTTCAGCTAAAAAGCAGGAGAGTGGAGGAGAATGTTCCCTATATGAATAATTAAAGTTGTTTACCTTGATTTCTGTTCTATAGGAGATGGAATGGCACTAAAATCCCCAGTAGCTATGGTGAAGCATATTTATAATGGTCAATGTTACTAATTTGATTTCCAGTTAGTTATGGCCCGTATGGCAAGTTTGTGTGCTGTGCCTGCAGGCTTTTAAAGAAAGGTGTTGTGATAGATACAGAAGAGCTGTGTGTGCTGTGAAGTGTCCTGTCACTGCTGACTTCAGTGCTCCTTCAGTATTTTGCCCATGCCATAGTCTAATCCGGAATGGTGCACACGCGGAGCGCGGTGCTGGCAGGATCCGAGGAATGCTGAGGTCCCGCGCACACAGAAGGGACTTGCGCTCTACTTCTATTTCAGCTCGCTGCTGTTTGTCAAGCAAATCTCTCATTTGCTTCAGTAGAAGGTTTGGGAAAGACTGTAAAATGTTGCCCTGTGACTAGAAAATGAGATTCTTCCCTTGCCAGGGAATGCTAAAAGAAGTCCCGTTTACGTAAAAGCTTAGTGGTATCTACGAATATAACACTTAAATACAGTGTGTTAAATGCGCAGCCAAAATCAAGGGAAGAGCATTTCTGCCTTTTCCAGCAGTCTCCCTACCGATAGATTTATTTCCATCAGCTGAAGTTTGCATCAGCCTGTTTATTTTTTGTTACTTCTGTTTGGAGATGTGCGGGAATAAGTAGAAACATTCAGGAGTATCCACGATTTGCTGTGTCGCATCTTATCTCGGGTAATCCCTTGTTCAGTGTTCTGCTGGGTGGAGACTCCAGCAAAGGACAGGATCTGTAGCGGGGAGCTGGCTGGTTCTGGCGAGGTCGGTGTCCGCGCTGGCTCCGAGGATGCTGCGTCCCAACGCCTGACAGCAGCAGTGCTCCGCACTGGGGGCACAGCTGGGGCACAGCTGGGACACAGCTGGCTGCCAGGGCCAGCAGCGCTGGGCAGCAACTCCACCTCCTCCCAGGAGATCAGCGCCTCAGGCTCCCAGGTGGCTGGGAAGCACAGCCATTGAAACTGGGATCAGTCATGAATTTTCTAAGAGTGCATTTGGAGTTGGGAGCAAAAATCTGAAACACCACTTGTTTTACGGAAACGTGGCTATGGTAAATAAAAATCACAATAATAAGAAGACATTAACTAAAAATATATCTTTTGAAAACAGATATAAATAAATGCATAAAAATCCACTGTAAATTTCAGAATATAAGTGCCATCAGTGTTGTGTTATGATATGTAGCAAACAAGCCAGAGTTCGTTAATTTACAGATTACATGAAGTATTCATATTTTTGAATATGGTCTGTGAAGACTTTAAAATGTTGTTTTAATTCCTCAGATGTAAGATCTGAAAACCTGATGTATTTTTCTTGTCTGTTTTCCCCTATAGGATTTTGCACAGAGCTCAGGCCAAGTGGAAAATCAGTTATCTCAGCAGAGGGGTATGTTCCCTGCAGTGTAACAGAGTAACAACTGGGTAACAAAATGTGTAGATCCTGTGATTTAAGTTCTTTGAATTGGCATGGCTGAAAAGGAAGACAGTAAATTTACAGTTTGGGGGTGGGCTCCCTGGCTTACATCCTGACCTACACCTACGTGTCTTCCAGTCTGCTGCTCGTCTATCAGGGATTCAGACTGTTAATCTTTATTCAATGCTATGTGGTATCGTGTCTTAAAATGTGATACTGTACCTGCACATATTTAATTAGCTGACACAAAGGCTGCCTTCAAAAGTTTTAGGTTGCAGAAGCTACGCAGCTATGCCAATGCACTCAGGGAGACAAAAATCTCTAAAATGCTGTCCTGTAATTGTCCTTTAAAGTTTGTCAGTTTGCAGAAGAGTTGTGATTTTTCCCCCCTCAGTTATTATAAATATTATTTTAAATGCAGTCAACCTTTTTAGGCTAAACATTAGAAAGATTCTCAGCTGAGATGGCTGTTACTTGCTAAACACATCTGAAATTCAAGTGTTGATGGGCATCTGGTCTTGAGAATTGTGCATAAAATGCGACACTCAGACAGTCATTTCTCCCTCATAAGTAGAAATCCACCACCATTTCCTCAGCATCTGCTAGGAGGTGAGTGGTTCTAGGTCAGAAGCACCGAGTTTTTGTTTAAAAATGAATTACAAAATGAGGGTAACTTTATGGACATTTTTACTGTCAACATCAGACATCTCAGTTTGAAGCAGACTTGTGCAGTGTCTGCAGCACCAACTTTCCAGGATTGTATTTCCATGAGATTCTTCCCAAGAAACATCTGAAATCCAAGTGGAAAACTTGCTTTTTATTTCCACTATTCAGACTGGAGGAACTCTTAAACAAAAATGTGCTAACATGTGAGTGTGATTTCTAAACATTCCCCAGTTGCAAAAAAGTTAATAATAGTGTAGGCAGGATTATTTTTATCTCTTACATCACTTGAATGTGAAGAACGGTATCCCCCAAAAAACGGGAATAATAACACCGACGGGAATAAAACCTGGAGGCACAAACTTCATCCTTGGGAGCTGCATAGAGGGTCAGACCCTCAAACCTGGCACAGTGCAGTCCTGTCCGTGTCACTGCACACTCTCAGGAGCGAGAGCTGCATTTGTGCTCGTGCTCCGAGCTCCGGGTAGTCGGGAGCACAACTCTTCTGCAGCCCTTTGTGGTAAAAGAAAGAAACTGCTCAGCAGAAAATGCCGCTGAGGCTGCCCAGAGTATAATGGGGCTGAGCTGGTCCAGCAGCGTGTGCAAGAACAAAAGTGTGAAAAGACGTAAAATGTTCCTCTGCACAGGGCAGAGAGCCTGATCAGCTAACAAATGGAAGCCTTTGCTCATCAGAGCCTCTGCCCCCATTCTTAAAGCCAAGCGTAGATGCCGGGAGCTCCATAGAAGTGTCACCATGGTCTGAGGAGATTTGGATAGAGGGAGGGGAGTAAATTACTTAAAGTATCTCAAATTGGCTGCACATTCGTTATTCTTGTTTTACTGCCATCTTATCTTAAGAGGGAATAACTTGGTAATTTTATGTTCTGTCTTCAACAGAAAAATTTTTCAGTTCTCAAGATTATCTTGAGCTCTCCAACAGATTCCCCCGGCAGTCCTGGGAAGAAGCTCGACAGTTCTTCTTGAAAAAATAAGAATTGTGTTTAGCTTTTAAATCCCTAACATCGTCACACTGACCAGTTCCTGCTGACTACCTTCTTTTAAAACGCTGTTCCAAAATGTTTTTGATACTCTAAATACTTATCCTATAGATATATAATTTGCACTATTTATATAAGTACTGTAGATACTTCCAAGTTCTGTTTTGTAATTTTGATAATTTGAGTTTATTTCGTTCTTGTATCCAATGTCATGATTTTGTTGTTTTCTGCCCTGTGGTGGGACTTGCACTGCAGAACTGCTGAAATAAGGTTGCAAATAGAGAAAATATGTTCTATATATCTTGTAATAAAATAACTTATTCTGTCTTGTGTGATTCCTGTGTTAAAATCATCAGTATGTTTGAATTACCATAAGCAACACGGTTCAAAAAGAGAGGAAAAAAACCACTCATAAGATGTCTTTCTCGGTAATCAAGAGTCACTCAGAACCAAATCAGAGTAATTCGTCAGATTTGGCCCTGGGGAAAGTTTGCTTATAATTTTTCGGGTGATGGAGGATACGTCACCCAAGGCAGAGGTTTTAGACCTCCTGCATTTTTACCGTCCCGGTTGACTCGAGCGGGGCTGGCTGAAGCTCGGCCGGAGCCGCTTCCGCGCGCGGCGGCGCTGAGGGGGCGCGCGGCGCCCCGGCCCTGCGCTGCGGCGGGGCCGCGCCGATCGCGGCCCGCGGGCACCGGGAGCACGACCCGGGCAGGACGGGGACCGCGAGCGGTGCCGGAGTAGGGACCGGCAGTGATCGCGACCGGCAGCAGAACAGTCCCTTCCTGGCGGCCCCGGGCCGCGGCCCCGGTGCCGCCCATGGCGGCCCGGCCCGGCCCGGCCCGGCCCAGCCCGCGGCGGGCCTGAGGCGAGCCCCGCGCTTCGCTGCAGCCCGGCCCCGGGAGAACGCGGAGCTCCAGCCCGACCCGGACGGAGCCAGGTAACGGCGGGGGCCCCGCGGCGGGGCTGGGAGGGCGGCAGGATCCCCATCCCCACCTGTCCCCAGCCGGGAGATTGCCCGTCCCGGCGGTGCAGAGCAGCCCCGGGCTGAGGCGGCCCCGCAGCCCGGGCCGCTCCGTGCGCCCCGACGGCAGCTCGCCCTGGGAGCCCCGTCCCCGCACACCCGCTCCGCAGTCTGTCGGGGTGATGGAGCCGCTGCGGCGCCGCGCTGCCCAGCCTCTGCAGCCCGGAGGGCTCCGGCAGGACCCGGCTCTCTCCCCGCGCTGCCCGGCGATGGGGTCAGGGGGCGGCTCGCCGTGGCTTGCGCGGCTCACAGGCCGGGCCTGCGATCCCGCGGGGAGCTGGTCCTGCGCGGGTAAGGGGGAGGGCGCGGGAGCTGGAGCGGCGCTGCCGCGCTCCCAGGTGATGCCAGAGGCAGATAAGGGGTCTCCGCCTGGGTCTGGACGGGGGGATGGATACAGGAAGGTAGGGCTCGCCTCGCCGCCCCGGGGGAGCCCCCGCCGCCCAGCCCCGCCACCCCCAGGAAGGAGGCGAGGTGGCCCCGCACCGCGGCAGGTGCGGGCACGGCCGGGCGAGCCTGGGGGCTACTCCGAAAGGGAAACCTGCTCTCCGCCTCCCCGGCTATAAATAAGTGGCCCCTGTTCTGAAAGCCGATTAGCGCGGTGCGGTGAGGCCGTGCGGGAGAAGCCAGGGCTGTGCCCCTCCTGACCCGCTCTGTTCCGATCCCTATGGCCGCGCCGCTCCGCGCCTGGGGTGCCCCTTCGCCGCCCTTCCACGACTTTTTTTAGTTCCTTTTTGTTTTTTTCGTTTAAATCCATTTTTGTTTTCTTTTTTTTTTTTTTTTTATTAAGTCCAAAATATTTAATCCCACTATTCAACCGCTGACTCTGACAATAAATAACAATAACTTACTTTTGATCGTTAAAGGCGCAAACAATCCGTCCTTCGTCCATTGATAACTTAACATTATTAGTACTGGTTTTCCCGTTAAAAAGTCTCGTTTCCGTGTCCCGCTTTTCCAGCGATCGTGCGGGGCCGGGCATCGTGGCCCGGGAGAGGCATCGGTGTGAGATGAGGCTGGACGACGCGGCTCTGCGGAGGAAGGTCCAGGCCAGCTCCGCGGCCGCATGCCGGAGGAGTCTCTCCCCATTTTGTAGATTTTTTTAATCATTTATTTTTCCTTTTCAAAAAGGAAAGAAAAACCGTCCCCAGCGCAAGCGGTCGGCGAGGCAGCCTGTCACCGTGCCGGGCTTCGGCAGGGAAATCCGAGTTTCTTTGGGGAAAAGAAACATCGAAATCCTCAGGGGAAAAAAAAAAAAAAAAAAAAAACAAAAAAAAAACCAAAAAAAAACCACGAAAAAACCAGGGCGGGGGCTCTCTCTCCGGTCTGGTGAAGGCAGCGAGGATCCCGGTGCTTTTTTGGCCGACAGTAATATAATTTTTGTTTGTTTTTAAATAAGAATAATTAAAAAACAAAGGCGTTTGTCCGGCGCTCTGGGAGCGGCCCGGGGCCGGGTGTCTCATGCAGGGAGCGCAGGCATGCGGAGGTCCCGCGGCGGGGCGGACGGGCCGCTTCACGTCTCGGCCGGGCTGGGTACCATGCTGTTGGGGGTGTCGGGGAGCTGGGAGGACAGCGAGGTCACGTCGCTGCCGGAGGAGGTGCCCAAGGAGCCGGACTCGGAGAAGGAGACCTGGGGAGCAGCGGCTGTGAGGGCCTGGCGCGGTCGCCCCCTGCCCCGTCCCCCTCCCTCAGCACCCGGGCCCAGCGGGCCGGCATCTGCCCGTCCCGGACGACCCGGCGCGGCTCACCAGCTGCTGGAAGGCGGCGGGCTGCTCCAGGTCGCTCTGCAGGGCGAACTCGCTGAGCGCCTTCCAGGGCGGCTGGTACGTCTGGACCTCCACGGCGCTGCCCTGCACGGCGCTCTCGTGACGGATGGGGCTGCCGGCCACCAGCGGCGTGCCGGTGAGGCCCTGCAGGCTCTGCGGGCACACGGGGATTCAGTGCGACTGCCGCCCGAGCCCGCGGGCCCGAGCCCCCCACCCACATTTCCCTCCCCGCCGGGGAGGGCGGGCGCTCACCGTCTTGTCGCTGTGCTGCTGCTGCTGGAGCTGCTTCATGAGAATGGACTTTTTCTTGTCCTTGCAGCGCTTGTTCTGGAACCAGACGCGGATGACGCGGGGACTGAGCCCCGTCATTTCCACAAGCTGCTCCTTCATCAGGGCGTCGGGGCGCGGGTTGGCGGCGTAGCAGGTCCGCAGCGTGTGCAGCTGCTTCTCGTTCAGCACCGTCCGCACGCGGGTGGTCTTCTCCACCGCCTTGTGCGCCGGCGGCCGCGGGGCGGGCGGCCTCCCGGGCACCGGCTCTGCGACGGGCGGGGAGGGCACGCACCGTCAGCGCCGCCGCCCGCTCGCCCGCCGCAGCCCTCCCGACACCCTCCCCGCCCCGCCGCCCGCCCCGCCGCGGAGCCGGTACCTGCGAGGTGCGTGGCGGTGGCCGGCGGCAGCGCGGGGCTGCGCGGTCCGCGGGCGGCGGCGCCGTCGGGGGGCGAGCCGTGGTCGGCGCGGCAGAGCAGGTCGCGCTCCCGCAGACAGAACTGGTCGCCGGGCAGGAGCTGGCGGCCGCAGGCGGCGCAGCGGAAGCACTCCAGGTGGTAGACGTGGTCGCGGGCGCGCATCACCAGGTCGCTGCTGCTGAACGCCGCCCGGCACTGGGCGCACTTGATGCCGAAGAGCCTGCGGGAACGCGACGCGCCGTCAGGACCCGCGGCCGCGCCGTCGGGGAGGCTCCAGGCGGTGCCGCGGGGCCGGGCAGCGGCCGAGAGTCGGGTTTTCGTTGGGGGAAATTAGGGGAGCTTAAGGTGCTTTTGTGCTTTTTCGGGCCTGGGTAATTTTTTTTTCTAACGAGCGTCGGCGCATTCGGGGTCACCTGCTGTAATCTCGTTTGCAGTAGGCCTTGCCGTCGCGCAGGAAGCATGTGCAGGTCTCATCCAGGGGCTGCCCGCACTCGGCGCACTTGAGGCAGGCGACGTGCCACTCCAGGTCCGGAGACACTCGCAGCAGGAAGGGGTCCTGGATACGGCCCCCGCAGCCTGCGCACAGGGCCAGCCCCGGCCGCCCTGCCGGGAGCGAGCGGGATACAGTCAGAGCCAGCAGTGTGCCAGAGCAGAGGCCAGAAATTAGGGAAAAGCACTTTTTCTTTTTTACACTTCATCCTTTTTCCTTATTCTGATTCGTTTAGTTTTTTTTTTTCCAAAACAGGAAGAATGAGGAATAAAGACAGACACGCAGAGAGAAAGGATAGAAACATGAAAGGAGACAAATGAATACGGCCAGGAAAAAAAAGGAAAAAAATACGGAAGCTTGATCAAGGCAAATAAATGCAGAAAGACAGAGATGTAAAAGTAGTCTTTTTGGAAAAGGAAAATAAAAGCAGAGGCTCAAAACCAATAAAACAATGGCTGAGGGAAACTTGAAAGAATTAAGGAAATAAACAAAGAAAAAAAAGGAAGGAAAGAAAGAAGGAAAAAGAAATTAAGACATAATGACGGAAAGAGATACAAAAGCATCGAAAACCCAGATACAGTGAAAATGGGAATGTGGACAAATGAAAAGAATAAGAGACACGGAATCAAAGAGACAGAAAGAGAGATAAAACTAATCAAGAGCAGAAAGAAAAGAAAATTTAAAGAAAACGGAAAGAGAAATTAAAAAGAAAAAGACAAACTTAAACACGAAAGAGATAAAGAAAGAGAAAAGGTAATACGGGCAAAGAAAGAAAGAAATAAAGAAAGAGCAGAGGGCAGCAGAGAAAGAAATAGAACCAGCCGAAAGAAATGAGCTCAGCGGCGCGGACAGCAGAAAGGACAGCGGGGCCGGGAAGCGCCGGGCACGAACGGGAATAGCAGCACCGGAGTTGCCACGGGCCGAGCCCGCGGCCGCCCACGCCCGCCGTGGGGCCGCAGCCCTTCCCGGCGCTGTCAGCGCGCCCGCGGTCCGCCAGTCCACCCGACGGCAGCGGCGGCGCGGAGCTCGACCCGCAGGGTCCCGCGCACGCCCGCCCGCCCTGGCCCCGCGTTTCGCTGCGCTGCGCGCACTTACTCTTGGAGGGCTCCCCCATGGCGCCCGGGAGCGGCCGCGGGAGGAGGATGTCCACCATGCGGGCGGCCCCCTGCGCACCGGCAGCGATGCGGGATGCGGAGCCGCCGCTCCACCACTACCCGCGCGGAGCGGGGCGGGGGCCGCGCCCGCCCCCCCGGGCCCGCCCCGCCGGGCCGCGCCGTGATGTCAGCGCGCAGAGGCGCTGACCTCACCGCGCGGCCCCCGGAGGCGATTGGCGGCCGCGGGGAGAGCCCGCGGATTGGCGGCGCCGAACAATGGGCGCGCGGCGGGCGCGGAGCGGGGCGCACGCCCCGCGGGATCCGGCCCGGAGCCGCACGACGCCGGCACTGACGGGGCGCGCGGCCCCGTGCCCCGCGGCACAAGCTCCTCTGCGCCCCGCGCCCCGCGCGGCCGCGGGACCCCCTGCCCCGCCCGCCGTGGTGCGCCTCGGCCCTGTGCGCGCAGGGAACGGCGGCATCGGCAGCCCGGGGAGAAGGAGATGGATTGCAGCTTTTTTTCCTCCTCTGTTTTCCCTGTTATTCTTCTTGACTTTTAGTTCGCCTAATTTTTTTTCTCCTTTTATTTCCCCCTTCCTTCTCTTTCTCGTCTCTTTTTCATTTGATTTCGTTGTTCTTTTCCCCGCGTTTCGGCGTGCCGCTGGCAGGTGCCCGCGGGCGGGCTCGGCGGGACAGTTCCGGCGCTGCGCAGAGGAGCATCTCCGCGGCGGACGGGAAGGAGCTGCGCGGCGGACGCCGGCTCGACGCTGCGCACCCGCGGAGCAGCTCCCTGCTGAGGCCCGTGTGCGGGAGAGCCACCCCAACGGACCCGAGCAGAACCGACCGCATCGTCGGGGCGGCCGTCCCGGGCAGCAGCCCTGTGACAAATTGAAATTAGCGGAGAAAAATAATATTTTACCGCATCTTAATGCACCTGATTCCATGCTGTTCCCGCAGCTGAACCTCTCCTGTTGCTCTTTTTATGCTTCTTTTTTTCTTCCCTCTTTCCCCCCAGTCACCATGGGCTTCCCGTAAATTAGCAGAAAAATAGGGAAAGGCCACTCCGTGGCCTTTGACTCAGTGTTAAATTCCCAAAGACTTTGCAGTACAGCACCACGAACCCCTCATAAGGTCCAGGAAAGCTTAAACACGCTGTAATTGAGATTGCTGCTGTCTTGGAGCTTTGGTCCTGTCCTTCACCTCCATGCAATCACCTTTTAAATTTTACACATGGGATTTGACAGGCATTTGCCAACCTGTATGGCTTGGGAAGGACATGGTGACTTTAGAGGTCGGCTCAGGAAGGGCAGGCTGCGCTCATTTTCTTCAGAGGAGGGAGGCGGGATGGGTTTTCCAGCTGAAGAATTTGTCTGGTGCGAGCCAGGCACCCTGCAGTTATGAAACCTCAGAAGCTGGGGAGGGGGAGAGGACCCTTTGGATAAAGTGCTTCACTATTTGACCCGCTCTCCCAACCTGGTCACAGCTTCTGCTACCCCTTTGAGGACCCCAAATGTTGAAAGCAAGCTCTTAAATTTGTACGATAGCTGCGGGGGAAAGGAGGGTGCATGGCATTTGAAGCACCCACTTCAGCAGGGACGCATGTCACCGAGGGGTTTTGGTATCCCTGCCTGCCCCTGCGCGTGTGAAGGTGCAAAGGTGCGGTGGGGCAGTGACATCCTCAGGGCAGGGTGAGCCCATGTGTTCCCCGCCCGTGTCCCATGTGTACCCTGCTGGGGGCTGTGGTCTGACTGCTGCCTGCCGCTGGTGTGGCTCGCTTGCCAGTGGCAGAGCTGGGTGGGGGGTGAGAGGTGTGAAGGCAACTGGAAAAGTTCGGTTGATTCTTCAAACTGGAGTCACCCCGAGTTTTGGGTGATGGGAACCTCTTCAGCACTGTGGGGCACCACAGGTCCATGCCTGGGCACCTGGCAGAAAAGAGGGTACAGAAGGGTGACTTCAGTCTGAGCCAGAATTCGGAGTCCTGGGTGAGTCAGTATCTGCATGTGTTAACAATAAAATGCAAAAATGTCAGAGTGATAGGAGAATGAGACGTGTCTAAGAATACAGCAGCTTGGCAGGGATGCTCTGTCTTGCATCACCCTTTTCCCACTCGAGGGCAGGATCCTGTCTGCTCTCCCAAACCTCCCACCAGTTTAGGAATTAGTAAAGTTACAGCTGAGCCAACAAAACTTTTCCAAACCTATGCAAAGTGGCGCTGCAGTCACACCTGTACCCGAACAGAGCAATGTGCTCACACCAGGCAGGTATGGCTGGACTGGACTCGCTTCACAACCAGGCAGGTAGGAACAGGGTAGGCAGTGCTGCACAGGCAGTTTAGTAGAAAAGCCAAAAAAATTACTTGCCAGGGAAGTGCTGAAAGCCCTGCATCTCCTCTATGTGACATACAAAAAGCTTTAAAATTACTACAGGTAATGCCATGAGGCATTGAACCAGCTTGATACCACCTGCTTTACAAACAGGTTAATTGTTGGTTCATCTGAGGGAGGGTAAGGGAAAGCACATCTTAAAATCATGGAATAATTCAGTCCAGGAGGCATCCCTGGAACCCTGCGCTCAGGTAACTTGGAACTGCTGGAAGCATTTTCTAGTCAAAGCCAAGTGCAATCTCTCCTGCCACACTGATTACTCCTCGCTCTCCTCCGCCCAGTGTCCACAGATTCCAGTCTCTTTTGCGGCAGTTCCGGTCGGGTTTGCTGCGAGAGCTGGCAGGCGCTGCCTGGCCACAGGGAGAGGCTGCCTAATGTACTTCCCACTCTCTGCAGAGCAGCTCTGGGGTTTGCTCCCAAATAGATGTACAAGTTCCCTCTAGAAGGGGGAAACGGTAACTGTTTTTTTTTTTTGTTTGCAGCAGATTGCAAAGGCAGTAAACGCTGATTCTTTCCGAGCCAACCATGGATTAAGTCCATTATAAAATTAAAACAGATGGAACGCAATTTCACTTGCATTACAAAAAAGGACAGGAACCATCTGCAATAAGATTTAGCATTGCAAAGCTATTGTTATCATGTTACCATTAAAACCTTTGATGAAGAGTTTTCTTTCTTTCACAAACTTGTTCACATGAAACAAATGTCTTATTTATCCATCTTCCTAAGATAGTCATATTTTATTAAAAGGATGATGTCTCTCAAAAAACCTTCCTTGGTCCTAGCAGAATATGACAAAACAAAGAAATGTTGTAAAACTCCAACGCTGAGACATTGGGAGCTTCAATGGGGAAGATGTAGCAAAATGTGAATTCCCTATCCATTTTCCTTTAAAAAACATTTCCTTGTGTTTGGGCACAATGTCTGATACTGAAAATAGATAATTAATGAGATAATGGGATACTGCATGTCACCTCCTGTCCAATGGGATTATCTGATGGCTAATTATGGACAGATTGTGATTAATGTGATTATGGATTGGATATTAATCTGATTCTGGATTGATCTAGTTATGTTTTAGTCTGCTCCAAATGGTTAATTGGATCTGAGATAATAGAAATGCAGCTTGCACCAGATTTTGCCACATCAGTTGATGAAGTATCTTTTGATCTGGGTGGGTTGCGAACAATAAATTATTTACAGCTGTTGAGAAAATGACTCTTCCTTAGAATGTAGTCATTCATTTTATTTTCGAGAGCCTTTGAAAACAAAATCAATATCCTTTCTAAAAGGAGATGTTGACAAAAGAAAGGCACGTACATAACTCACAAACAAATGTGACGAAATTAAACAGTGGTTAACCCGGTGGCCTAATGTCTGGTGATGCATTTGAATTGCTATGTGGAGCTTTGGGCTCAATTCTTCTGAGACCAGCAGGGGTTGGGAGCATTGCAGGGGAACAGGGCCCAGCGCTGGGGAAAGTGGTGTTGCACAACAGCTACTGCCAGCCCTGCTAGTGATTAAGAGTCAGCCATGGTAACATGGCAAAGGGAGCCCTTGCCATTTTTCCCCTCTGGATAAGAAAGATTCAGAAAGTTCATGAGTGCAGAAAAGACTTATTGGCCCATCTCCTCTGGTCTCCTTCACACCAGACCATGCAATTGGACACAGAATTATTATTTTTTTCCCTCACAATGAGCCTGTTAATTTATGGTTGACCTCAGTCGTCTCTCCCAGAGATGCAGCTGGTCTTGGTGTCACCTGCCAGTGCAGGAAAGGCTGCCTTGCTCTCGCATCCTGCTTGTTAACTACTTTCACTGGAATGAAAGGAGTTAACATTTCCCCATTTCACTTGGGGACACCCAAGTGTATAGTTTAGGTTCAGCCCCCAGCCACCGGATCTCGTTGTGCCATTATCTGCAGGAATAAAGGCAATGGGTAAATTGCAGGCTTTGTAGACTTCATCTTAGACGTTGTGACAGGGCAAGCAGGAGGTACATTAGCCTTTGTCACCATGTGCTATAAGTGGCAGGTAACTCACCAAAAGGTTCTCCTCCCTAACGGGTTCTGCAATAAAAATACCAAAAATCAAGCAGGTTTCAAAACACTGAAAACAAGGCCTACTGCAGCTGCTGTGCTTACACAAAAGTGCTATTGACTGAGCTGAAACAGAAAGAAAAAAGGAAAAAGTAACTTTCCTTGAAAAGTCCTTAGAAGCAGGGTAAGAGTTTTTCCTCTGGAAAACTCTGCTGCAGGAATAGCTCAGACTGGTGTGAGTGGGAATACAGTGGCATCTGGATTTCTTTCCGGCAGGGTAATGGGCAAAAAAGTGCAGCTACCCCTTTAAAAAAATAATGCTGGTACAACCTGTCAAAGAATTTTACACATGTCTGCCATTAACAACAAGGCAAGCTGCATGCAGAGGGAGGTTGGCAGGTTGTAAAACCCCATCCAGGTGTCTGCACTGGGAGGGCAGCAGAGCTCTTCTCACCAGCATTGTTTCCCTTGTCCTCCACAAACCACCATCACTCCTGGGCAGGACAAGCTGCCTTCCAAGGTAACCTGAGCCTTTGCTTTCAGGAGGTTATGAGGGTCTCATTTTGCCTGTGAGCTTGGTAGAAAGGGTTTCTTGAACTTCTCAGGTGATCATGTTCTTCAGGATTATGCAGCGTGATGTTACTCCCAGGCTCCGTTGTTACTTGACTGGCACATGGAAATTATTAGCAAGGGAGAGTAGTTTATAAAAAAGAGAAAATGCCTGTCTGTGGTGGTTTTGCAGGCTCAGTATTAGAAGGGTTGTCACTGCTACGGGATAGCTCTGGGGGAGCTCCTTCCGCTGTCCTGCACTTTGTAAGCAGGGCTTGTGGCATTGTCCCCTTCCAAAGGCTCTGTAAGGCCTCATGAAAAGCAGCTGCTGCCCTGAGCCATGCAAGTGAGTGGCTGTAAGGTGATCTGAGCAGAGCACTGAGCACACCTGTGGTGGTTTATTATAAAGGACCTCCAGTGTCAGACACGTGGAGATGAGTCTTTGTGCCAGTGGTGATGAGGAGCAGAGAGCAGGGCTCTGGGGACACACGTCCCTCCTTGCGTACAGCTCGTGACTTGGGCAAGGGGTGAGTGCAGGGGGACCAGCAACATCCTGGGGTGGCTGAACCACTCAGATCCTGTGAGTTCACGGCACTTGGGCACAAAATATTTCAGCAGCAGAAACCTCTCCTACTGCTGCTTCCAAGGTGGATTTTAGTCCCATCCAGTGCTGGGCTGTGGGTCCTGTCCGTTGGTTTGGGGGTCCTGCTGAGCCGTCAGCAGGTTGCAGTTGCTTTAACTTTATTGGATTTTGACAGATTAGGAGGCGAATCCTTTCGTGTGTTGGGGAAGCTTCCCAAATGAAGGTCTTTTAATTTATCTGAGTCAGCTATCCCCAGGGTGATTGCAGGAGGAGTAAGCTAAGGATGACCTGTGACAGAGGGGACCATCATAGCAGTAATAAAAAAAATTCCTGCTCTTCATAAATCCCTTAGTCATGAGGCTGTATTAGCTGGATTCCATATGTTTTAATTAGGAATTATGTATTTTAAGAAAACCAAAATCCGATTCTAGGGAAGACATCATTACATATTTGTAACGGTCCTTGTTTCATTTGGCTTCTGTAGAGATACCAATACAGGTACCTCTCTGTGTTTGCAACCATATTTTTAAAAGTTTGAATAATCGATGTTATTATTTTTTCTTTTCCCCAATCCCAATAGTGTGAAAAAATGTAATTCTCTTTTCAATGCAGAAATTGGGTCAGCAGATCCTAATGAAATAATCCTGGATAACAATGCACACCACACAAGGATCTGCTTCCACTAATTAATGAATAATTTTTCTTTCAAAATACAAAGTAGTAACTTCTGCCTGCAGTGGACAGTGATCTACTTCAGTGGAATCTGTTTGTTGCATGTTTTCCATTTCTATTATTGCCATGGGAAGGTCAAGTAGAAAAAAGCTTTTTGCCATGGTTCAGCTTGTATGGATCATGCTGATATAATCCCTACCTGATTACAGTTATAAGCTCCTAAAACACTGGCCATAAGTGATAAAGACTTCCTTTGTGCTTCAGGCTGTAATCCGCATCAAGCCAGTTTCAATAAGGATTTGTGCATCTGAAGTGTTGGTGAGGATTTGAATCAAAATTATAAACAGAAAATATAATAAAAAGCCTGTCTTGTCTCTGAATTGGTGATGCTACACCTTAAAATCTGACCTGAAGAGCAGCAATGTCACTCTGCTCATGAAAATACGGTGCGTGTGCTATGAAGCCAGACACACAGCGAATGGATCCATTTATTACTGGCTATGATGCATTTAGTTAATTTTGATAGTGGCTCACTTTTGTTTTAGTGCGAGGCAGTAAAACAAATGAGATCACTTTGTTTATTCCTGTGGTTTGGGGTTTTTAGGTGTATGTTTGTTGTAAAGATTTCATCCGCATGAGATGTGCGTGTTGGAAGCTTAGTTTTGGAGCCTAAAATAGGATTATGAAATTACATGCCACGCTTCTAATGAGTAAAACACCCCAATTAAAAAGACATAATGGACAAATTAAGGATGCCTAGGATGTTCTTATTTTGCCTTTGCTGTTGCATTTGTTGGATTACCTAGGGTGTAGATAGGGATTTCTATGCTGTATAAAACTCCACATCTCTGAAGAGTTACACTGCACCTTAACCATCATTCAAACTGGTGATAAAGAGCCACAGCAAATAGTAATCTTCTTTTTAAATCCCTCTCAGGGTACTGGGGCTTCTGCAAAACCGTTTCCCCCCTCATTCTCATATAAACAATTGTTTTTTTTTCACTTGGTCATTTGCACAGACCAGACGATGCGCAGGCAGCTCCAAACACTCATTTGGTTTTCCTCCTTTTTTGGGGACTAAAGGGTGGAGCCAGACCAGGCAGAAGTCAGACCAGCCCTGGAGCTACTTTAATCCATATAATCAGGCACAGGCCCTGAAGGAGGTTTGCCACCTCCTTTAGCTCTTCCCTTTGCAGCCCTCCTTTGGGGCTTGAGGAGTTAAGGCTCTGCTCTGGGGCCAGGGAGCTGTAATATGCAGGACAGCTGCTTTTCTTCTATTCTAGAGACATTTGAGATTTGAGACGAAGTAAATTGTCCATTTAGATGCTTGAGTTGCTGGACCTGGTTAGCATTTGCTGTAAAGCAGCACTTTTTGGCATCTGATATGAAAATCACAAGGCAGAATAAATTTAAAAGGTGATCCTGTGCCAAGACTGTGGCAAAGCTGAAGAGCCTTTTTGATCAATCTGCCTTTGCCTTCTTATGCCCCGACCCAGCAATGCAGAACGAATCACTGACATGCTGAAGATCACCGCTGATTCTTGGAGGAGCAATCCAATGGCCATAATTGCTGGGCGAGGGGGGAAATGTCTGAGGTTTTTTACACTCTAAACCACTTCAGGACGGGAAGGAAGAAACTGCATCTGTGGCTCACTATCTTGTGATTTCTGGGATGGGAATTCCATTCTGGATTGTCCCAAATCCATGTGTGCTTGGGGCTCCTGGGCTGGCAGGACTAGTTGCTCCAGTGTGGCAGCTCCTGCCAGCTTCTCCAGGACATCACATTTTCAGAGAGTCGTAGCACACAGAGCAGTGAATTTGGCCTGAAACATTTTGCTTCCTTGATTTTTAAATCCCTCTCCTTGCCACCCAGAAAAAAAATGCATATGGAAAACCAGCAAGTTTCAGTCTGGTCCCTGGAGCACCCTGGTGCCATGTAAGGGGCAGGCACAAGATGCCTTGCCTTGGTTCTGGGAAATCAGAATAATAATAAAACAGATCTATAAATTATTCAGAGCTCATGAGCTATTGCCTAATGTTGCTTGGGGCCAAGCACAGGGGTGTGGGTGAGGCAGCCAGAAATCTGTCATGGCGAGAGGATGCCATCCAGGGCTCGTGGTACCCGACTGGTCTTTGAATTTTGGTGCGGTTTGGACAGCTGGAGGGGCGTGACATTCGGGAAGCACGGTGGCATCTGGCCTTTCCAGCGTGCCACGCACTCCGTCCCTACATTATCTCTCCTGCTTTTGCTGCGCCTCGTGGTGTGGGGAGCGCGGCCGGGGGGATCTGGCAGCTCCTGGGCAGCCACAGGCGGGGGCCAGAGTCTCCCAGGCTGCTATTGGCTCCAGAGCCGTAAATTAAGACTTCTCCTTTCTCTTCGCAAGGCACATTTCATTGGCTTAGGATAAGATCTGGCAAGCAGCACCGGCATTCGAAGGCATAACTCTGCTCTCTGGTGTTTTCTTCTCTTTAAAGGCTGTAACCCTTTGCGGAAGCAGCGCAGGGAAACCGCGCAAAGGCGGCCGGAGGAGGCTGGCGCTGGTACCAGCTCAGTTTGGGCCGGACGGGCCCCCTGGGGCAGCGGCAACTTCGCCCTTGCTCACCGGTACGGCCCGGACGTACCGGCGAGCACCGCTACAGCCAGCCGGGCCGCGGCACAGAGGCGGCTGTACCGGGTGGACAGCGGTGCGGGGGCTAGCCGGCTGTGCGGGTGCCAGCGGGCGGCTCGAAGAGACAGCCGGGCGGAGCGGGGGAGGACAGCCGGGCGGTGCGGAGCTCCGCGGAGCGGTGCGGGGCCCGGCGGGCGGAGCGGTGCGGGGTTCAGCGGAGCGGTGCGGGGCCCAGCGGGCGGAGCGGTGCGGGGCTCATCGGGCGGTGCGGTGCGGGGCCCGGCGGGCGGAGCGGTGCGGGGTTCAGCGGAGCGGTGCGGGGTTCAGCGGAGTGGTGCGGGGCCCGGCGGGCGGAACGGTGCGGGGTTCAGCGGGCGGAGCGGTGCGGGGTTCAGCGGAGCGGTGCGGGGCCCGGCGGGCGGAGCGGTGCGGTGCGGGGCCCGGCGGGCGGCGCGGGCCGTACCGCGGCCGCTCCGCGCTCCCCGCTCCTTCCCGCCCGCGCCGCCGCCGCCGCGCATTGGCTCGGCGGTCGGTCCAATGGGGCGGCGGGGCGGGGCGGGGCGGGCCGGCCGCGCTCTCGCGAGAGCGGCGCGGTGCGGGCCGGCGGAACCATGTTGCGGGCGGCGGCGGCGGCGCAGCGGCTGCGGCGGGCGGTGAGTGCGGGGCGAGCCCCGCGCCGCGCGGTGTGCACCGGGCGGGCCCTGCCCGGTGGGGCGAAGGGGGGCGCGGGGCGGGGCCGAGCTCCGCCCGCCCGGCAGCGGTGGTCGAGGGGGGGGCGGTCTCTGAGAGGCGAGCGCCCCGCGCCGCCGGGCTCGGGCTTCTCCGCTGGGCTCCCCTCCCGCTCTGGCTGTTAAAAGTAAAGTTTCCGAGTGGACACGGGATGCTCCAGAAGCCCTTCCCGGCCGTCACGGCAGGCAGGAGTTGAGCACTGTTGTCCCGTGTGGAAAGCTAAGGTAGGTGTCAGAGAAGTCCTGAACTTCTGGGAGTGCTCGCTCGCATCCACCCTGGAGCAGGACAAGCTGAGCAACAGGTGGAGAAGACTTCTAAAGTTTGCTACTGTAAACTGTTTAGAATACTAAAAGAATATTAGCGGCTCAAGGAAGGCTTTCTGCAGTATTGTAGGTTAATCCACCGTTTCTCAGTCACACCTGTGCAGAAAGGTGATTGCCTTAACGATCACAACTTGCGGATGAAACTAATGCAAAACACCTGTTGCTTCTCCAGTTTGACCTTCATATTGCTCAGCTGGGAGGAGTGCTGGGCTTTTGGAGGCCATTTGCTGCTTGGTGTGTCATCGTGGCTGCCTTACCAAGGTCTAGGTGAACTCAAGGTTAATTGGAGTAGATGATTGATGAGATGCCCCCGAATATCTGTTCAGTCTCTTACTGTGCACCCTCCACTAGAACTGTGTATAAATAGCCCTTGTAAGTAACTTTAAGTCTCGCAAGTCTTTTTCAGGTCTCCAAGGCTTTTACAGGTACTATGGTTGAATACAGCTCTAAAATAGTAGTTATGCATATATTAAATGGTTTCAGGTGATAAAAATCTCTTAAAAGATGAGCAAAGGTAGACTAGGTGAGATATGATTGAATTAATCAGAAAATTCTGTTATAATCATGGGCATGTCTCAGTTGTTGTTAGGCTGCAGGCTTTGTAGAGCAAAGGTCTTGATGATCTCCGAATCATATGGTACTGCTACTATGTAAATAGTACTTTACTCACATGCTCACTGCACAATTCAGTTTCATGACCTGGGCACGTGAGTTCAGCCGCCTGGTTTTCAGCCATACACATCTAAACTAGTAACTTTGTAAAACAAGGCCAGTAAAACATTGTGTGCACCTTGAGTGTGTGTGTAACAATGTAGTCTGTGACAGAAGTGAAACAAACTCACAGTTTTTGTTTCACTGTTTGAAAAGTGCAAAGTTTAGCCCTGCTGACACTTAACAGCTCAAGATTGAGTGGAGTCTAGAGAAAAAGAAGATGAGAGAAGCCTGTGAAGTGTGAGCAGGAAGGAAAGTTGAACTTTTGTACAACTTAAAGATGGGAATACTGAGGAGGAATGAGACTGCAAGTGCACAAAAACTTGGTGCAGAGGTGGGAATAAGCGATTTAGGGACTTCCCTGTGTTGAACTGCACTCGGTGTTGTACTTCAAAATTGCTTTGTTGATTTTTATTATTGGTTTGCAAGGGGTGTATTTGGAGAAGTTCATTGTGTATTTTGTCTTTCTCTTGCTGCTTCAATCCCTTTGTAATATTAAGTCTTTACTATGATTGCCAAATCCTTTTTGCAAAGTGGTTTTATTTTTTTCTTGTTGTTCTTTGCTGCAGTTATAGCTCCTTTTTTAATTTAGGTGCCTTTAGTGTTGCTTTTCTAATTAGTGTTTCCTGGAGTTATAGAGCTGTCTCTTTTGTAGCCAGGTCTTTAGAGAGGTTCTATAAGTATAAGCTTGAGTTCCCTTCTCTCTCTGAGTTTACCAGATTTATTTAGTTAGCTTAAAGTTTTACAGCTACAAGACTGTGTCTTACTAGAATTAGGCATTGCTTTGTTGTTTAGGAACGTAGCCTTTATCTTTAGTAATACCCCAATTCCTAGTTTCTGGAGTTCTTTCTTGGGAACTTTGTCCTGTGTTAGTGGTTCTCCATGAGATCCAGAATTCCTAATAAGCAGTTTCAAAATTTTAGCTTCTGGCCAGTTTGCTTTTACAGCTAAGTAAATAATCTCTAGAAATACCTTTGTAGGTCCAGTTGTTTGGTGCTCTGCCTTGTGAATGTCTGTTTTGGTTTTGTTCCTGTAACTTCCAGTGGCTCTTCTAAAGAGAGACAAACTTCATTTTCCCAGGTGAAGCTTCTAGCACCTGTTTCTTATTGATGCATATTTGGAGCATGGGGCTATGTGGAATTCACCTGCTGCGTCTCTGGCAGTTTTTGGAGCAACTTTTTGGCAGACACATCTTGTGCTGTTGTGCCTGCCACATGTTTCAGTTGGAGCTGATTTCCTAATTCCGGTGTTATTAATGAGTGTCCTTGGAGCAGGCTGCAGACAGCCATCGCTGTTGCCAGCAGAGGCCACGGGTGCTGCACACCAACCTCACCAAGCAGCCAGCAAAGATTTGTGACACTTCCCTCTGGGCTTTTCCAGCTCTTGGTACAGCTTGCTTTTAGCACGCAAGCAGCAAATCTGTCTGTAAGAGGTGCTAGGCATGTGTGCTGTTCAGGTGGCCTGTCTGTGTGCTGAAAGACCAAGAGATGCTCAGTTTGCAGTGGCTTTGTGTGAAGAGCAGATCACCTGTGCACATTGGGTGGGTGCTGGATGTGTGTGGTGTTGGCTTTACCTGTGCACGTGTACTGGATGTGCCCAGATTGCTGATGGTATTTTGTCTGGAGCCTAGAAATCCAGATATTATGCTCACATTTTTTGTGCTCTGGTTGGAAAATATTGATGGGTTTCTCAGTGGGGAGCAAAATGGTGCTTTGGGGAAACTTGAGACAATCGGTGCAGTGAATCTGTGGCTGTTTTGCAAGTGGCTTAATTGATTAATTACTGCACATCCGAGTTAATCTTAGGAACTTTGAGACATTTGGAAGTCAGAGGCCAAGTTTGCTCTACAGTAAATACTGGGGAGGGAAGGGGGAGTTGGAAATTCTTGGTGGTTTTAATTCACAAATCTTAGTTTTGGTATAAACTGAGTCACTGTCCAGAGTTTCCACCAGAGAGGAAGTGCAGATGTTTTTGCTGTAGAGGAAACACAGGTGTGTAGCTGTGATTTGTAGCTAAACCTGAGGAAAATAAACTTCCCAGTTCTACCTCCCCGTTACTGGGATGTCATCACCTGCTGTCATGCTGCAGAAGCTACTCAGGTTCCCAGGTTGGTGGGATATTTATCTGGAGGTGGTTTCTCTGGGTAGCCTGATTTTCTAGGGCTTGGTTTTCACCAGGAGCCTTCTGTGGCACAAGCACTGAGTGCTGTTCCTTCTTAAGTCACTGTTTTCAACACTTTGATCTGTGGGTCTTATTTCTAGTGCTTTCTTTCCTTGCTGCCAGCTGGTTAGGTTTATTCTCTACCTTCCTATTTTATTTAGGCTCCCTAAGCAGACATCCTGCCCAAGAGCAGAAATGATGTCAGTGAAGTGATGGGCTGCTCTCCCACACGTGCAACTGGACAGTAACCGCATCAAAATAACTGTGTGTCCTATCATTGACTCATTGCAGATTCTTAGTCTCCAGGACCATATGACTGGATGAATTACCCTCTGATTTTACTGCAGATCCTTTATTATAATGAACAAAAGTCAGTTTGGTTTGGTTTTGTTTATTGAGAAAATTATTTAATGTGTCCTAGTATGTAAAATTCAGACTCACGTAGAAATCTCGTTTGTCATCTAGATTTTTACCCATAATGTATAATGTGACTTTAAATTTATTTTGAATCTGGTCTTGTCTTTATGTTCAAAAATGTCATGCACGAAGTGACCTGGTGTGCATATTGTGTGTATTCCCACAAATATAAAATGTGGGATTACAGGTTTAGGAATAATGCCTAATTAATGCTGTAATAGCCAGTCTGCTTAAGCAACTTCTATTGCTCGTATTCGTTTTGGCTGAAAAATAATTATTTCTCAGTTTATTTTAGAATGGTTTGACAGAATGATGGTGCTGGTGCAGTGCTTATTTAGGGAAAAAAATGATAATCGAGGCAGAAATAAGTGTGTTTAAAATGCATGTGTCTCCCTTTGGAAATTTGAAAACTTGAGGATTTTCCAGGAATATGGTCCACTTTACCCCATGACACAACTGTAAATCATTGGAGAGTGGGCTTTTTGCCACAAAGGCATGGATTTATTCTTCAAATGGTGACTAAAATTTCATAACTTTTATTGTGGATGATGTATGAAACATAATCAAAAATGCAGTGTCTGATCTATAGTTGGCAGTAAATATTTTGTTACTGGCAATTGGTTTCAAGGGAGCTTAGAATATTTAATCACAGCAAGCATAAGCATTATGCTTAACCTTAAGCATAAGAGATTAAATGCAGAGCACTTCTACAAGAATCCTTATTGTTTTAATCAAAAGGACAAATTATGATCCAGATTCTGCAAAAACTTATCCTTGTATTTTCATTTGTGCACTGCTGATTAGCTTCAGGGAAGTCCTTGGGATTTGCTTTCTGTGTTTGAAATTCAGTATGTTGGTAGGCTTTGTGGGGTTGAAATCCAGATGCAAATTTTAGCCTCTCCTATTTTCTGAAGCTTTTTTTATTTAGGGTTGTAGGCAAGTGCATGTTTGACATGAGGGGAGATGGGGTTGGAATGTAAATTTAAAAAAAATAGTGTTTGGCTGTGCATTTTCAGCGTTGTGTTAGTATTTGTTCCTTGGTTATATTAATGAATTGACTTGATTTTCCATGTGTTCCATCCTACATTGATCATAACTCAAGCCTTCAGTTGGGCTTTATGTAGGGTAAACAAACACTTGAGAGACATTATTCCTGTTCCCATCCAAAATGTTTTCCCTACCCTAGTATTAGGCTTGGAGGAATAATGTTTTTCACACATACACCTGAATATTAGAGAGGAAGGTCTCCGAATTTAGAATATTTTGCTTTGGTTTTATGGCAGTTTTTTGCCTTTTTTTTTTTTTTTTTTTTTCATTTTTGCTTTAGAAGCTCAAGTTTGTGTATGGATGGTGAATTGGTCAAAATTGTTATTTAAGTACCATTAAATTGTGGTGGTAGACGAAGTGCTCAAAAGTTTTGAAGGAAAAGAGGGAAAAGTGAATGTGATGCCTATAAAGATTTCTCCTAGTGTGTTTTCAGGCTGTCAGCCCCTGCTGCTTAATTTTCATCCAGCCACTGCATAAAATTTTGCCTCTAAATATAAAAGTGGGTTCTGTAGCTAGATTTTGTTTAAAACTTATAATAAAACACTGCCAGAGAACCACCCTAGAAAACCAAGTAAATATTTATTTGCAGCTGTTGATTTCATTGTGTCTTACTCTTGTTTGTCTAATCCTCAGTCTTTAAGGTACTTGGTTAAGTTGATTGACTGAGCTTGAATGTAAGGTGTTAACATGTTTTTCTTAATTTTGTTTGGTGTTTTCCTGTGGAGTTTCAGTTTAAGCACAGCATGTTACACACAAGCTGAAGTCAAGCAGGTTTATCTTTTCCTTCTTGTATTCTCTTTACTTAATAAAAATTATCTAGAATGAGGCTAGCAGTGTTTTATGGTTTGTATAAGTGATGAATTTCTGTAAAGCCTTGGACACCCAGCGGGACAGTTTTTATTTCAGTGCTGAGTTTCCTGCTCGTGTGTGTCTCTCTTCCCTTGCAGGCGTCGGTGCTGCGGAGGTCCCAGAGCACCTTGGTGGTGGCAGAACACAACAATGAGTCCCTCACACCCATCACCCTCAACACCATCACTGCAGCAAAGCGCTTGGGAGGGGAGGTTTCCTGCCTGGTTGCTGGTACCAGCTGTGACAAGGTAGGAAATGCTATTTTCATACCAATGGAATAAAGAATGCAGTGAAACAACACTTGGCAGCATGTCGGGCAGCCTGAAAGATAATCTGTAGTCAGGAGAAACTGTGCCAGGAGTTGCTAATCTGCCAGAAAAGTCCTGCACTTGGAACTGCTTCTCTTCTAAAGAGAAAATATGGATATAGATTTCATTTCACAAGGGACGGTATCAATAGTGGTTGTTACATGCTTGAGGAAGCAAATTTTTATAGGACTAAAGGACAATTAACTTTTAAAACAAGCTATATTTCTGTAAAGTTTAAATGACAGCTATTGCAGTGCTAAGAGTTTGGAAAGAAGCTTTTGCTTGTTTAAATGGAAACCAGCAGAAGTGAAACAACAGTTGATAAATTGGGCTTTTGAGCAAGTTGCTGTTACTAACCAATCACTAGCTGTGTAGAGAGTGTTTGCAACCTGAAATTCTGAAATCAGTGCTTCTTGACTTTATCACACAGCTCACGTATGTAAGAAGTTCCTTGTATGTAAGCTGTGTATCTTTAGTGTAATTTTGATGTGCCAATTCTAGAGACAATGTCGTCAGTACATTAGTGGCACTTTTATTCCAGCATGACTTGGTATTGTGTGAGCAGCAGAAGTACAAAAAACTGTGCCTAA
The DNA here is from genome assembly GCF_026979565.1 of Vidua chalybeata. Classification (NCBI taxonomy): domain Eukaryota; kingdom Metazoa; phylum Chordata; class Aves; order Passeriformes; family Viduidae; genus Vidua; species Vidua chalybeata. The sequence continues at coordinate 819,195 of NC_071542.1, read as the reverse complement.
TACTTACGTACTGTTTATGCACTGTTATTTTGAAAGGAACATGTGGTATCTCATGAAGAAGGCATACTTAGAGCAGCTTATTCACAAATAGGTGGAGAAACCTCAGTAGCTATTCAGGTGTTAGAGGTGGAGATGAAGCAAATATTTATCTAAATCAAGAAAATGAAAAAGAAAAAAAATAAATAATTTCCTGACATGTGTCTTTAATTTTCCTTATTCTATGCACTTGCATAGGAGAAAAATTATTGTGAATGTTTTGTTTGTTTGTTTTAATGCTAAATATATGGAGTCCGTATGTTATGGTGGGAAAAAGTATTTTATAAAAAATGAAGGTTTAGAGATTTTTATTTAAGAGCCAGTGACTCAAACAGATATTCTGCAGCAGCTACTAGGGATTTTTTCTTTATTTCCTTTTGTTAATTTTTGGGGGTAAACTGATACTCATCAAACCCAGTAAAACTACAGTTTCTGGGCGATGCATGTGGTCTCCAGACCTCGCTGTCAGTCCTCTTCTCTCTGATCTGTAGTAACCCTTTTATCATTTAAACTTCACTAATGCCAATTCAAACAAAAAAAAAAAGCATAAATGTAAATTGAAAATTCACATTGCTTCAGTGGGCAAAAAGTCAGATGCAAACAAAGGGTTGCTCCTAGAATTTGGACAAAAATGATAACAGCATTGTACATTTGTATTTGTTTGTCTGGTAGATACTGACTGATCTAAAAGTAGGATTGGTTTCTTGGTGATTGTATTGGAATACTGAGCAATACTCCTCAAGGGTGACTGTTGCTGGCTGCTGTAAGAAATGCTGGGGTCCCTGTGGAGCCCTGCATGCAGGAGGCAAGTTTTCCTGAGTTTGATTTGCTCCATAGAGCTCTGACAAATTAATTTTCATTATGCCATAAGGCGCTGTGCTGTGGATCAGAAGACCTGCATTTTATTCCATTCATGTCTGCTCTGATTTTGAAATTCGTGTACTTTTGGTTCTGGTTTTACGAACCTATAGGCTGTGAGTTATTTGCAGTGGGGACTACCTTGTTATATGTTTGTGGTGCCTGTTAAAACACAAACTAACAATAATTCACTTCTAATTACAGGTAGCATCAGAACTCAGCAAAGTGCAGGGTGTTGCAAAAGTTCTTGTGGCTCAGCATGATGTGTACAAGGGATTTCTAGCAGGTGAGAGTTGTTCTTACCTATTGAGAAAAGAAATTTATTTGTGTATTTGTGATTGAAAATAAGACAGTTGTAAATTCTGAGCAATGTATTTTTATTCTCAGAGGAGCTGACTCCCTTGATTGTGGAAACTCATAAAAAATTTAATTACACCCACATTTGTGCCGGAGCATCTGCCTTTGGGAAGGTAAGTAGATCAAAGAGCATCTAAAAGTTCTTCTAGAAAAGAACAGACACTGCTGTAGGTACGAGTGTGAATCAAAGGCCTGAGGGAGATCAGCCCTCAGTTCTGCATTTGCAAACTATTTTACAGCAGTTTGCTTAAGAGGTCATTAGTTAGATTTCATGATTCATGTTTGAGTTCTTTTATGAGCTGATGTGAAAAAAATAGTGTAGAAGAAATATTCTGTGGTAACCAGCCAATCCTATGGACACAAGGCAAAATGTGCAATAAGGCAGACAGATTAAGTGATCTGAAAGCATGAAAATTGTAAGGAAAAGCACAGCAAATTGGGATGAAAAATCTGTTATTTGCATGTTGAAATGAAAGTGTGCAAACCTATCGGAAGCAAACTTTCTTTGGAGTGGGATTTGCATCTGTGATAGAAGTCATGTACGTTGAAATGCTTGTAAACATATATAAATAACACAGATCTAAGTTCCAGCCAGGATGGTTTTTAATGAAAATACAATTTTTCAAAACTTGGGGTTTTTTTGGGAATGTGTTTATAAGTGGAGGGCCTCAGTACTAAGAATCTGGGCCACATAGTGGAGCAGTGAATTGGAGAAAAAGGATCCTTCAGAAATCTTGCCGATGTAGGACGGGTAATGACATCAGCTTCCATCTGACTACTTTTGCTTCAGTCAATAGCAATCCCTATGCTTGTGTTTTTGCTAAGAGAAATTAAGCCTTAGGTTTTTAAAACTTCTTTTTTTTTTTTTTTTCCTTTTTTTTTTTTTTCCTTTTTTAACTGCAGTGTCATGGTAGGAGTTAATGGCTTTTGCTTTAAAGCTTAACACTGCCATTTTTGAGTGCTTCATGTGAGTAAAGATTTCAGACCTGGGCCTTTTTTCTTTTACCAGATTAGGAGGCAGACAAAAAGCAAATAATCATCTTATTGATTTCTTCATCATTTCTGCTGCTCTTTTTATCCTTCTTCCCACTCTAAAGGTGCTAAGTAATTTTCTAGAGTAAATTTTGGAGCAAGAGAATATATACTTTAATATTAAATTTAAATTTTTTTTTCCTTTGGAGGGAAGAGTGCAGGGTTTTTTCCCTATAATTTCTGGCATCTAACTTCCAAAAGCACCATTTTTTTTTCCCTTGAAGTGCCAAGAGCTCAACAATCCATAACTGTCAATTTTCTGAGTAAATGGCATCTATATTCAGTTTTAGAATATTTGAAGCAAATAAGTCTCCTAATTTAAGATATTGAATTAAGGGTTTACTTACAGTAAGTCTCATAAAATGTCTAATGTTATTACAGTAATGGGATTTTATTTGGCTGCTAAAGCTACATGAGTAGCCCTTCAAAAATCTTAGTTCTATGTGTCTTAGAGCCATATGAAGCTAAAATCGGGTCAGCAGTGTTCTTTTACTGACCATATATGTTTTACTTAGCTTACTTTGCTAACTTTTCATCTCTAACTTCTAGAATCTTATTCCCAGAGTGGCTGGCAAGCTTGATGTTGCCCCTGTTTCTGACATTATTGAAATTAAGTCCCCAGATACTTTTGTGAGAACTATCTATGCAGGTGGGTAATCACAAAAGCTGTGTGGTATTTGTCCAATGAAGAATCCAGTAGTGCTAATTTTTCTACATGCTCCTAATGTGAAAACCTTAGAATATGATAGGAATTTTCCCTTTACAATCTCAATTGCTGTGGTTCATAAAAAATGAAGCCTGGGGATGGACACGACGCTCCCTGTGTGAGAAAGCAAGTAATTGCAAGGGCTTTGGTAGAAGCATGTCAAACCCATGTCTGTCACCTTAAGGAACAGAATCTGCTCCCATCCTTTCCGTGTGCTGTGTTTGTTAATGCCCTTCTGATCAGGTTTTGGAAAGCATAAGACGTCAGGTTAATTGTCCAGCTTTATTTAATAGGACTAGCATTAGTTCTGATTTAAGATACCACAGGGTTGTTTTTTCTAATTATGAAGACATTGAATGAATTATTTCTAATATTTAATTACCTTAATTTGTAATTATTTCTTCAGTCTTGTTTCTCTAATGCGTGGCTGACTCTGTGTTTTATTTTAGATATTAGCTTATTAGCTTGTGTTTCTTAATTTTACTGTAAAGATTGTACCACATGTACCAGCAGGGTATTACATTTTGAATTATGGTACTGGAATGTGGTTTAGTGCTGCACTTTACGTTACTTCCCAGTAATTCACAGTTTCAAGATGACTTTGTTTATGAATAGTTGAATTTTTATGAATGTTGCAGCATTTTTTCTTTTAGCATTCCCTGCAGCCTCCAGTGTGAAGTATTATATTATAGAGAGAAACACAGTCCCACAGATACTCGGGGGAGGCCTCATTGTCTTCAGTTTTGATGAATTCATGCAACAGGATAAAAGATCTACTTTGAATTATAGACATTCTTTATGTGTAAGAATGGCATTTTCAAAGTTGTTTTTTTCATCCCTTCTGAAATTTAAAATCTCGTTCATAAGAGATGATGTGAATGCCCTGTCTCCTTTAAAAATAGAGGATTTGTATTTATACTTTAAAAACATGGGGCTAAAACATAAATGAAAGTATTTTTAATCTCTATTTATTAAGTGCTAAGTTTTAGTCATCTAAAACTACAATTTTGGGAAGTACCTTGGTGGATGTTGCATATTCTAGTACAACTGCTAATGTGGTTTTGATTATTAATTTTGGGGTTTTTTTAAAAGCACAGTATGTTTGATAATCTTTAAATTTTGAATGCCCCTTGTTTTAGGAAATATTATTTGCACTGTGCAGTGTGATGAAGCAATCAAAGTGTTTACTGTACGGGGAACTTCATTTGAGGCTGCTGCAGCGAGTGGTGGTAATGCCAGTGTAGAAAAGTGTGAGTATTTGTTCTGCAGTGCTGTTGTTTTGTTTAATAGAGTTCGTTTTGCTCACTGCATGGTGATGTTTTGTAGAAGTATTTGTCAAAGCAAACTGATTGTCATAATGTTAGCTTCATGCTTTTAATTACAGGTGCTTGCACTTTTTAGTGATGTCTGGTAAGAGAAGATAGAGATTATCTGCACAGTTACTTCCTTTTCCTTGACCAGAAATTGAAATTATCTGTGCTGAAATCCGTGCTTCTTCCACTCGCTGCCTAAACGTCTGCCACTGCAGTCTTGAAACTTTAAGTAAGGACAAGTTTGTCCTTACAGCTGTTTGAATAACCAGATTGGTTTTCAAAAGAAGATTGAGCAAAAACAGAAGTGTTTGGCTCTCTGTAGTTTTGGTTTAATGATATTGCAATTGAGATAGGTCACTACATCATCAAGCTAAATTAGTGGTAGTTTAAATCGATTTGAGAATACAGAGTTGTTTTTTTAGATCAGTTTTAACCATATCAGTTCAATTTATAATTTAATGAAGCCAGTGTTGCTCTGATAATTGAGAAATCCAGTCACAGAATGACAAAGTAGTTGAGGTTGGAAGGGATGTCTAGAGATCATCTAGTCCAGCCCCATGGACTAGGTTGCCCAGGACTGTGTCCAGTCAGGCTTTGAGAATGTCCACAGGTGGAGACTTTACGACTACTCTGGGTAACTTGTTCCATTTTGGTGACCTCTGCTGTTTTTCACTGTGGGCCTTTTTGTTTTGTGGCTTAGTCCCTGCCTCTGAACCGTTCTGTATTTCCTAACGTCTGTGGGTGGTAGAATTCAAACGTTACTGAATTAGTGTGTTGTGCTGTTGGTGTGCTGCCTGATTGACTCGTCTGCCCGTGATGGTAAGGCTCACACTTGTTATGCTGGGTTGGAATCAGTGTGTAACACTTGTACAGCAGAATTCCTTGTAGTGCAGTTTGTACTGTAGGTGCCCTGAGCACAGCTGGTGAACGAGGCTCGTTACTCAGTGCCAGGAGCAACTGTGGAGACTCGGCAAAAGCTCGAGGTGGAATCGGGTGTAGAATGAACTTTGAATTAAGCTCGAGCTCAGGTTTCAGCTTGAAAACACATGCTTTCCCATTTTCCTTGTGGGTGTTTGGCTCATCTGGTGAATGCAGTGACCCCCCCACCGCCGGTCGGTATCTCCGAGTGGATTGAGCAGAAGCTGACGAAGAGCGACCGGCCGGAGCTCACCAGTGCCAAAGTGGTTGTGTCAGGGGGTGAGTGATCACAGTGAAACTGGCTGATGCTGCATTGCAGTAATGGCACCTCTTGTAAATCATGGCTGTAGCAGAGCCCTGTGGTGTGATACATAAAAAAAAGGCATTATGATATTCCATGGGGGCTACCTGGGAAGCACCTGATGTGTATTTTGTAAAGAGGTAACGCATGAGTTTAGCATATGCTGGGAGGCTTTGTTAGAATATTTTCATATTTGATGAGCCTCTTTGTAAGTTTAGCAATATGAATTGTTTTTTTAGATGGACACGTATTGTGGTTTTCATGTATCAAAATTACTGCTGATCATTTCGGTCAGTCCAAACATTATTATGTAATGACCTTAATTATTTTAAAATTGTATTGTGTTCTGCTTCTTAGGGATCAAGTGATGGACTGTGATTTTTACTGTATGCCTACAGCTAAAATTATTTCTTACTAATCCCACAACAGTGTTTTGTTCCTGAAGCCAGCAGAGGGAGCACAAATTAGTTAAAAAAATTCTAGGAGAATGACCTAGATGGTGCTGTGTGCAGGAAGTAAACAAGACAGAGTGGTGTTGGTTTATGCACGTGAAATGTTAATGGCAAAGACAAAAGCTAAATCTCCAAATATTAAGTACTGGTTAGTAATGTATCCAAAAATATCTTATGCAAGCATATCTTTGAGTCTTTGCAAATGCTAATACTCATACAGAAAATTTACATAGGCAAAAAAAAAATCTTAAAACACATGTTCTTCTTTCTTGATCTTCTTTTGTTCTTAACTTTTAAGGGAGGGGCTTGAAGAGTGGTGAAAATTTTAAGTTGCTGTATGACCTTGCGGATCAATTGCATGCTGCAGGTAAACTTGTTTTCCTCCTTTTTTTTTTAAACCCTGTTTATTATATTTAAACAGGTCACATTAAAACCAGAATTCAGCTTAAGTCTTTTATTTTCATGTCTCTATCAAATGGTTAAAATGCTCTTAGTTTAAAAGTTAGATAGATAAAGTTTTGTCAACTATACTTAAATGCCTGTGTATGAAGCAAAATACTAACCTATAATATTCTCTGTGCTTCTCAAATCTCCAGACCAGAAGCCTGCAAACAGAAAGTGAAGTAGTATAGCTCATTTTGAAGAGCTGATACTTTTTGCATACATCCTTTTCTAGTGCTTCTTTACAGAATCCCACTCACATTGTTGTAGTTTGAGTGGCTCTGTGCTTTTGTATTAACAGGAGAAAATAAACCATATGCAATGTTTCAGTGAAGTATTTTGTATAAAGGTTGGGAAAGAAGAAGAAACTGTTTGCTCTAATGTTTTAATTCCATGAATTTTAGCATTCACATTAATAGTTTTACACGATTGGCCTAGTTTTTAAAGTGGTGTCTTTGCTAACTAAATGTCCATATGGCATTTTTGAGTTTACTTTGATATTTTTCTTTACCATGCCTGACTTTTGAGATTCACAGCAATACAAAATAGCACATATGTTCCATTCAGACTTGAAGGAACATTTTGGGAAGGCATTTATGGGAAAATCTTCTTTTGACAAAGCAACAAGAAAAAAATCATGGAAATATGCCAGATTGAAATCCTTGGTTTAAATATATGGCCCTGTGGTGCTGGGAGTAGGGATTTCCTGTTGCTTATGAAGTGCATTAGCACTTAGTATTTGGAAGTTTTTAGCTAGTGGTATAGAGAGGGATTACCATAAGAGCTTTTAAGAGGGAAGTTTTTAAATATGTGCCCTTAGAGTGTGGGACTTTTCAGTAAAATACATGGGCTTTTATGGTGATATAAATTTGGCTCGCAAATATTTTCAAAGAAAACATTGAAAATCCTTTCTTTCAACTAGTTGGAGCTTCCCGTGCAGCTGTTGATGCTGGCTTTGTTCCTAATGACATGCAAGTCGGACAGACGGGCAAAATAGTAGCACCAGTAAGTATGGAAAGACCTCTCATCACAGAGCTGGGATGGTTTCTAGCATGCATTTTCCTTTCGAGCGAGCACTTGGAGATGAGCTGAGCCTTAATTCCAGGCTAACAGGAACATCAGTGTGCCCACGGTGATACTGTCACTTGATGCTGTGTTTTCAAAATGCCAGGAAATCTCTACTTTGGGTGAATGGGATGTGTTTTGACACAGCTTCGTCAGGGGTTTGCATGCTGCATTTTTTCATAGCTGCCTGAACCTTTTTTAGAACCTTTTTTAGCTTCATTGATATGCTAAGAGATGTCATTACTGACATAAACTCAAAATTACATCAGTCCGTGGCTTGATCTCTTGTAATTGTGTGTTCTGGGTTTTTTCAGGTGATGATTTTTATAATACTTTTAGTAACTGTTACTGAATTATTGCAGTATAGTCAAAGCAAAATTTTTGTAAAAAATGAAAGCGCAAGAAATTTAAGAGAGGAATAATCTACAGATTGGCTGCTGTAGAGTGGAATACCAAGAAGGACGTACTCTGAATGGCTCAGTATTGGGTAATAACATGCTGCACATATTTTTCTGCTATTTCTGCATCCCAATATCACAGGGAACTGATTTCTGTGTCCTCTTGTATCTGTGTGGGGCTTTCTGTTGTGCAGAAGTCTGAGACTTCTTTCATTGTTCTTTAGGACGCGAGGACATACAAGGAAAGCTGTAGCCAGATGAAGCACATTTGAGTGTTTGTAAAGAGGAAGGTACAAATGTAGCTCACCTCAGCGTGGGGCAGAGCCCACTCTGAGATGTGATGATCTGTCAGGTGGAGTAAAGGTTTTGCCTCCGAGTAAGCAGCTCTTCGTGTATGGCAACAGAAAGCACCAAGGAGCAACTTTTTACTTGTTAGTGGCTTAATGAGACCAGAAGGGAGGAGTGAGCTGAAAAACTCATCATATTTCAATTGCTGCATTTGCCAAATCGTAATAATTTAAATAGTAGTAAAAAGCTCTGCATGTTCAAAGCCTTGATAGGATCCTGAAATGTTTTGCCATTGCTGCAAATTTAAGAAATTCAAGCCATGACCATTATTTTTCTAGTAATATATCCAGCAGGATAGAGTAATACTTGCATGTCAAAGACAGGAACTTGTGATTCTGTTGTCAACTCTGTCTGCTGGATTTTCTTGAACAAGGTGTTCCGTGCTTCTGATTTCTTCTGTCTTGAGCTGTGGGTAAGGATGTTTGCTACTTTCTTTGAAGTCCTCATCAGAGGCCATCCAATGGGCCTGAGTGGAGCTATTTCTACACATGCAAGGGTTTAAACCTGCAAATGTATATGATAACCAACTGCTATAAAACACTCCTGAGAAATAGACCTATTGATAAGACTAAGGTCATTCCAGAATCTTGATAGCAGTGATATTAATGTCTGCTGTGTAAGGAAACTGGGAGGTTCTGTGGATTATAAATGCAACCCCAACTGTTTCTGCTTACCAGGGTATGAGCTAAGTGTCGTTTAAGAGTGTGTATTTTGAAAGGGCATGAGATGGGACTAACCATCCTTAGTTCTTCACTGCCTAAATATCCATTAATGAGGTGGAGAATATTAATTTGAATTCAGCTCAGCTCAGATTTGTGTGTTAAGGCTCAACAATGAACATTCTTTCCAGAGTCAAGGAAACTGTTTATATAACGCTTATGTTGAAACAAAAAAGGCTGTTTTTTGATGACTATACAATGCTGTATTTTGCCACAGATGGCCCACAGCAACATGTGAGAGTAGTAAGAACATAAAGCCACATCATAGGATCACGTCAGTGTTGTCACTGTGCTCTCTTCTAGGGGATTGTTAAATAGCCTTTAATCACGAGCGATGAATGCACGTTAAACTCTGGTGTCATAAGTGATCTGAACTGGCACAATTGCATGGTGGTGCATCTATTTGTCTGCAGGCTGATGCATTTTTCTCTCATCTCACTTCTTAACAAGTGTTTATTAAATAGTGAGCTGTGCAGAGTACTGGAAATTTTCTTTCAAATTTCAGATATTTAGTCTGGATCTTAAAATACATACAAGGATTGCATTCAGTGCCTTAGACATATAGAAAATATGAAATGTTAATTGTAATGAAAGTGCAAGTTGAACTGATACTAAGCCCACAGAGTTGCTGACTAGAGGTTTTAATTTTTCTGTGTGTTGGATAGGCATCTTAAATATGAAGCAGTTGAAAGCTACAAATTCTTAATTTAACATTCCTAATTCTGCTTCACTGACTTTTTGGTACTTCAGCTAGAAAATTATTCTCTGCAGTGGAACATAGAGTTGACTTGAAGAAGAACTGAGCTTTTTTGGTCAGGTCAAGATGACACTGTCTATTTGAGCAGCTCTCAGAAGATGCTGCTTTCTCCCTGTGTGAGATGTGCTCAGTATCAGTTCAGGAAGAGCCTGTGATGTTCTCTCTGGAGAATTGCAAAGCAGGTTTGAACGCTGGGCAGGTAGAGTAGCTGAGATCTGGGTTTTGTGTTCAGTTTTGAGTTGACATGGTGTGTGCCCTCTGGGTGTGTGATTTTAAGCAGGGGAAGAGTCTCAGATACAAGAAACTCTGGAGTCTGAGCCACGCTTGTTCTCCTGTGCAGCTGTTGGCTTCTGATGGGAAAGTATCCGAGTGTGTGCTCTCCCACTTCTATTAATAGTCTCCTGCCCAGCCTCAGTGGAGGATTGGAATGCATTGTTTTCCAGGACTCTGGAATTGGGTCAGTTTGAGACTACAGAGGGACAAGGGTTAGTTCCAAGCTCAGGAAGAGGAGAAGTGCTTCTGCTGCTTTTTCTGTGTGACTGCTGGGGTGTGTTTGTGCTCATCTCTGGCTAATAGCATAACTGTCTGAAAGGGCTGCTTGTTTCTTCCCCTGTGCCTTCAATTGTGCATTTGGGGAAGGAAGGGTGATTGGTCCTTCATAATTCTGTGACTGGCTTCAGTTTTTAAGAGTGCAGCCCAGAACCCAAGTGTATCAGAGAACCCAAGAACGTCACAGCCACAGCAGCTTTCCAAAATGCTGAGGTATCAATGCACAAACACATTGCCACTCAAGGAACAACTGGAGTTCATTTCACTTCAGTGATGGAAGAATGCAGTTAATTACAGAGCACAGACTTCACCTTGGGTCTGTCTGAGCCCTGGTTCTACGCAGCACACCTGCTCTTCCAAAGTAGCCCTGCACTGTTAAACTTCAAGGTTTTGTTCATGTTGGTGTTTATGCATATTGTTGGGTTTTAACGGGATCTTTGGCAATTTTTCTTTTGGATGCTTTTAGTCCAGTTGTTAAAATATTCAGTGTATTATTTTTGTTTCTGTTAGTACCCTTTTTTTAACCTCTTACTTTCAGGTGATTGCAGCTCCTATTTGAACTCCTTCTCAGAGCTCCTTCTCTGTCTTAAGAAAGAGAAGGCTGATTTGTATTATTTGATGAGATGGAAGGAAATTTTTAGACACAAGTGGATATATTAAAATAGAAAATGTTTTCTTCCTAATTAAAAAAAGACAATTTAGTATATTCAGTGTCTTTAATCAGTGACAACCATTTTAGCATATTTTTTACAATTAGAAGCCAGTTTTCCCCCACTATTTCTTATATACAGGTGTTCTGCAGAAAAATGAAATTTGATTCTCAGGTTAAGTACTGTATGTAGTTTCTGTTTAAGGAAAAAGCCCTTGCAAGAATGTTAAAATTAGCTGGTTTTGGATAAAAATATCCTTCCTATGAGTGCCTACTACTAAATATTAGTTAAGTATATCCAGTTAGAAAATACTAAATTCCCTAGAGAAATCAAGCTGACCACCATTACCCTAGAATAACTGCTATTTTTAGATAAGAGATTTCAAATAATCAGGGGTGTTGCTTTCCACAGTAAATATCTTCCCAGTTCTTTCTCTCATGTTCACAAAGAAAGAAACAAGAACAAAACAGGTGTGGAGAAGAAAGAAAGTTAAAAGTGGGTTTTTTTCAGTTATTTAAAACTTTTTGAATGGAACAGGAATGCTTCATGTATTAGTTCAGTATTAGCTTTCCTTACCCAAGACATAATTAGCAACATTTCTAACATGCAAAGCAATATGGAATCTTTCTCAGGAACTTGTGCAGTTTGTCTGATATTCAGCTAAAAAATAAACTGTGACTGGTAAGAAAAGGAAAGCAACTGCTCTAAACCTTTTCTGGCCTCTGTGGTTGCTGTGGCCTGTGCAGTTCAGGCTGGTGGAAGGAGTGGGGGACTGGTGGTCCCTGAGGGGGGTCCATCAGTGCCACTGAGCCAGCTGGGCTGTGCAAAGTGCATTCCCTGGGCTGCTGGGGACTGGGTGGCACCTGGACACTTCTTCTGGAGCAGCATCCGTGATCCAGGGGGGAAGTCCTACACTGCAGTGCCACCAGGCAGCTGTCTTTGAATGCCCCAACTCTTCCCATGGTTTCCTAGGCTTTCCCTTGCAGCCTATTCTAATGAATTATATTAATTAGAAAACTCTCAGGTTTTGAAGGAAGGTGGGCTTGTACTGGGATTATCTCACACTCAGCTTCTTGTCCCCAGAAAACAGCCAGAACCTCAGTGACACTGAGAGGTGCTTTTTTTTGGCAAGCATGTGTGTTTATTGTTATCCTCTGACCTTATAAAAGATCAGCTGCTGCCTGAAAGGTATCCTTCTAACTTAATCTCTTCAGAGTTTAAATCTTCACTCTTCCAAAATTGGTGCTCTTTCAGGGTCTAACTCTAGAACTCCCTTAATTTCTGCTGTAGGATTTCCTAGCTGGCAAAGCTACTTTCTTTTTTTAATTTTATTTTTTTATTTTAAGGTGTTCGGTTGCTGCTGTGTTGTTACTTTCAACATTGGGTACAAAACACTAATGGATGACAAGAAACTGAGGTGGAAAACTCAGGAAGGCACCAGTTAGGAATATGTGATGTAGCAATAATTGACACTGGATGAAATGGTGGTGCCAGAATGTGACACAGAAGGCAGGAGCATGCACTGAGACACCTCACGTGGGCAAGGTGGGGGGGAATTCAGTACAGGTCTGATATGATGGCCAGGAGGAAACTGCTTGGCCCCACTGCTTCAGTTTCATGCTAGAGGATCTCTCTAGCTGTACTAGATTGAAGGAACTTCAAAAGGGAGGCAATTTAGAACTGTCAGGAATTGACAGTAATAATGAGAGGAAAAGAGGTGCAGCTTCAGCTGAGACACCGAGGAGTGGGATGCTGGTTCACCTGAAAGGCACCAACGCTGGAATTCTTGTTGCTCCCCCTCTTCTAGAAGAGGAGGGGATCCTTTCTGAGCCTCTCTGTGCCCCCAGTGTTTTACTGGGCATCCCTTTCACTGCAGTGAGTGGCTTTTTAGCACTTAGTAGCTGTCATCTTGCTTTGGGAGTAGCAGGAAGGGAGAGGAACAGTATCACATCATTTACATAATTCCTGTATTTTCTATTTCTTTGTAATAAGTGAATGCAAACTGTCCTTGAGTGTTACTTCCCATCACTTAGGGATCCTTTGCTTGTTCTGTTTAGCTTATCTGCTGTTTCACTTCACTCTCTTGTGAGGAAGCATAAGGAAAGTGAAACAAGGCATATTTTATTCTAATATTTTTCTTCTTTTTTGTTCTCTGGCCCTTACCTAAAATTGCTAACAACAGAACTAACTAATTAGTTCCCTTGGCATCATGAAAATTGTCACTCTTCTTGTCTGGATTGTACTTTCTTAAAAAAATGTTCTACTCTTTGCTATCAATAATAAGATCTTAATTGCTTCCTCATTTGTTGCACATACAAGGGAATATTGAGATAGCAAAGTTCCTCTCTTCAAAAGCATGGTACACAATTTCTGCTCAGCTCGGTGCTTTGTAGGAATGTGTTATTTGTACATCAGGTTTGTGGGTGTTATTAACAGACCAGCAGGTGCACCTTGCATGGCATAAATGGTTGGGGCTGTTAGGTAGGTGGCAGATGGGAATAGCATTGGGAAAACCAGCTGTGCTTGGGAAATTGTTTTTGGAATATCTCCTCTGATAATTCACTATTGTTGAAAAGTAGCTTTATGGTGGCAAACTTTAGAGAGCTGTTTGTATGCAGCTGGGACTGAATTCACAGACTGTCTTTCTCTGACTTGCTAAAAAGCTAAGGATTGACAACCCCTTTCATCCTGCATTATCCAGTGTAGCTTTTAACTCCAAGAAAACTATGTTCACAAATTGATGCTCTGCTCCTTTGGGGTTGGTGCAGAAACATTAAATTGTACTAAAATATTCATATGTGAGTGCATTTAGCTGAAAGCAATTGATGTGCTTTTCCCTGGAGAGAGGGGGGAAAAAATTTGCTGTATGGCCCTGCACTCCAGCAGACACCCTAACCACGCTTAGGAGTAATTACACAGCTTGGCTGATCAAAGGTTCTTAAAGTGAAAAAGAAACTGCAGTTGGGCTCTAGTTTAGTGATGTGTGCTTCTTGAATGGAGTGGGTTCAGCTGCACCAAAGCCTTACGTACTGCAGAAGTGTGTGATGTACAGCGGACTAGACATGAACTGCTGTCAAGCCAGAAGATATTTTATTGCCTTAATAGCTTGTAATTGGAAGGAATCTCTTGTACAAAGCAATTTTGATCACAAAGATTTCTTTCTAATTTCATTGTCCTTTCACTCTTGCAAAGAAAATAAAATATCTGAGCTGCCTTTAAAAATAGTGTGTATGCCAGAGGGGTTTATTAAACTGGCCTGTTTAAAAGCATGCCATTGGTAGGATGACAAATTGATGTGTGTTGGAGGTTTTCAGCATAATTTAAAATTGTAGTAAAAATCAATAGCAGCTGACAACATGCTTGCAAAGTAGCTACCTCAGCTTGTAGGGCACCTGTGGCTGCCCTGTGGTCTGTCTCAGCACCATACAAAGGCTCTGGAATTGAAATAAAAACTGTTCTTGTAGCTCTCTTAAGCAAATGTCCCTTAACTGCCCCAAGGCAGCCTAAGGCATATTTAAATATAAGTATAAATGAAGTAATATCATATGCCACAAATTATTCTATAAATAATTGCAAGAGTCTGTATGCACAGGAAAAGAACTGCGTTGGTATTTTGGTAATTGCAATCATCCACATACAGCACTCCTGTGCATTTATCCAGACAGCATGTAACTGGCTGTATGGATTCTGGGGCCAGACGTGCAGATTCGTGCATGTGAAGTCTGCCAGTATATAAGTTGGGTATGTCTGAGGGCAGAAATAGAGTTTAGGGAATGGCCAAGGAGGATTTTTTTTTTCATTTTAATGATTAGCATGTAATGACTCTAAGACATACCATGGTCATTTCTGTTGGAGAAATATAAGTCTAGATGAATACTTCAACTAGCAACTGAGAAAGTGGATTTTTGATTTGGAATCTTGACTTTGAATAGGATAAATTTGGGAGTTGGAGTTGTGGGGTTTTTTTAGGGTGGTTGTGATGCAAACCTGTGCTTATAAACTTGGAGATCTCTGTTAGGGTCCTGCCTGCCACTGGAGTTGTGCAGGACGTGTGGCAGGACAAAGGAAAGCCCCCTTGGCCTCTGTGCCAGTTTGCTGGCAGAGACACCTTGGCTTGCTGCTGTGGCCCTTGTGAGACGCCTCGTAGGAGGTGGTGGCCCCCTTCACATCTGCCCACCATCGAGGTACTGAGCCCTTCCAGCAGCAGCACATCTGGAGTGTTGGTCCTTCCTCATGGTGCCTCCTTGTGCTCTGCTTTGCAGGGTCTTGGCTGTTTGGTGAGTTCAATGTCCTGTGCCACGTGTTCCCTCCATCCTGCTCTTCCTTGCCACCAGCTCTCTTCTCTGGCGTCCTTTCCCTGTGCTGATGTCTGCCAGCAACTTCATAAAAATATTTGTGGCATGGCTGTGATGTTTGTACAGCATTTCCTGTGTGAAATGAAGTTACCAAGAGCCAAAACAATCTTCTAAGCTGATGTTATGTCCATATACCACCAGAACGTTTACTTCCTTGACTTCAGTTGCTTTTGGCACTTGATTTGTTCACAGTGCTGTGAACCCTTTGCTCTGGAATATGTGTGTGCTGTTTTGTTGCCTGTTCTCGTGTGGCACAGTGCTGGCAGCAGCCCTTCAGTGGAAATCTGCCTGTGCCCAGCTCTAGGGAGTTGAGAAATGCTACTCCACGTCCTGGACTTTGCTGTAAGTGCCTGTAACTGGGGCTGTGGATCAGCTGCCTGGCAGCAGTAATTAGAGCAGCTTCCATGGTCCCAAAAAGCTGGAACTTGAAGTTGGTGTAAAGCCACATCTGGCCCCTGAGAGGTGTGAGGCAGACTCGGGTTCAGCTGCTCTGTGCCTTGGTGTGGGTGGCCTGCCCAGAGGAGCTCTGAAGGACCCGGAGCTCCGTGCAGAGCGTGCGGCGCCGTGCTGCCACGGCCCAGCTCTGGAAGGGACTGCCCTGGGAGGGACTGTGGGCTCTGGAAGGGACTGTGGGCTCTGGAAGGGACTGCCCTGGGAGGGACTGTGGGCTCTGGAAGGGACTGCCCTGGGAGGGACTGTGGGCTCTGGAAGGGACTGTGGGCTCTGGAAGGGACTGCCCTGGGAGGGACTGTGGGCTCTGGAAGGGACTGTGGGCTCTGGAAGGGACTGTGGGCTCTGGAAGGGACTGTGGGCTCTGGAAGGGACTGTGGGCTCTGGAAGGGACTGCCCTGGGAGGGACTGTGGGCTCTGGAAGGGACTGTGGGCTCTGGAAGGGACTGCCCTGGGAGGGACTGTGGGCCCTGGAAGGGACTGTGGGCTCTGGAAGGGACTGTGGGCTCTGGAAGGGATCTGCCCTGGGAGGGACTGTGGGCTCTGGAAGGGATCTGCCCTGGAAGGGACTGTGGGCTCTGGAAGGGATCTGCCCTGGAAGGGACTGTGGGCTCTGGAAGGGACTGTGGGCTCTGGAAGGGATCTGCCCTGGGCTACCCAGCTCCTTTCTGCTTCATGGGGCTCGGGGCTACAGTCCTGACCTGTGACTTTGAACTCTAACACAGCAGTGACAGGGCTCGGCAAAAGGCCTGAGAGAAATTAGTGATTTCAGGGAAAGCATCCAAACAAGGTTATTACTCTGAAAAGAAATAAGGTTTTGAATTTCTCAATGCTTTATGTCGTCTCTGGATGACCAGTCGAATTCTCTTCAGGAGAGCAGTGAACAATCCTGAAGCTTCATCATTTAGACGTTGTGGGACCTTTGGGTCCCTCCTACTGAACTGCAGAGTAGATTAAAACTAGGATTTAAACTGTCCTGTCCCTTTGACAGCACAGAAGTGTTGATAAGAACCCTGCTGCCCTGTGTGCTCTCTCTATGAAAACATTGCTGAGGTGATCTCCTGTCAGGGTTAGAGCTGACTGACAGGAACACTTGTCTGAACCAGGGAGCCAAAAGAACATAACCTTGAAGGCCATGGCCTAGATGCATAAGTGCTTTTAGACAAGCCTGGTGATTAACAAATGTCCTTTTAATGAAACATCCTTGTCTTTCCTAGATATTTTAATAGAATATATTCATAGGCATCTGGCTCCTGGTTAGCTGGATTCTTTCCAAAGACTGAACTTCACAATGTTAAGCAGACTGATAAGAGTATCTGGTAGTCTGGATGACTGGCACTTAATGAATTGCTCTAAAAAAAATCAAATTACGATAATGTGTCTTTAAAAAGAGCTTGTATTAAAGACAGCATGATGTTAGAATAATTTCTCCTGTAACATCTGTTCTTTTATTTGGTATAATTAAAATATTGCATTCTTACGAGTTCTAATGTGGACATATTAGGTTACATTGCAGCTGTGGTTAAAATGGATTGACCTCCAATAGTAATCCACTTGGTAAAAGCCTGCTGAGGCCAAGGAGTTTCTGAGTGTGTTCACCAGCTGTGTGCTTTTGTGGAAGTACATGGACCAGATTCCGTGTTTCAATTTCAAAGGAAGCCTTTTTGATAGGAAATGCTTCATTTCTGCTTTATTTCCCCTCCCCTTCAGTTTTTACTCTAGAGAGTTTTTTTGTATAAAAACACAGATAAAATTCATACATTTCATTTATCTATTCCTATTTAAAAAACCATAATGAGCAGAGTCTGTAGTTGGAGAAACATCAGAAAGCATTTTTTTTCTTTAATTGATGCAATGACTCTGAGGCCTGTATGGCAGAAGCCTCTGTGGGTCTGTGTTTGAACACCTTTGTTTGCCACTCTCCTGTGCAGGTCTGTGCACGTGCCCCAGCTGGGCTTGGCTCTGCCATGCTAAAAGCCACTTAACTGTAATGCAGTTTCAGCTGCACAGTGGTAAGATTGGTTTTGACCCTCTTACCCTCCCTGTGCCCCCCCAGTATTTATTGAGTTAAATTAGATGTGTATTTTCTTAGATATGGAATACCCTTGGTGTTTTTAAAGGAGAAATTATGTTAGTATTTGAGGTGTGTCTTTTCTAAGCATGTGTGAAGTATCACCTTTTGACTGCTTTTGATAGATGAGCCCCTAACTAAATTTATGTGTTAACTTTCTGTTATTGAATGAGTTGATGAAAAGTACTTTCTTTAGTTTTCTTCTGTAATATTAGTTAGCTAAAGAGTACAGCTCTGACTGGCAAAACTGTCAGGGCCCTGAAATACCCTTGGTTTTGGGTAGATTATAGAATGGACAGCTTTCAGGCCAAGGAGAAATAATAGTTTCAGCTGTGACTAAAACAGCTGACACAGATCTATTTACCTATAAATTTTCATCTCTTTTGACTGTAAGACTCTTTGGAGATAGGAAACTGGAAGCCCCAAAGTGCAGAGCTGTTGCTGTAGCTGGTGAACCTTGTGTACTCACCTGTGTGGGAGTGGCAGTGAGTGGGGAAGGGAGGCTTCGGGCCATGTGGACACGGAGGGCTGGGGTGAGAAACACAAACTGCAGGTGTGCAGGGCACCAGCCCACTGGGGTACCTCAGAGCTTTATCCTGCTCTCTAGGGAACCTTTCAAAGGCCTGACACCCGAATTTCAGCTTTGAGCATTCTGTCTTAGGTGAAGGCTCTGAGAGGCTTTGAAGAGGAGCCTTGGTTTGCTCTCCAGGCAACTGCATTATCCATCTGAAGGTTATCTTCCTTAATATTTGCACTGGGAATCTTCAGAGTCGTGGATAACATGGATTGCCCTGGCCTTTAGCTGAGCAGTGTCATGTGTTTTTGATGCAGACTTTGTTTATTTTTTACCCCTAATCTGTCTTTGCTAGGTGCTCCTTTGGGATTCTCCTTTTGCAGTCACATTGCATCCCCAGGTGGGGAAGGGAACCAACCATCAGCTGCCTTTACTATTGAAAACTACTGTGATGTAAAAACTGCTGCATGTCATTGATCTGGATTAAGGTTTATGAGAGCTTAGCGAGACTGTGGTGCAGGGACCAAAAATGTCTGTCTCTTGTTTTTCCCTAGGAACTTTACATTGCTGTGGGAATATCTGGAGCAATCCAACACTTGGCCGGAATGAAAGACAGCAAGGTATGTGAAGGTGGATGTACTAGAAAAGATTTCTGAGGAAGGGAGTGAGCTGACTCCCTTGCTTTTGCATCAGTGCTTTAGATGGTTTTCATATTTCCTGCTGCTTTAAAACACTCTTTGACAAAAAAAACCAAATACTGTGGCAAAAGATCTCGTGCAGTAGAAAAACCTTTGCACCACAACCCAGAGTCATCAGTGGAAGCAGCTAATTGACTTTGCTTAAAAAAACCCAACCCAAGGCACATATGCCTGAATTCTATACAATAATTCCATTTGCCTTTATTCCAGACTATGACATATTAATTCATGCATAACAATGCACAATTTGAATTATGAACTTACTATTCCATAAAGTAAAAGATGTCTCTGACATTCCTGCATTTAGCCATTCAAATGGAAACCTGCAATAAAATGGCAGTAAAACTTTAAAAGGTTTAACTCATTAGTTGCCAAAGCAAATAATCCAAAATGGGAATTGCCAGTTTGGCCCACAGTGCAGCATTTGAAAAGAGGAGCAGTTACCTGCTGATTGATACTATCAAATGGCAGACATCAACAACTGGAGGTCCTGCCTCCTGCAGTAATTTTTTTAAAAGGCTATGTATTTTTTTTTTCTATTTTCAAGGAATGAACTTAACCAAGCCACAGCTTTGAACAGTTTACAAAGCTGAGAAAAAGGGTTGCAAAACCTTGCAGGTAGTTTCTTGTGTTTAACCAGTGATAGACCAGTGAGTTTGTGACTGGTAATTGTCCTCACAAACCAGCCTGTGCAGTAGGATGATCTCTGCTTTCTTACAATTTTTTTTCTCATGTATTATAAAACATTTTGGGGGGGGGGAATGATAGGCTTTCTAAAAGCAGGGACTTGAGTGTTGTTAGCATTAGATGCTGCAGCAGAGAAAAAACAACCAAAATTCAAGCTGTTAAGGGTGTGTGATGGGCAGGAGTGAAGGTGTCTCTTGAGAAGTGGGAATTGTGGCAGTGTATTCCCAAGGGCTTTGGTGAACAGCATTGCCACAGTTTCTGCCACATTCCTGCTTGCATGCTCAGCAGAGGGAGAGTCCAGGCACAGCACTGGGCTCCTCGGGCACTGCTGGGCCACAGGTGCCTTTCTTTGGAGCAGTTCAGTCTCCAGCTGTGCCCTTGGCTGAGTGAGGAGATGGGCAGGTGGGATGAGCAGCAGCCACTGACTAAGGCTGGATATTGGAAGCTGCAGAAGACTTGATGTGACCCTCTTTGTGTTTATCTGCTACCTTATCTCAGTTAAGGCTGCCAGCAGCACTAGGAACCTCTGACTTGAAGATCCAGAATTTCCTTTGTTACAAAAACACTGAACAGTGATATTATCCTGCACTGTAACAGCAAAACCTCTGCTTTTATGGCTTTTCCAAAGGCATATTTTGAGGTATTCTGCTATAAGAAATAAGGACAGCTAAAATTTGTTGATTCTTATTTAACCCTTCCATTTCTCCCATATCTCAGTTTTTTTTAGTGTAAGCTAATGTGTCTGTTGTAAAATTCAGATTTAGTTATTGGTATTTGGAATGTGTTCTGCCTTTCTTTTAGCTAAAGCACTTAGGTGGGGTAGTTATGGAGAAGATCCAGTTTTCCCAAACAAAGAATTCTGCAGCCATGGGAGCTCTCTGGAGTGTCCCCTGTCCTCCCTCAGCACTCTGAATTATCTGGCACTGTGAACGTGCACACTTCAAGATATGTTTTCCAAAACAGTCAGATGCTTTCTACCAAGTGAAATGTATAATTTATTTGTTCTTCTACAGCAAGGTAGAAAATGCAGCTTTTGAGGAGACCTGAAGAATTGTTGTTGCTTTCTTTCCTTATTTCTAATTCCCTCTTGAGAGTTCCCCTGTCTTTTCTTACTCAGAGATTTAACTCACAAAGCTCAGTTATGAGCAAGGTGGTGCTTTTGCTGCTCACCTGAGTTAGCAATGAGGCAGGGAGCCAAATCTTACTGAAGTTACTTCAGCTAAAGGAGGCAGAGGAAGAAGGACTAGGCTGCCAAAGCAAAGCTTCAGACAGTTTTGCAAGCAATTTTAAACTTATTTTTGTGCTAAGGACAGAGCTGGCAGCCCCGGTGGTGTCACTGACTGCTGGCCTTGGCTGGGTCTCAGCATCAGCCCCTGTGGATGGTTCTGCAAGGAATGGCAGGGCCTCAGAAGGGTCAGAAAGTTTTTACTGGGCCAGTACCCTCAGGGATCACAGCCTGGATTTGCTTCCTGCACTGCAGCTTGTCGGGGAGGCTTGCATTTGCAAAGAGGGGTAACTGCAGTGAAACTCTGTAAAAGAGTAAAGCTCTGGGGAGAGCATTTCAAGGGCAGCACTGCTGCAGCACTTGCATGTGTGGGGGGGTCCTTTACAGGGACTCCCAGGGGACAAATGGCCAAGAAATAACATTTCGGGGGGCCTAAAACCACAGGATTTATAAACGTTTCTCTTGAGTTACTGCCACTAGGCCCCTGCCTACCAAGCCATTAATTTTGTTGGACTTTCAGTTGGAAGGAGTAAAACTCCAATTTCAGTGGAGGGAGTAAAACAGCCACAGGGAGTGTGGTTCCCTGGGTGTGGCAGTGCGTGCCTCAGCTGCCTGTTGGGCGACAGCTGCCCCAACCACAGTTCCCACTGGCACTGCCCCACTGCTGTGCTCCAGGCCCCTTCTGGGAGCTGCTGGGCTTGCTTCAGGATTCTCTTCCCTTCCTCTGTGGAGTGCTCCCCATCCTGTTGCAGATTTTGATGAGGACACCCACCCACGCTTATCTTGCTGGAAGCTGTCACAGGCAGCTAAGGATGATTCAATGTAGGGCAGGGTTTAAACCAAGACGTTTTCTGGATCATTGTGCTGGGATTTGTTCTGTTTTCTACTGTGTGACAAACTAAATGCTGTCCCCCTGTAAGTACCGAGGCCTTTGGGCAGGGCTTTGCTGTGGTTGTTGTAACTGCTGCCTCCAGGTTAGTTCTGCAATGGTGCAGCTTAGAATGTGCAGATAATCCTTTGTAGTAATTTTTTCCTAGGCTTTTCAACAGGGAAGGATAGCAGAAATGTGTATGATGAGCAGGGAAGGGAGGATTTGGGGTGTTTTTTTTTTTTCAGGGGGATTGTGGAGGGAAGGAGGTACTTGTTTTTGAGATGGAAAAATATTAAATGCCCAGATAAATGTTCTGCTTCTGGGGGCTTGGAGATAATATAGCCCATTTCCTGGCTAAGACCTGGCGCTGTAATCCAGCCCCAGAGGATGACCAATATCTAGATTCATATGGTGCTTTAACTTTCCTTGCAGACCATTGTTGCTATTAACAAGGATCCAGAAGCTCCAATTTTCCAAGTGGCAGACTATGGACTGGTAGCAGACTTATTTCAGGTGAGGCTAAACTTGATGTGCAGGGTAACTTCGGGAGAACTGACAGGAGCTTACATAATATAACCTAATGAGTGTTAACGATGTCTGTGTGAGGCTGTTTGGGTTGTTTAAAAATCTGCTTTCTGATGTCATGATTTGCATGCTTAAGATCAAATCCCTGCAAGTAGGTTGTGTTGAAGGAGTGTCACAGCCAGCCTGCCTCAATTCTGGTTTCCTGAGGTTGTTGAACCATTTTGGAAATAACCACACATAGGTGCTTGTGTGTGTTTTTAAGCTTCATAAAGTTTGGAAGTACAGAGTTGGAAGGAGGCGTGATTATTTCTGCCTGGGCTTGCTGCCTCGCTGACTGATGCCCAGGAGGAGCTCGCAGTTCCCTCTGGAGCTGTGAGCCAGCCCTGTCCCAGTGTCTGTGTGTGGCCACCCGTGTGAGTGGCAGGAGTGTGGTGGCTCCGTGCAGGCATGGGCAGAAACTCTGCCAGCTTTTAATGCCATTCCTGAAATAATGCCCGTTGGCTCCGTGGTGAGCATGGGCTTCTTTGTGAGCCGGAGAGAAAGTCACATTCTGAAGAAACACCATGTAGACAATTTCCTTAATAAATTTTGTACGAATGCATTATTTCCACCTAATGGAAATGTAGCTCTCTTAAATAATTAAGAGGCTTTATTCAGCAGGAGAGAAGTGGGGAGTGCTGTGTGCTGGGGTGACCCACAGCCCCTGGAGTGCTGTGCTGGGTGGGAGGGTGGGCAGTGTAATTGCAGGGCTGGGAACTGCACAGGGTGAGTCTGTGGGGGTCAGAGGGGAACGTGCACTACCCTGGCACTGGTGTTTGCAGGCGGTGCCAGAGATGACGAAGCTCCTGAAGAAGAAGTGAGTGCTGGTGACGGGACCCGGCACTGTGGAGTAAGGGCAAATAAAGGATTTTACTGGAAAGAGGTGGGGTCGGTCACTGCGGTGTTGGGATGGTTGCTTTTTGCTTTGGGGTTTTTTTGGTGGTCAGTTGCATGGCACATGGAGTATGGAGTGGAAGAAAGCAAGAGACAGAAAGCAGGTAAGAGAAGAAGGCAAGAGGGATACAAGGCAGGAGGCAGGATGTGTTTGTCAGTATTTATTCCCATCTCCACGCCCCTCCCAGTCACGCCGAGCCCCTGGGCAGTGTCCGGCTGGGGAGCCAGGCTGGGCCCAAGCTGTCCAGCAGCTCCATCCTGCCCCCAGCACTATGGGGCTTGTGCTGGCCCTGGACTGGTGGAAGTTCCGTGGTGTTCCCAGCACAGTCTGTCCCTCCAGGCCCTGTGGGTCCATACTGCCCTAAGACTGCTGGAAGGTCCACTGTGCCCACTGTAGATCCCAACTGGGCCAGAGCTGGTGGCAGGGTAGTTAGGTCATGTGCCACAGACACGCGGGAGCAGAGGCGATGCGGGCCCTGCCCTAGGCTGGCGGCCATTGCAGGAGATGCCGCAGGTTGTCTTCAGCACTGCCACCTGGCCTGCGGCAGCTTCGTGGGCCAGCGCGGTGAGCGTGTCCCCACAGGAGTCCCCATTCCCCCAGGCGGGCCCTATGCCTCAGGAACCCTGCCCAGCCGTGGCTCTGGGGGCCCCAGCACCCCATACTTCTCCTCAATCATTGGGGCACCCTGGGGGCACTCGAGGAGCGGCTTGAGCTGGAAGACGTCAAGACTCTCCTGGTTCCTGTGGTTGTAGACGCTGAGCCGGTGGCCCAGCTCGGGGCTGGCCCCCACCGAGCCGGCCGGGCTGGGCAGCTTCAGGTTGACGGGATCCAGCCCCTTCTGCGCCAGGCAGGCCTCTTCCGACAGGGACGAGAGCAGCTCCTGCACGGCGGCGTGGGCCGAGCGCGGCCGGGGCCCCGCGCCCGGCTCCTCGCAGGCCGTGCTGCAGTCCGGGGACGAGCCCAGGGTCTGGCTGCTCTCGCTGCAGCCTCGCGTGCCCGAGCTGACGGTGGAGCGCGAGGCACTGCCCGACGTGAGGCTGGCCGAGGTCCCGGTGCTGCCCAGGCGCAGCGGCACGTCCACCGTGAACAGCTCCGAGGAGATGTTGGGCCGGTGCACGTCGATGGCGGCCGTGGTCACCACACAGATGGCGGCCTCGGGGACTCCGCTGTCTGCAGGGACAGAGCACAGAGGCGGCTGAGAGCCTTTGTGGGGAGGGGCTGAGAGGGGTACAGAGAGCTAGAGCGAGGTCATGTGTAATGCTTTGTACCTACAGTGATGAACACAAAGCCATCCGAGACACACAGACCCCTTTAATCCATATATATTATGCACATATATTGAGTAACACCGTCCTTTTCTCTATCCCCAGCTCTGTTTCTTTATAGGGATACATAGTATAACATACACTGTATGCCTGTATTTGTGTGTGTATATACACCAGCACTTAGAGGTTTAGTCATATAGCGAGTGTGTATGTGTTCACAGGGAACTGCATCTACAATCTGTTCTGCCTCCATGTGTGCATGGACAGGCGATAGGTACCTATAGTCCATCCCTTAAATACCTGGAATTACCTACTGATACAACAGCATGCAAACCCCCCCCCAAAATTGTACTTGTTTTTCTGTATGTGGGTGTGTACATGCCTACCCACAGGATTATGCATATACAGATACACACACATTTATACCTACACATTAACAGCCCCCATTCTCTGGAGTCCCTGTTTAAATTATGCACACGTGCCTTTTATGTATCTCCTGTCTATACACTGGGGCTGTACAGGCAGGGGTACAGAGCCATACCTAATGCCACATACCTGCATATACATACACGAGCACACACACATTTATTACATACAATACACAGGTGTAGAGATGCAGTCTCTCACCTCCCACCCCATTTTATATACACATGATCTTTATCTACAGAGATGAGGAATTATGTCTGTATGAGCCCCATACAGAATACATTGTACACAGACCTTCTGTTACACACACACACACAAGATACAGTGCCTCCTTGAAAGACACAGTTATCTACCATTAAATAAAATATACACAACCCCTCTACCTTTCTACACAAACGTGTACATGCTTCTCTGTAGTTGTATTTATTGGCTAGATGTCTATGTAAGAGATGGTACCTATACATGACCCCAGCTCTGTATTTACACAGCTATTTATCACACAGTTGCTGGGGTGCAAGAGACCTTCAAGATCCAGTCCAACCCTGTGTTAATACCTCAGCTAAACCATGGCAGTGAGTGCCACACCCCGGCTTTGTTAAAACACATCCAGGGGTGGTGACTCCACCACCTTCCTGGGCAGACCATTCCAGTACTTCATGGACATATTTTATTTTTATATATACATATTTATTTATATACATGCTTTTAGACTATATGGAGAGTCATATATGATACAGTACACATACATATCATATATAGACTAATGATAAATGCCTTCCTTTAAATATATAGAATTATTATCTATAGATAGAACACACCTGTGCTTTCACACACAAGTATATGTACCTTTAAATATAAATAAATAGATTTCTCTGTGTGTATGGCTGGGGAACATAGTTATAAGGATATACAGAATATATTTTACCTATATATGAACACCCCCTCCCCTATTAGTCTTTTAATGTATATATCTATGTAAATATATATATACACACACACACACACACACACATATTTACATGTACCTTTTTACAGCATTCCAAGTATATTATGGGGATCTCTAGATACATATCAATATACAATACCACATAAATCTCTCTACACATGTGCAGACACACATATGTAATACATAGGTGTAGCTACAGTCTCACCCACCTAATTTTATACATACCTAATCTTTATTTACAGATTTAAGCATACAGATATGGGGAAGAGCTGTATCTGTGCATGTATATATGCACAGCCCCATATACATACATTTGTACATTTTCTACATACCTGTGTTTATGTATGCACAGATAGATAAAAATATATATGCACTACCTATAGGACAGTTGTTGTTCTCCCCCTTTGAAAAGGTAATTGTTACTCTTTAAACAGAATGTGTACAATTACACACATGTATGCTTACCTTTGTGTATGAATATTTATGTCTTACGGTGTTTATATATAAATCTGGAATGTATGTACAGGGCTATATATCTAACACATGTATCAAGTAATAGGAGATATACATATAATACATGTATAACACTATAGCTATACATGACACCCCCAACCTTTATACATGTTTTAAATTATATACAAACACCTTTTTATAGACAGCAAAGACAGGGCTATACATTTGTGTGTAATTCAATATGTACCTACATATATGGACCTGCCCCAGTTTAAATCCATATAACCTATACGTGCATAGATTTCTCCATACAGATATGGGGAGTGGGTGTGTGTCAATACAGTAGATTACATTTACATGCACACACACTGTACTGTATTGTCCCCCCATAACAATACATTATACCTAAAAATATGCAGCCATTCTATAGCTGCACTGTGTACTCCCCTCTTTAATTCCATACAGTTGTCACTTGGACCTGCACAGCCTGACCTTTGTGTGGAAATGCACAGACTTGTCACCCTGTGCAGGTACACGGACAATGTATGTATCAGGATAGACACTGCAGCTACACTTGCACACCCAGAGACACAACCATGTTCCATGCAATAGATGTTATCCATAGGCAGTGAGACGTGTATATACACACCCCCCCTTGTTAGAGATGGACACAGGTGTTCAGGGGTACAGAGAGAAAGCCACAAACAGTGCTGCACATCTGTATACAGGCATACATGTTCTATAGGATACAGTGCTACAGAAATGCAATCTCCCCCATTCCCTTTTTTATACACATAATTAGATGCCTCCTTACAGATAAGGGCAATGTGTGCATACATGAGCTCCATATAGAATATTTTACACACACACACATGTATATACCCACACATATACACTCTAATACATAACCCACCCCTTAAATACATGTAATTATTTATTACTAAATAAAAAAGATCCCACCTTTCTATGTGTGTATATTTATTTATACGATGTATGTATGTATATACAAGTAAATATTAAAAATACATTGTACCTTTACTTGAGAACTCAGATATATCTTTATTGCTATTTGTATAATGGGGGTTAATATCAAGGGATCTGTGTATAAACCTGCACACTAATATATATATATATATACATGTACACACACACAGTCTCTTGCACTCAATCATTCTGTAGACATACAGGCAATGTGTATATGGATGAAGAGCCCCCTATAAAATACAGCATATAGACATAGGGACTTTTGATATATGGAACACACAATACTCCCTTTGCTCTCCTTAAATAGAACACACATCCCCACACATGCACATACATATACACACATCTATAAATTTGTGTGTACATACACAGGGACTGCAGATATAAGGATATACATATATAGTACGTTATACATAACACCAATGATACATATTATACACATAAAATTACTCACATTACCTCCCCCTTTAATGTCTCTTAATGTATGTTATGGGGATATACAGCTATAAACAGTACCATATAAACAGTACCATATACCTGTGACTATATCTCTCTGTCTCTACACACACACAATAAAATACATAGGTACGTACAGGATATACCCCCAAATTTATATATACATTTATCCATATAGATGAGGGAATATGTGTGTATATCTACCCCATATATAGGATATAATGTATGTATCTCTAATGCTTACACACATACACGAGTATCTTCGTAGATACAGGTGGAAGGTATATATACAGGGATGCACATAGGAAATACATCATTGCTATATGTGAACACACACACACATATATATATGTATATGCACAGACATGGTCCCTCACACCTTTCCCTTTTTACATGCCCTACACCTACATACAGATTCATCTTTATATATATAACCCTGTAGAGCTTGGGGATGTATGTAGAGGGATAGACAGGAATAAAACCAATACTTTATACCTCTATATGCATCAGTGTACATTTTTTAAATAGCTCTCTATATAATTCATGTGTCTATGGATTCATAGGTTTTCTCTCTCACACACATATATATACAGATTCTATATACCCAAATACATAGCTTTACATAGAGACACCCGTATTTATAGAGGAAATGTCTCTATGCATATATCTATGTCTCCCCTTCATAATATATCTACATATGTACACACATTCTGTAGATAATACATATGTCTATATATACACACTCAGTCCTTTGTAATATATCGACCATATACGTATTTAAAAAGGCTCTTACATACCTACCCACATATACCTCTCCCTGTATCTATATATGTATTTTTACATGTATTTATACATATACAAAATACTAATGTAGTACACAGATCTTTACCTGTCTTGGTATCTGTCTGCATATATATGAATGAATAGCCTCATTTATACACACACAGATATAGGATAAGCCTATACATAAAATTCCATGTACCTATATAATTATAGAAAAACAAGTATATATTTTATATGTAAGATATACACATAATAACATGCATAAAATAGATTAAAAAGAGATGTATATGCAGACAGTCTTATACACACTTGTAAAATATATGTAATTACATTTTAAAATAAATGTAAAGACACACACTTTTTCCCCCTCTGTGTCTATGTGGGGAATTTATATATAGGGATATAATTTATAGTATTATATATATACACATGATACACCAAGATAGATCTGTGTTATATACCATACATATGATACATACTAATATATTTAGCCATTCACACCCCCTTGATTTATATTACCTAAGAAATATAAAATATGAATATACAGTTTCTCTCACACATCTATAAATATGTGTCTATTCCCATATATATGGGATAGACATATATATACACACACATATATGCCATACTTAAAAGTATCTTTATACAGACTAGGTATAGACTATATATATGTATATATGGACTATACACAGTCATATCTAAGTACATGGCTCTCCATGTATGGATGTGGCTATGGAAACATAATACATTACAGCTATATATGCACACACACATATTTTGTAATGCGTATAAAATATAAATCTATAGATGCAAACATGTACAAATGCCTTCACAGATCTTAAATATACAGGAAGATATGGTAGCCATATTCATATGCATGAATCTGGATCTATGAACATACACAGAAACTGTCTTCAGCAAGCACATCCATCTCCCCATGTGCACATACACAACAGAATACCCATGTGCTCCCAGAGTCACAGAACGGTCTGCGCTGGGAGGGACCTTCCAGCTCACCCAGTGCCACCCCTGCCACGGCAGGGACACCTTCCACCTCCCCAGGGTGCTCAGCCTGTCCGGCCTGGCCCCGGGCAGTGCCAGGGCTGGGGCAGCCACAGCCTCTGCGGGCAGGCTGTGCCAGGGCCTCCTCTGGACTCGCTGCAGCAGCTCCACGTCCTGCTGATGCTGATGCTGTCGGGGCTCTGCAGCTGGGGCTCACCTAAGCGGGGCAGGCGAGCTCCAGGTCCTTGTCCTCAGGGCTGCTCTCGATCCTCTGGTCCCCGGCTGGAGCTCGTGCTGGGGAGTGCCCGGACGCGGGGCCAGGAGCTTCCCCTTGGCCCTGCTGAATGCCGGAGGATGCAGGAGCCCCCCTCTCCAGCCTGCCTGGATCCCACTGAATGCCAGCTGGGTTTACAACCAGACACTCACACTCCCCTCTGTTAGCGTTTATGCAGTTTCAGTTACATATGAATCTATTTCCATGTGTGTGGATGTATATACAGGAGTAAAGATATATAATACATTATACAGATACACATATTTTCATTCCTGTAATATATACACATGTATTCTATAATATATACACATATATTCTGACCATCTCTCCTCTCACATTCCTTTATACATTTTATATATTTAATATATGCATTCTAATAAAATATCTCAGTATGTACAGAGACATACCCTTTCCTACATCTTTATATTTATATAAAGATATACCTATATGTAGACACACAATCACAAATACCTTTATATGTGTATAAATGTACTTACATAATACCCATATGGGGATGTGTGTATGTTTGGAGAGACATATATGATACATCATATACATACATGTACAAACATGTATATGGTTACTTACATCTTTATCTGTGTTTGTGTATATATATGTATATCTATATATATGGATATATAGAATACAGGATAGATTTATATGCATACACATCCACTTGTATATATACTAGACATATCCTTATAGAGATAAATATATATATATATACACCTATATTTCACTATGTATGCATACTAGAGATTAAGTATGTAATACATTCTGCTAACATATATACACATAAATGCATACATACGTTCATACACATACACACCCTTGTGTATATTCTATGGACATGTATATGCAGGCACACACATTTTTAATATACATACAAAATGTTCTATTCAAAAGGGGGTGTGCACACCCCCACCTGTCAGAGCCTGCCTTGCTCAGCCTCCCCCACCCCGCTGTGGCGGCAGCCAGAGCACGGCCAGCCCTGGCTGGGCTGGGCTGGGCTGTGCAGAGCCCCCTGTGCTGCCCAGCAGGGCTGTGCAGAGCCCCCCGTGCTGCCCAGCTGGGCTGTGCAGAGCCCCCCGTGCTGCCCAGCTGGGTTGTGCAGAGCCCCCCGTGCTGCCCAGCAGGGCTGTGCTGTGCAGAGCCCCCCGTGCTGCCCAGCAGGGCTGTGCAGAGCCCCCCGTGCTGCCCAGCTGGGCTGTGCAGAGCCCCCCGTGCTGCCCAGCAGGGCTGGGCTGTGCAGAGCCCCCCGTGCTGCCCAGCTGGGCTGTGCAGAGCCCCCAGCACAGGCAGGACCCACTCCCACCCCCACTCCCACCTCCCCGTGCCAGCAGGACGCCTGCCAGGAACATCCATTTGAAGGCTGCCCTCGGGTCAGGCCCAGCCGCTGAGGTTTCCCACCATTCGGTTTAACCTTTCTGAGAGGTTCCCAGCGTGGTGCTGGGCTAAGCTGTCTCCCCACTTCTTTTC
The DNA here is from genome assembly GCF_026979565.1 of Vidua chalybeata. Taxonomy (NCBI): domain Eukaryota; kingdom Metazoa; phylum Chordata; class Aves; order Passeriformes; family Viduidae; genus Vidua; species Vidua chalybeata. The sequence goes on along the minus strand of NC_071542.1, from coordinate 787,897 downwards.
TATTCGTTTATTTTGTCCCTGCTGTTCGTTCTCAGATGCATTTGAACTGCTCTGTGAGCTGGACAGCCCAGCTACAGGGAATTAACCCCTCCCAGATCTCCAAACTATCCTGAGTGCCATCAGCAAGAGCAAACTTGGGGCCTTTCAACTTTCAGAGAATGACTATTGGCACACACTTCCACGGACCAAACCAGAAGACTCTGTGGTGGATTTCATTTCCAGGACAGATCTACACCACTGCTCAGTCTCACCTGGTTTACAGCACACAATACAATGCAAAAATACCACTCACGTTTGTGTTTTCAAGCAACACTCACCACTGCTGGGCTCGTTGTAGTATCGACTGATGTAATTATTCATGTCATCCTCTGAAAGAACAGAAAAGCAGCCCTTAGAAGACCATTTGTTTCATTAAATGGCTGAATCCCACCCCATGGAAAGCTTTCCTCTCCCTGTATGCCCAGAGCCACCTGCTCTGGATTTTTAGGCCACAAGGCCCGAATGGATTACACCCCATCCACGCTGTGGCTGCAGGCAGCACAGGGACTGGATTATTCTTTGTCACAGCCCAGGAAAGAGGCACTTTGGGCTCCAAAGGAAAGGTGCTCTGTGATCCTTCCAGAGGTTGCTGTGAGGCTGGCCATTTCCCCTCACTCTGTAGAGACAAACACAACACTGGCCTTTCCCTGGTCAGCAGGGCCCTCCCCTCCCAGCCAGGGCACACAGATAAACCTGGCATTTATCCTGACAGGCTGAACCAAGGGCACCAGCACAGACAGACCCATTGCTGCTGCACACTGACATCCCCAAGTCACCTCCTTCCCCACAGGAGAAAGGGAGGCACCATGTATGATTTTAATGTGTAATTCCCTACTTTCTAAGATAAGGTCATTTCTATTTTGAATGAATGAAGAGTTATTTTGGTGCATATAACACATGCATGTAAGTATACAGCATAATATTAACGTTACACTATTTGTTGGCTTAAAACCTACTATAAAGAGTTTTACCAATCAAGGGTGTAGTACTAACCTTGTAGTACATGCATGAGAGCTACACCTGAACTTCAACAGCAAGGTAAAAATGAAGACACGACCACAAAAGGGAAAGCAGCAGCTCTATTGCATGCACAGATTTTAGATGCTACAGATGACAGGGGCATTTACTGTTATCTTATGGAAAAGCAGAACATTTTACCATTGTGGAAAAAAACATAAACTTCTTTTGTTCTGAGCGAAGGCAAACACTGCTGCTAAGAAACAGTATTGGCAGGCCCGGAGAACGTCAGGCTTCCAAGCAACCTGACCTGCCCAATTTGTGGTGTATCTGTGCTCTAAAAGCACTCTCTCCTTTTAAGTGCTCTTTTTGATACCATGTTTCAGAAAGCCGTGCTCATCCCTTTGAGCCAGATTTCCTTCGTCCCCCTGGGTCTCTGTGGCTACAGTCCTGCCTCATCACAGCACATTGCGGTTTGCAGGTGAAAGAAACAGATGTTTTCTGGGGAACACTTTCCTCACACAACAAGACCCAAACCACCAAGCACTCTGTACCTGAAATAGCTGCACTCATAAGAAGGCAATCTAACCTGACACTGAAAGGAAACGTGGTTGTTTTCCTGGTTTCATTGGATCTTAAAAGCTTTTTCAGCCCTTGTTGATCTTTAAATGCCTGCAGTCAGAGGTGTGCTTTGTGCTAATGTCTGAGTTTAAAAAAGAGGCCTCAGAGTAGCTCAGGGCGATGCCACTGAATTAGGAGTACATTGCAAGGCTTTTCAGCTATCTGCTACTAAAATACACTTCATTTCAGTCATGCATAATTGATACTCTCAGTGCCACGAAATCTGCCAGCCAGACAGACACAGGTTCTGGTTCAGAGAATGCCTCTCTAGCTGTACTTCTGGTAGGGCACTTTCAGCATCTTGGAGTCCCATGCTAAGCAGACAAACAAGGAAAACAGCACAGCACTTTGGCTGGACGAGGGTCACCCCTCCTGCCACCTGACAAAAGCCACCAACAGGGGCCTTGGGTGCTCCCAGTAGAGTCTGTCCAAATGCCAAGACACTTTGCATCAAAGACAGGAAATGCTTGGAGAAGTTAACTCACCTGCTTTTTGTCTCTTAAAGACAGTGCTCAAACCAAGGCTTCCTTAGGAGTGCACACACTGATTGCCCTGGTCCCCTGTCTGCCAGCTGACAGAATGTACCAGGGCACTGCTCCCAAACACCTGGAGAGGAACTCCAGAAATGCACTGCCACTGCTCCCTCTGAGCTGGGAGGAGAATTCTGGCCTGGCCTGGCCCTGTGTGTGACCACTGCCAAGACTGGGGGAACTCCCACCTGCCTACTTTAATGGTATTCTGTGATGCCCTTGTTAATGTCATTGCTCATCACTGCTGATCTATTTAGCTATAAATTAAAAATATATGTATAAATATATCCACAGTGCATGTGTATGTAAATATAAAATACATATATTCAACATTAAGTAGTTTCTTATTAATAAAAAACAATAAAGAGTAATGGAGTAACAGCAGCAGAATAAATATTTCAACAACAGATTAAGTTTCTGAATCATTACATTAAAGCAAACTGACAATTAACAAACTCATCTGAATCATATGGGAGTCTCAGCTGCTTTGGGCATTGAAGGTTATAAACAATTCCAGTTGCCTCCCATTATATTCTACATTGCTGAAAAAAGGAGTTCAAAATAATGCAACAAATACCCAACTGAAAGCACCCATCTGTGCATATAAAATGTACCCACAGAACCACAGTTGTGCACAGCACCACAGAACACTGCTCAAGTGATTGTGGGGATTCCCAGATGAAGTCCCTGCTCGGAGTGGGGGTCCCATGGGATCAGGATCAGCTGGTAGCACACAGGGAGTTTGTGGGAGAGAGCAGGGAAGACCAGCTTTTACACAAGGGGCTGAGCACTTGTATTATTTACATCCTACACAGTGTCTTTTGCTGTCAGTCTATTCCAGTTTCAGCTGCAGAAAGGGAGTTGTCTAAAGAAATACTTAATTCTTCACAATTTTCATGGGATTTTCTTAAACCTTTTTAAATTTTTTAAATTTTATTTCTATCTCCTTGAAATTTTCAGGATCCAGATTTAATTTTTCTCTTTTCCTGGAAATAAATCCATCTCCTCCAATACACAGAAATGTTACCTGCACTTCCTTTTCCAGACAGACTTTGCCTCTTTAGCTATAAAGATGCCCAAACGGTATTTGAACTAAAAAAAAAAGGCAGTAAGTAGAAAGGAAAAGCATTTCCCTCCTAATTCCTATGAAAATGGCAATCTTAGAAAAATGACGATGGATGGTGACTGGGATCCTCTTGCTACATGTACCAGCAGGAATCACAGAAACTCTTCTCTTGGAAATGGTCTTTAAGATTGAGTCTACCAGCAAACCTAACACTGCCACTAAGCCATGTCCCTCTGTGCCAAATCCACCATTAATAAACAGCCCCAAGGAGATGTGGATGACGGGAAATTAATGCTGAAGTTCCAAAAGGTGTGAGCTGAGAAGGAAGAGCGTGGCAGGTCCTCCCCATGTGAAAATCTGTGGTGAACAATAGATGAATGTACAATCTTCCCTGCAGAGGGGCAGCATGGAGGTGGTGAGAGCCTGTGGAGGGATTCAGCTGAGAGCTCTGCTGAGCAGGGGAAGGAAGGAGTAGAACAGGCTGCTCTCTGTAGTCTATGGCAGAGTTTGCTCAAGCAGTGTGGGCTGACAGCTCCAAGGGGTGAGGCAGCAGAGACCACAAAGGGACAGTGGGGCTGCCTCCAACACAATCAGAACTCCCACCCCACAGAGGGGAATGTCTGACTGGGAAGGCTGCTCAGACCCTGCCCTGTCTCACATAAACCCAGCCTCCCCTGCACTGTAACCAACCCCCCTGCAATGCTGCTCACTGCAGTGCAGATCCAACTCTGCCTGCTGCCCAAATCCCAGTTATTGAAAAAACGTGTGGTTCTCAGTCAGGATCTGTCTGACAACCACTGGATTTTGTCTGATGAAGGCTTCCAAGTTATCTGCTTGTTCTTTTCCTGCAGGACTCCAAACACACACTGCAATGGTTCAGGGAGTAATAAACTACTTAGAGTACAGTGCCATATAATCTCATCTGACCCAAGAGACAACATTGCAATCTCTCTCTTGGCCCCATAAAAACCTAATAAATTTGGTGAAACATATAAATGACATTCCACCCAAGCAGATCTCTTTCAGTTCTATAATGCCTCAACAGTGATCTTTAATTGTTTCATCAATGCCTTCATGAGTGATCTGCAACTCCCCTGCATACAAGAAAAGGCCTTAAAAAGGGGGTTTTATTTTGAAATATTTCATGATTAGAGTATTTTATTTCATATTTTTATTGCCATTGGTTGTACTGCCTTCTGTCTCTCCAAGCTGAATTTTCTGAACTGGAAGGTTCTTTTTTCTGCTGTGCAGCCTCCCACTGAGGAAGTGAGTCCTCAGAGTGATGTCTTACCCCTACTTCCTTCCAGAAAACAGGCTTTTACTAGGAGGTTTCTAAAGAAGCAGATCTTTCATCTGTTTCAACAGGAACCAAGAGCAGCCAGCTGGCACTTTCCAGGAGACTTCCCCTGCCTTTGGTTTGAAGACAGATTGCTACATTACTGCAAGCTGCAGTACTCACAGCACTGTTCAATTCACACACATACCCAGGCCCTGCAGAGGCTGGATGGATGCCTGGGCACATGGATATTCCATCTCGAGAGCAACTGTAAAGTCAGCTTGCAGAGAAAACAGAGCTTCAGCCTGGTTCTATGTAAGAAATCAATCTGTGGTCCAAGTCATCGTGCAGAAGGAAATCTGGGATCTGCAAGAGGCTCCATTATCGGCAGATGCTGCTGGGACAGAAACCCAGAATCCTGACAACAAATGAGGGGCTTTGGGCCTCACTTGCGCAGATGATGCAGCAAAGCACTGTGAGCTGACTGGAGCACGGCTGGGATGCAGCACAGCTCTGTGTGCAGGGGCTGTGAGCACAGGATGGCCTGGGAGACTCTCAGTGCTCTTCCCAGCCTTGTTCCCAGAGTATGGATCAGCAGATCCACGGCTGAGCTGGCTCAGTACAGTCAGCCTGAAGCAAACTCAGAGGAACCTGGGTTTGTCTCTGTGAAACAGCAACATTTGCTGAATCTAAAATACAAAGCTAAGGAAGAATATGGCTGCCACCAAAACAATCATCAAGATAAGAAAAAATGAAGCAGAAGGGATTCAAGAACAAACTGTTATAAACTGGCAACAAAGAAATGTAATCTGAGAATTCGGAAAAGACTTGAAATACTTCAGAACCCAAGTGTCTGGCAGGGCAGCAGAGGGCAGAGCAATCACTGCTGTCACAGGGAGCACCATCTGCTCATGAAATGGATCCTTATGAAAGGGCTGCGTGCTTGGACAGTGGGAAACATTCCAGTTCTGTGTTCCTCTACCTGTCAGCAATGTCTTCGCACCTCCTCACATTAATGATGAGAGACAACTTCACCCTCACAGCCGTGACTGTAGGCTCACCCCTTCTGGGAGTGAGCAGTCTCTATCCCACCCATTTGGTGACTATGAAATACAAGAGCCTGGCTCCACTAACTGCACACACATTTCTCCAAGTGTTGCTTAAGGTTGAATTCCTTTGATTCCTATCTGGCTGGTCAGTGCACAGAGAACCACAAAGCCTGGAAGAGGCACCTAGAGAGAAGTCCAGCTGAAGTGGTGTGCACTTAGATACTCCATTTCCAGGAGCAGACTTCAAAGTAGATACATTTCAGCATTTGAAAATAACCATAAACTATTTTTTATCTATTGTTTTGCACTAACAGGGTTCTCTTAGAGCACTAACAGATGATCACCAAAGGAACTGGCTTAGAGTTTAAAAGCATCCAACCAGCTCAGACTGCTTTGCAAGGAACAACTGACAAAATCCTTTCCAGTGCCCTGCTTTGCCTTCTCAGACAGCTTATGAATAATGTTAAGGGAAGCCCTCTGAAGCTCCAGAAGTCTTCCTGCTCCCCTCCCAATATCCTATTTTCTTTACTTACAAAACAGTGGGTATCTATAGGGAGGGCAAGCTTTACTTTTCTTTAAAGCATGATCATAAATTGCAGCAGTTCCCCAAAGCAAAAGACTTACTGCTAACCCCATAAAAATGGAAATTTGACTCAGAATAGTTAAAAAAAGGGTTTTGGCGATGTGAAGTTCCGGTTCTTGCTCAAAGGAATAAGAAGGGTGGTATATTAATCTTACAGTATGGCAGTACTGTAGAATTTCAAAAACTGAAATGATATATGCAGGGAAATGAGGATTTTCCACTAGGGACTCTAATTCATACGTTATGGGAGAGATTAAAGAATAATAAATTTTGGAAGGAAGTATTAATGGCTAGAGGGGGCACTGTGAACCTGGCATTCCCTGAAGCCTGGAACTTTGTATACCAAACACTAAAAATGATTTGTGCAGAACAAGAAAACATTAGCTGTTATTCTCACCATGACCAGTTACACGCTGTTCGGGGTAAGAACTCCTTTATAATTTAGAACTTCCTTAGTATTTTAGAGATTAATAGGTAAGATGATAATTGCCATTATGTGAAATGGCGACCATCTCTGGGAAGAAGAAAGGAGCACTCAGGGTATTTCCCTGCTCTCAGAGAAAGGCTGACCACAATGCTCCTGAACATTAGCGATGCTGCCGTGCACTCACAGGCAGCAGCTTTCAGCCCAAGCTCTTCACAAACAGAGCTGAAGTGCTCTGAGAGTGCAGCAAATGTCAGAGCTCTGCCCTGGGTTTGCAGCTCCTCCAGCCCTGCCCTTCTCTGGGGTCTATTTGTTTCCTGCTGTTGATACTTGTACCCTTTGACCTGCAGGCTGAAAACTGTTTCAGCCTTCACATTTGTCTGCTCTGGAGATAAAATTCTTGGCAAGAGAAATAAAACCCCAATTCAAAGGAAATTAAAGGTGAAAAAAATTCCTGCTTCTTTACCATATTGATTAGGAAATACCACATATCCATACATTTTCCACAGTGTTATTTCCTACTGTGTCAGGAGGTCCCTTGGTGAACTGCTCTGGGGAGACAGAAGTGGGAGGCAGCAATCATTGTTCCCAGAATTAGCGCAGGACTGGCCTTCAGGAGGAGGCATGAAATGTAAGCTGGGGAGTTATGGGACTCTTTCAGAACCCATGGTCCATCTGACCAGAGCTCTTGCTTCTCCCAGTCTCATACCTGCAATTAAGGCACGTTAAATACAAAGAGCAGGAGATCTGCTGAAGGAAAATCTGGGTGAAAACATGCAATTGAAAACTCCCAAATCAGCCAGCACACACACAGCTCTCCTGGTGCAGGTCACTGGGTATCCTTACACAAATTCGCTGAGGCGCTGCACGTACCATGTGATACTGGGCTTACCTGACTTACTTTACTGAATGCTGTAGTAAATGGTTGCACAAAATCCTGTGTAAATGCAAGAGACAAGCTACAGCTGCCCCTGAGGAGCTTTAACTTATGCACTGTCCCATAAAACTTCTAGGTAGGGAAATGAATAAAAAGTCTCAATGCTTTCTTATTCCATCAGCCCTTCATGGTGAAGAATTCTGCACTGAATGTTTCCATTGTTCAATATAGATGGGGGAAATAAGATTAGCCTGAGATGGAATATCCCATTTTCTCATGCAGTATGTTCTCTAGCCAACTCAAGCTTGCTGGTTTGGCAGAATTCAGAGCTCTCTTAAGACAGTGATTTTTTGAAGGCTGACAAAGTTTCATTTGGCAAAAACACATGCATTCCATTCCGTCCCCCAGCCTCAGGTGTTGGATGTAGGGCTAATGTTCTGCCAGAGTATAAAAGAACAGCACATCAGAGCGTGATTTCCAAACAGCTGAATCGTGGCTTTGAACTGCTGCCTTCCTCTTGACAGTGGAGGTGACCTGGTCCCTCATTTCTCCTCTCCCTAGCAGTGCAATAGGCCATGGCAGGTATGTTCCAGAGCTCAGAATGCCAAGTGGCACTCAGAATGATTAGCTGCAGCCCTCGCTCTGGAATCTTTAAGAAGGAAAAACACAGCTTAGAGAAAACAGTTGCAAAGCAATCCCTAATGTGGTCTGACGTACAGGGTAACTTGCCAAATATAACCCTTGACCCAAAGGTTAAAACACTGGTGGCTGAAGTTCCAGGCAGAGCGAGTGCTGTGGGAAGCCCTGAAGGCAGCACAGCCAGTGTGACTGCAGGAGAGTACAGGAATTGTCTTGTCTGCCTGTGCTCTGCAGAGCCACATCTCTGAGTACTTCACGTGCCCCAGCAGGTGGGGAGACAGGAGATCCCACACCAACTGCAAATGCCCTTCCACACAGAGGACATGGAGGCACCCTCAGCCATGCCCTGCTTCCACCTGGCACAGCACAGGCAGCTCTGGCTGACACCTGCACTGCTCAGGAGGGTGCAGAATGAGAAGATACTGCCAGCATGGCAAAGGGAGGATGCTGAAAGCGTATCACTGGGAATAAAAGCTGGTGCCAGAGAGCCAGAGAAGAAAGCCCCAGCTGAGATGGGGAGAGAGAACAATGAGGCAGGGCCGGCCCAGGATCCTTACTGCCCAGAAGTAAATGCCTTCTCCAGCTGTGAGCCGAGATTTCCAAGTTACACAGAAGCAATCCCTAAGCCAGCACTGCAATATAATCCCAGAAATGCCATGTGAAACCCTCTGCCTCGACTGCCTGTGCCCTGGTGTGCACACTGAACACCACTGCTGGTGTGCAGAATCTCATGCAATCTGAGTTGGGCCCTGTGCTGGCAGCCCATGGGATGACAGACTACCACAGACTGCTGTGAGAACACAGGGAATTTCTCCTGTCCAGCTCCTGCCTCATTCCACAGAAACTACTTGTTCAAATACTGTCACCCTAATTTAGGTTCTGACAACAAGCACTCGAGGCACCTACAAAGGCTTTGTATGCAATATAAAATACAGTGCACAAGAAACATTTCTTCTGGTACTTTTAGATGATCTCCAGGAATTGGGAATTTATTCTGCATATTCAGTATAAATGTTTAAATATAACATAACTGCAGCTGACCCAATATGTGAAGTAATCCACGTTTTCTTATTTGCTCAATGTCTTTTTTTTTCAGTGAAAAGCACAAATCCCTCTAATCATGTAACTTAAGTGCAGAAATCAGTCCTGAAGATTGGGCATCTACTTTGTTGCAAGTGTGGGCAGCATTTTACAGGAAGACATGAATAATGAGTAATTCTGTTAACCTGGATGTTGGAATGAATACCTTGGACAGAAGAATTTTTAGATCAACCTCCAGAGCACTAAAATTTCAGCAAGCCTCCTTACAGTGTGTGTAACACTCTTCAGTTCCAAACATAACCCCCAAGGAACACATGCATAAATTATAATATATCCACTGGGGAAACCTCTGAAATATTACAAAAAAGAGGGAAATGCATTTTAGGGGTTAGTCTGCTCAACTGTCTGCTTTTAAATACAATTTCATATCAGGAATAATTAATGGCTTTACTGTAGTTAGTGCTTAGATATTATAAAGTGGAAAAAAAAAACAAAACAATTTTCAACATGCTTTCACTACTCTGTAAAGAAAGGAGAGGATTATAATTTAAAAATGTCTAACAGCTTTTAAAGCATCTGTGCCTTGAATTCTAAGGAGTTTGACCAACGTAAAGATACTGTGCAAACTTCTAATTCCAACAGATTCACAATAATTAAGCTAAGATGCCCAAGGAAGACTAACACACCACTGAGGCGGAAAGTGTTGTCTCCTCTGGAATATTACATTAAAGCAGGAGACATTCTGCACTCCACTGGAAGGGCTGGTGGATCACAGGAAAGGAGCTTTGTCTTTTCCATTAAAAAAAAATTCAGGTCCAGCACTTACATAATAAAATCTGATCCCAGTAAATGTAACTGTTGTTATCCCCTGAACCACAGAGCTGCCCAGCAGACACCTTGAGGCAGCAGAGTGCTCCTTACCATGGTCACATGGCACTCAGACATGCCAGCAGGATGCCCACACTGCACTTCCCTCCTTTCCTGGCACCAGTGCTGCCCTGCCCAAACCTGGCAGCTTTAGGGAACTGCTGAGAGCACAGCCTCCAGGCAAGGCGAGCCCCACAGCTGATGCAGGAGTCCTCTCCAAACCACAGAAATGCAAGTGGCCAAAGACCAAAACTGTTTTTTAATGTTCTTCCCAATTTCCCTGCTATTACCTGTGAGTGACTGGCCAACTTTCATTTGGCTGCTGCTTCTCTGGTGTTTGATGGATCTAACCATGAGGACACTGGAAGGTACATCGTAGCCATTTTCTTCCCCTGTCATTTCTTTGGCTCTCTTTAGAACCTGCTCCCAAATACAACAGCTCCTTCAGCCACCAGTGTTTTAACCTTTGGGTCAAGGGTTATATTTGGCAAGTTACCCCGTGTGTTAGACCACATTAGGGATTGCTTTGCAACTGTTTTCTCTAAGCTGTGTTTTTCCTTCTTAAAGATTCCAGAGTGAGGGCTGCAGCTAATCATTCTGAGTGCCACTTGCCACTCCAGAGCAGATGCAGCCTCTCTGCAGCAATGGGAAACTGCAGGCTGCAGGGAAGCAATGAATCAGTGCAGGAGTGAAGGTGTTCAGTGAGATCCCACTGTGGAGGATCAGCTGTGCACTCACCTCGTGCAGGTCGCAGCTCAGCGATGTTCTCGGTGCCTTCATCGTCCGAGTCTTCAGTGGCCACCACCTTGTACCTCTTGCTGCTCTGTTTGTTCAGCACGTGTGGGACCTGCAGTGCAGCCTCTCTCTCTGCAGCCAGGTCCAAATCCTGCTGAGCAAGGTGGGCCCTCAGCTGCCTGATTTCAAACTAGAGGAAAAAACACCACCACAAACTGATGTCATGTGAGCACAGCCAGAAGTTTACATGCCACAGCTGGGGACCCATTACTCATCACTAAACACTACAGGTCTGGTAAAACAAATAGTGTGGTTGAGCCAGGATATGAGTCCAAGCTGGTGGTGCTCTCCCACGGCCTGTGTGAGCTGGACCATTGCTCACATAATCTAAAGATAATGACTGCCTCATACTGGTCCTCTGTTTTGCACAGCTGTGTCCTCAAGGTAAGATTTTGGACAATTTTAACAAGTCTTACTGCCCAACCTCGTGTAACCTTTATAGCAAGAGACCAGTTTTAACAGGCATTTAGGGAGTTAAGTTCATGACAAATATCCCTAACCAGACTTCGTAATGAGGCTTCCAGTGGAGGGGAGGTTCTCTGAGCAGCACCCAGAATGGTTCTCCCTCATTAATTAGGCCAGGGGAGGATAATACAGTCCTCTTCTGACTTGAAACCTTCTGTACTCAGCAGTGTGCAGAAAACCCTGGGGAAGGTTACCACTTTTCTGGCCATTCCTCTCAAACATGTCAAAGAATTTCTGCAGCCACAAGGGGATTTGCTTATGACTGATGTTACAAAGCAGATACCTGAAAAAAAGAAGCTACCAGGTACAATCTGACTGAGAGATACAGCAGATTTCTGTTTTTGATGGCCACGCATCTTCCACAACGCAAGAAGGAAAACAGTTTTTTTGGAGAGGCTGCAGAGACCCTTTAAACCCTAATATAAGCAGGACAAAACTCCCTGTGCCACACGGCACAGATGTGGGGCTGCAAGGAAGAGTTTCTCTTTAAAAGAGTAACTCTTTAAAATCAGCAGCACAGCAGTGACCAAGTCATGTCTAATTCTACAGTTTGAGAGGGAAACACAACTGAGGTGAATAACAGGCAAGCATTCAAATGTGGCATTGCTGGGCCTCCCCTGGCTCAGGGCCTGCAGGAGCACACGGCAGCTGCCACTCCACACCCACAGCACACGGAATTGGCACCTCCATGCTGGAAAACTGGTGTGGAACAGCCCTGGCTGAGGGCACCTGCCTGTGCCTCTCACCCTCAGATGTGACTCAGATGTGCTTCACTGGCAGATTTTGGAACCCATCAGCACACCCCCTTCGTTCCACTGCAGTCAGACATGGTGCAAACACCGGGGAGGGGAAACCAGACAGAATCTGCACCGATTCAGGAAAGGAAAAGGGATTCCAGTTTGCCACACCTGGAGACTATCTGCTTTCCAGAGCATCTGGGAAGGAACTACAGTAACTGAAAGGCCCATTGCAAGACTCAAATCCAGAAAGCCAAAGGGCAGTTCAAGCTTTCCAGATCCCATTAAAGCAGCTAATCCAGGGCTCTAACAAAGCACACAGCTTTTCCTCCATCTGCAATCCAGTGCACAGAGGCCTGGCAGCTGCAGACAGCTGGCTGCAAGTGCTCACTGCTTTTTAACCAAAGGTCTTCTGGCAGTGGCAGTCAGGAGCCAGGTGGAATCAGCAAATGTCAAAATACTGCCCTGCTCCCTGATTTCCTGCAATGAAGCCTCCACAGCAGATTCCTGCAAGTTGTTATTGTGTTAACCTATTGCTAGGAAGAACTGGCACTGCTAACTCTGCTCCCAGCCAGCCTGAAGCATCCTGAGGCTCAAGGTACTTGTGTCAATATGAACATAGGGAATTTCAGGTTTATATCCCTGACTTGAAAAAAAACAAGGAATCACAAGGAATACCTTACATTCCACCTTTAAAGAGAGAAAGATACCCTTTCAGACACTCCTTTGGTTTAAAGGAGGAAATGCACTCAAACATAATAGGCAAAAAAGAAATTTGGATTTTTTTTTCATGTTGTCTAGCTCAAACATATTTTGTTTCTCTACATTTCACCCTTAAAAAACATTCACACATGTCTGAAAAAGAAATAGCAGTCATTGAAATGCTTAATTCTGGCCTAAAGGCATGATACAATTTCCTTTTTTCATGAGAGACAAAAAACCTGGCAGGTATTTTTTAACACGAACAGACAGAACTAGCTAAAAGTCATCTCAATAACTATGACAGCATCAGATCCAATTTAAGGAGCTACAGCTTTTACAAAGATTAGCTGAGCACCGTAGCAATCAGAAGCCTGAACGCATGGCTGCGTTATGCAGGTGTGAAGGAGGAGGAGAACTGGGGGAGAGCGCGGACGCCTCCTGCGCACTCAGAGTTGCCGAAGTGCCATTTCCAAAGAGCACGGGTCAGTGCCAGCGCCCCGAGCCCGCAGGCCGGGCACGGCCGGGCACGGCCCGGGCACAACGGGGCCCGCGCTCCGGGACACGGGCCCGCGCCGCGCCTCTGCTGCCGCCTGCCGAGCGCGGCGGGAACTGCAGCCGCGCCGCCGACCGCGGGACACGGCGGGCACCGGACACGGCGGGCACAACGGGGACACGGCGGGCACAACGGGGACATGGCGGGCACCGGGACACGGCGGGTACAATGGGGACACGGCGGGCACAACGGGGACACGGCGGGCACCGGGACACGGCGGGTACAATGGGGACACGGCGGGCACAACGGGGACACGGCGGGCACGGGACACGGCGGGCACAACGGGGACACGGCGGGCACAACGGGGACACGGCGGGCACGGGGACACACTGGGCACGGGACACAGCAGGCACTGGACACGGCGGGCACCAGACACGGCGGGCACGGGGACACACCGGGCATGGGGACACACCGGGCATGGGGACACACCGGGCACGGACACGGCGGGCATGGGGACACACCGGGCATGGGGACACACCGGGCACGGGACACGGCGGGCACCGGACACGGCGGGCACAACGGGGACACGGCGGGCACGGGACACGGCGGGCACGGGGACACACCGGGCATGGGGACACGGCGGGCACAACGGGGACACACCGGGCACGGGGACACACCGGGCACGGGACACGGCGGGCACCGGACACGGCGGGCATGGGGACACGGCGGGCATGGGGACACGGCGGGCACCGGGACACGGCGGGCACGGGACACGGCGGGCACAACGGGGACACATGGGGCACGGGGACACACCGGGCATGGGACACGGCGGGCACCGGGCACAACGGGGACACAGCGGGCACGGGGACACAGCAGGCACAACGGGGACACGGCGGGGCACCGGGACATGGCGGGCACGGGGACACTTTGGGCACGGGGACACACCAGGCACGGGACACTTTGGGCACTGCGACACACCGTCACAGACACCGAACTGGGCTCCAGTGTCACCCTGCCACAGACACTGCACTGGGGCACTGCTGTCACCGGCACTGAACCTGGGCACCAGCGTCACCCTGTCACCGACACCAGATCTGGGTGCCAGTGTCACCTGTCACAGACACTGAATCTGTCACAGACAAGAAACAGAATTTTTGTTCACAAAAGGCACGGGTCTACAGACGCGATTGGCTGGGCAGGAGCTGTGTCCTAACGATTATCCCAGGATCCTGCAGATGCTGGAACACAGCGTCAGCCCCTCAGAGCAACCCCCTACAACAAAGGTTAAGTCTAAGGGCGCGTTCCTTACGGGTGAAACGCAGCGAGAGGCTGCACGAGCAAATGAGCTTGTAGCTGCTTCTGTCTACTGAAGATTATATTGCACACTGACCTCAGGCAGTTCTAATGCGTACAAGAGCTAATGAGATTGCTCTGCATTCAGGCAGTCCAGGGCAGGTAAAACAAATCATTAGGAGGTATATATAACAGTCTTTTTAAGGTAAAATTCTGGGCCAAGGTAACATTGAGTTTCTATTTGCAGTAGCAGCTGATGCAGCAATCTGAGCGTACACCTGGACCAGCACAGCTGGACTGAGGAAGCCACGGTCTGTACTTCCAGGTACACCATTCTTCCCTCAGCCTGTAGGGCAGGAGCACACTGCACATATCATCAGATGACAAAAAAAGGGCATATAAACTTGAACACATGCTTTGATTTGCTTAAATTAACTCACAGGTATCAGCTCTGTGGAAGAACCTTGCAAATCTCAAAGAGAGCCAGGGAGCAAAAAAATGCTCTTGTGTAGAGGATATCCTGTGACCAAGGAGACAAAGGTAAACCAGCTCCTGATACCTATGACATTCGTGCTCCTTCATTACACATACTTTGGTAGCTTCTGGTGGGTATTTACCAATACGTTCCAACATACTCTGTAACGGAAAAAGTATTTTTGAAAACTGCATAGAATCCCAGCATAATCTGAAGTGAAATGGAACTGGGAGGGCCATCTAATCCAACACCTTGCTTTAAGCAGCTCCATTTAGCTCAGGTTGCTGAAAGCCTGCCCTCTCAAAGCCTGACTATCTCCAGGCTGTGTGTACACAGCACCACCTCCCTGGCAAGATGCTCCAGTGCACCACCTCCCTGGCAAGATGCTCCATTCCCATAATGAAAATGTTTGTTCTTGTATTTCACAGAAAGTTTGCACATTCCATGCTTGTGCACTGTCACTGTGCACCTCTGAGAACTGTCTGGCTACACCCACCATGACGGAGCTGAAAACAGCAACAAAGGTGTAATACATGTGGCTGATGTGAAAGTGAAAATACACTTATTACCACGAAAAAGGGAGATACAGAATGCTTCATAGAAGAATGAGTAACTAGATTGTCTGGCATGAAGATAAAGTTCATCAATAGGAAATTTAAACTTACCATTTCCAAAATCTGTTACATGTCCTCTTGCAGCACAAACCTGGCAATATTTTGTCAGGAAACAAACCAGAAATAATTATGGGGCACTCCTGTGCACTTCCTCACTCAAATAATGCATTAGGTGATTATTTCTAAGCAGGTAAATCGACAGACCTACCCGGAGCTCTAGATAACATCTCCTTTCACATGCCTGGTTTTATTAAGTGGGCCACCCATCCTAGCTGATATTTTATAATACACATGTAAGACTTGAAAAGAGACTTAGCAGTGAATCATGGAGTACTTCCCTTTAATGGTCTAACAACAGAGTAGGACTGACACAGTTTCTGAGAGATCAATGAACATTTTAGCCAGAAGCTTACTTGTGTCTAATGCAGGAGCAGTAACTTTGCTCAATTCTATCAGTGCTGTCTGTACAGAATGCCCTGCCCTAAAACTCATCTACCACTGGGATACAATCCAGTGTTTATTTCCATTAATTTAGCCATTGTTGGTAACAATAAAAAATCAGGATACAGTTGCAAACTAATGATTTATGGGTAGAATAAAACACAGGATGACCTTGGCTGCCTTCCATCCACCAAGAAAATGACTGATAGTTAGAAATAAATTAAAATTATTGCGAGAGGATAGCATACGTTATTTCTCCGATAGGTAATTTTACCAGCTAAATAGCCCTGCCATTAAACTGGCAGCTGTTGTACAAATTATATTCCAAGATAAAAAAAGAAATTCCAGCTCCTATAGTTGTTGCAGTGTTAAGAATGCTGAAAACCCCAGCTCTGGTTTCAGCATTCTCCAGGAACTGACAGAAAAGGAGCTCTGGTGTGATAAGGCTGAGCACATACTCCTGGGCTGGGCTGTGTTCAGCTGAACGACTCTTCTGAAAGCTAAGCAGAAAAGATCAGGTAAGCATATCTATTATCACAAATGGAAATTCCTTTACAGGTGATTCCAGAGGAAAAAAAGCAATCTTCACTGACTGGAATTTGTAGCTAATGAAACTTTAGAACTTTGTTTTGCAATTTAAGTTATTCTGATAAAACAAAACCATCAGCAATACACTCTGCATATTCTTGACAGTGACTGCAGTGAGACTTCTTTTCCTTTTACCCTTACCCATTTTTAGAAATCCCTCATGCTCCATTCCTGTTTAAGAATCTCTTTTTTTGGCCAATGGAGAATAAATAAAAAGCAAACTATACAAACAATTGCAGTGGGGTGCTACAGAGAACAAAGTGGTGGCCTGTGCAAGTATAATTTATAAATATATTCTGTTCTTCATATGTACAGCTAGCCAAAAAGCAACATGTGGAAAGAGTTTCCATGTTTCCAAAAGTACTTCTCCAATGTCAGTCAGGAATGGAAATGTACTTTACAGTTGTGATACCCCATCACTGGTCAAAAAAAACCCCACAACTGACAAAAGAAAGAGACTTCAAAAAGATGAAGGGAGGTTTTATCTTTGCTGCTTTTAATTTTTAAAGCAGAAGTCCTGGTTTTGTCTGCCTAGCATTAAGCACCAGCTTCAAATCAGCATGGGACTTCTCAGAGAACCAGCCACCAATTATTTTTGTTTTAAATCCCAAGCAAAACAGGCTATTTTTCCCAATTCCTCTCATGAATTAATTAACACTTTGCTTGAGACTTTCAAGATCATTTCATCTGCAGAATATGCCAGACCCTGAGAATTCTAACCCCAATTGCTTGAGCAGCAGCAAAGCAGTAAGAAACCAGACACAGGATCTCAGGAAAGGAAGCACTGGGAAACATTTCCACCAGGAATGTTCTCAGTCCCATCTCTAACTACTGAATAAATGCAAATCACCAGCGTGGTCACCAAGGGGCAGCACGGGGTGCATCAGTGCCTGTCCCCCTGCTGGGCTGCAGGGAACCACGGTGACCTGTCTGTTGTGCCCATGCCCTGGCACAGCTGGCACCACACGGACAGGGCAGCCTGGAGCCCTCCTGGCTGCTGCTCTGCTCTGGGCACAGCCAGACTACTGCAGGCAAACCTTCCCACAGAAACAGACAAGCCCACGGAAACACCGTGAACCAGCAATGCTTTAGAAAGCTCAGGAAAGATGGTCAAACAAAAAAGCAAAAACCTGGCAGAATTTTAGACATTAAATACCATTAGGAGCCATTTCTCCCATCAGATGCTGTACACAACGTTAATGTGAATATTATAATGCTGACAAATTTTTCTTGAATGAATTATGAAGCCAATAATTTACAAATAAAGGATGCAGTACTCCTGTCAATGTCTTATGTTACTAACTGCAGCAAATTAGTACATTTACCTGATATTATGCAGCTAAGACAGTTGTTTGGCAGCAAGTCAGGCCAGTAAGAGGGCTTTAGCATGCTGTCATCTTTCTATAGACCGTGTTTTTCCATAGCAGATGACACTTGAAAGCTGCAAGAGAACCTGCTCTGTTTTCTCAGACTTACTCCTCTCCCAGTGCAGTATTTCTTTGTTTGATGTACAGGTTGTAACCATCAGAGCTTGGATTTAGGGCAACTCTGGTCAGACATTCAGGAGTACCTGGCTCAGAATGAAGAGCAGCAAGAGCTGCTTCTGAACCCCACCTGGGAAAACGAGCCCACCTTTACTCAGACTATGAAACAATAACAACAAAAATTGTTTAGAGATTGAGAGTATTATCTGGCTGTATAGCAAAGTTCCTAAAAACAAATGTTTTACTATTTATGATTGTCAAGAACTTTAATATGGTCTGACAGACAAAATACTGCACTGGGACTCAAGAAATCACTGATTTGCTTAATGGGTTTGGTGAAGGGATAACCTCTCCCTTGTAAAATGCAGTGTATACCATTTACCTGGCAATTTCACAACCTTGACAGAACCCAAATCACTGAGTATCATTGTGCAAAGGTGTTATGAAGAGGATTGCAGTTTTGCCACCAAAGACAATATAGTTGGCACTTACTAATTTTTGGTAGAAGCCAAGCCTTATGTTTAGGACTTTGTTATGGTTAATATGAGTGACTCAAAACCAGCCATTATGAAATGACACAGTGTCTACAGCACTCCCTAAAGCATCACACAGACAAAGCAACTTACCACCACCAGCAGTTCATCACAGAATCCTAGGCTGACATCCAGGAGATCTGGACCTAAACCTAAAAATCTGATTGGGGACCTAAATATTGATGGTTTTGTATTTCAAAATGCCTGCCACAAGCCAGGAGTGGTAGTTAAAGCTAGAAATCTCCAGGACTTATTTGGACTATATCTCATAGCTCCCATTCCACTGAAACAAGAAGTAAATCACCTGGGGATCATCTTGTTGTGGTCTGATGGTCACCTCAACACTCACTTATCCTGAGCCCCAACATCCATCCCCCCTGCTTTCTACTTTAAAGCAAGTTAGTCAAGAACTCATTTGCATAAGACAAATGGCAAAATCTCCTGGCTCATTGCCCCAAAATGGTTTTACACCTTTTTCATGTAAAATGTATTCACTTCAGATATTTCAAACTTCACCTTCCCTTACCTCTAGACTGAATCACTGAACATTTGGGGGCCTGGGAAGAGTCTTAAATCTTGACTTGCTTCCAGGAACTAGAAGCTTCTACTACAACATTTTGAACTTGCCAGGAGTCTCTGACTGACCTACAGGGAAGCTGCCTCTTGCATTTAAAGCAGGGAATTAATTTTTTTAACTGCACATCCTTTTCCTAGGAATACTAGCTGCAGTCTCCAACAATGGGTTTTGTATGTTAATACTACATCAAGCTAGCTGTACTCATTTAATAAATTACATACTGGAACCATTTATTTTCTGTTGCTCACATTTGTTTTCCTCACCTCCAAGAACATAAACCCAACAGCAGAGGCAGCTGATTGCTGTTTGACAAATACCATGCTGACAATATCCTGGCTGCAGCTAATGCTTCCTTAGCACTGAGACCTGGCACCCCACAGCACAAGTCCCAGTGGTACTTCTCAAAGCTCAGCCTGCAGCAAGTACATGAACTGTTTGACTTGCCTTGACAAGATAGATGTAAATAAAGACATAACTGAACTTTACCCCTTGCTCTTGGCAGATCTGGGTTAGTCTTTCCAGCTGCTCATCTTGAATAACTTTTGCCTTCTCATATTGCTGAATCATCATCTCCATCTCCACTTTCACTGGAAGGACATATGCTGGAAAACACAAATAACACTTAAAGCAACCCAGCTGTGATTTGGTTTTTTATCAGGAAGAAAACCTTTACAGGCCAAAGAACATCATCCCTTTCCCTTGCATCTAGAGAACTAGAGTATTTGCAATAGAAGCAGCACTAGAGTACATTCTTCAGGGAAGGATTTCTATGCAGGGTCTAGATACTGTTTGGTCAGACCTCTGTCTGCCTGGCTCAACTGAAATGCATGCTGCCTGCTCTTCCCAGATCCCATGCTAGTAGAGCTCTTCCCCAGTGTTTACCACGGATTTCCTGAATGACTGGGCAGGAGGATTTTCTCTTTAGTCAGCCCCATTCCCTCTAAGCCTCAACAGCACAGCTCCCTGAGGAAAAGAACTATTCCAGAACCATTTAATTCCTAGACTTTGTGGTAAGAAATCAGTCCTTAATGGACACAGCAGACTAAGAAAGATATTTTGAAGAAACAAAAAGGACATTTATCTTCTATGGCTTTTCAAGCTACAGCCCAGCTTTCAATACATTTTCTGAATGGCTCTAGAACTTTTGCTCCTGTCTTAACTATGGCAAACTTACATTGATCAGAAAAGCTGGTCAACACATACTGCAATTAATGTTTTCTGAAGCTACACAAAATCCTGAAATTTTCTTTTATGCTTCAATCAGAGGGCTATGACATCTCCTGAACTCTGAATGCAAAGCTTCTTGGGCATTTAAACCCAAAATAACAACTCTGATTTTTCACACATGAGCAAAATGGTCATTCATTTATTTCTTTTCCCTAAGCTGCCTGAAGCTGCTGAGCACACAGTAACCTACACTAATGTCCTTGCTTCCAGGCCCAGCTCTCTGCAACCTTGACTTGCTGAGGCCTTTTCATCTCCCCTGGTACATCCCCACAGAGGTCTGTGCAAAACACCACAAATATGCACTTCATTTCATTTCCAGGATTTACAGCACTGCAGAGAGCACCTCCTGCTGGGAATCCCCAGGGCAAGAAAATCATCCTGGAATCTGACACAAAACTCATTTACTGACAAAAACTTAGGAAAGAAAGTCCCAAGACAGAGCTCGCTGTATGGTTATGGGGAGGGTGCAGCAAATATCAGCAAAGCAGAGAATCAATTATTTTGCAGAATCAGGAATGACTGATGGCAAGAGACATAAAACAAGTCAGGACATTTACTTTACAGAACAGGGGATGGGAAGGTGCCTAACAGCAAAACAAACCAATAAATTAGAAAGGCTCCTAGAGAGCAGGAGATACAGCCATGATCTCCAGACCTACTCTCCCTGGGAGTCGTAACTCTCTTCTGTTCAGTGCTAGCAAAATGTAAGAGAAAGGACAATGACAGGAACAGTGGTAGTAAGTAATCTTCCTGTATTTTTAAAACCTCTTCTTCCCAGCCTGCCAGGTGATGCTTGGAGTCACAAGCTGAGTTCCCACTTACCATCAATGATCCTCTTCACTCTCCATACCCGCAGAGTGATGATAAGGCTGATGGCATCCCACGGGCTGCCAGGGCCATTAGCCACTGTTGAGGCCACCATTGGTGCCAAGGACAAGATTATGATGGCACCATCAAACACCTAGAGAGAAATCAGTTTTTTCAAACCTTTCCTTAAAATCATATCCTTGCTGTTCCTCTTTGAAGTCTTGAAGGACTCCCTGTTTGTCCAAAAGAAATGCAATTATGTACCTACTTGAAAGGGATATGAGAGGTGGCCAAGCCACAGAAAGGCTGCATCCTTTTTAGGTAGCACAACAGAATTCCTCAGTGCTTTTTATGAGGTGAGGAGAGATAAACTGTGGTGGAAGGGAAGGGGGAGAGAAAGGTATTTGGAAATACTGGCCAAAATCCCCAAGGAGAATTGATAGTCTAAATGTTATTACAGCCAGAGAGTTTTATCATCACTGGTATTTATTACCTGTTACTTGGCATAATGTCATCTAAAAAAAAAAATGCAGTCCCTGTCCGTAGATCTTACTGTCTAAATGAAGAGATCAAGAAGACAAGCAGAAAAAGATGGAGCCAAGAGACTTGATGGCTTCTGGCCATGTCCTGGCTACCCCACACATGTGGGGATGGCTGTGCACCTAGACACAAACTGCCTGCTCTCACTTTTATGGGGCAGCGTGGCCTGCAAGGAGTTTGACAACTGGGACTGTTCTGAATGATTTATGTGACACTGCCTGCACTGGGATTAGATCAGAAAAAGCAATTGTGCAAAGCATGAGACAGAAATGAGCTAGTCAATGTGCTTCAGAGCAAAGTGGCAGCAGTGTCGTGTCTGTCCCACACTGGCCCAGCAGAGCAGAACAGAACACACGTTCTCATTCCTGCTGAAACCCTCCCCTGCTGCCAAGGCCCACTGATTCACTGTGTGCATAAGGAGGCAGGGCACAGATTTTTGTAAGAACTACTTATTCAGAACTGTGTAAAACAATTCTGTGTATTGAAAAGAAATACTTCTTACTGCAGCCACTCAACGGGCAGTAAAAAATAACACTATTCCAAATTACCAAGATGAATTATCAGAAACGGCTGCATTTAGCCTTAATAACAAGAAACCCTGAATCAACTATTTAAGTTTAATTTCATTTTTTTAGCAAAACAAGTTAAAATGTTTACAACTTCATTACAAAAATATGCACGTCTCTAGATTGATTATGCTCCAAGAACACCCAGATTGTATTCTGGTTCTTCCTGCACAGTAGTGGTTTATGAGGCAGTATCAAGAAAGAGCTTTTCATTTTCCTGATCTCCAGATTTCTGCTCAGATTGGGATTATGTATTATTTATTACACACTAATTTCTTTTTCTTTCTCTACAAGAGTATATACATTCTGTGTAATTTTTTATTTGAGGTACTAATTGCAGTGTTTACCAAAACAATTTCACGATAAAAATGGGGGTTTTGCCAGACTAGTATTTATGACCAGGACACTGCATGCAATTTTCAACTAACTCAACTAATTTCAACTCAATTATGGCAATGGGGACATAAAACTCAGGTGACAATTTTTACATCTCAGAACAGCAGTATTGTCAGTTAGACCAGCACAGGTCTCACAACAAAAGTCACACAAAGAGCAAGAAGGCCAAAATCCCTCCCTTCATAAAACATTTTCAAATATTGCAAACTTCTGAAAAAGGGACTGCATCACTCAGCTATGGATAATGCACATAATGAGAAGAATGTGTGTATTTATCTGCCTTAAAAGATATTGAATTGCACCAGGTTAATAACAAAGCCATTTAAAGCAGTTCTTCATGGTTTTACTGGAGCTGCCTGGAAAACAGTACCAGAAGAGAGAGCTTACCTCTATTTTGTTTTCAATGTAATCCCATATGCCAAGGACCACAATCCTCAAAATAGTCTAGAAAAAACAGATTAGGGGGGAAAATTATTATGAATGTTATTGCAGTCTTAGATAAACATTTAGCCCTTTACCTATTTAAGGAATAATTTTTTGTCTTATTTAAGTACTATACATTTCTTCAAAATAATAATCAGGTTCTAGAAATGGCTAAACTGCTATATTAAAAAAGCAGATATTGCTTCCCAACCAGTATATTGACTTAGTAAAACCTCCACAAACAAGTTCCAAGTTCAAATGCTCATCAGTCTTTCCATCTTCCTAAAATTTTGCTTTCAGATTTGTGTGATTTAGATTACCAACCCTCCCCAGTCTCCTGACCCAAGCCTATGTAAGATCCACCATGGGGCTCCCTCAGTCAGAAAGGGGGAAAATTCTCTTTTCTGGCCATCTTTGATATGCCAGTGCTTACTGATTTTCTAAGAGAAGAGGCCCTGTCCTGTCCTGATGCCTAAAGGTACTGACATTTCATCAGCCTGAAGAGCAGATGCTCTTCACTGGAATGTAAGGCAGTTGCTTTACTACAGGATCCCAGAAAGTCATGGGATAAGGGAGAAAAATATCTCTGTGATCCTTCTCTATGAAGCAAAACAGCAATAAGTAGCCTCAACAGCTAAAAAAGAGGAATAAAAAAAAAAAACCACAGAATGAACCAATGGTGAATTCCTATTAAAAATCCAATGGCACCTTTCCTAATTTTTAATTTGGCTTTCAGAAGACACAATAAAAGAAAAAATCCATCAGTCTATTTGCAATTGATATTGAAGTCACATAATGTGGATGTTCTCAGCTCAGTCAGAGAGAAAGAGAGGGGTTTTCTAGCCAGGCGAGAGCCTGGGAAGCAGTTGGGAAGAAATGTAAATAATTCTCTAATCTATCTTGTTATTCACATTGTTTATAAATATGCTCTGCCACTGTGTGTCATTCACTGTACACCAATGGTGTGACATGTTTTTACTCTAAGACCAATGAAATTAGTCTGCACGATGTTCTCTATATATAGAACATTTGAAATATATACATTTGAAACAATACATACATTTGAAATAAATCAAAGCTCATTTTCTTTACCTTCTAATCTAGAGTTCTCTGTTCCCGTCCTGCTCGACAGCAACACATAAAAGCATAATTGGTAGGGATGTTTCCTGCCAGTAGCAACAAGGTCAGACTTTGACAGACATGAGGAGTCTACCTGCAGCTGGGAGCCCTACAAGGGCCACCAAAATGCTACTTTCTCCATTGAAGAGCAGCATAATGACTTAGTGCTCAGCAGGCCTACATGTGAGGGGGTGATTATGCCCAGAATTGTGCAGAAAAAAGTGACTCTGATGAATACATGTATCTCCTCTCCACTACAAATACAAATCTTAAATCCCAAGCAGCTCTGAAGTGATGCCAAACATACCTAATTACAGAACAATACTGAATTGTTCAGTAGGGTTTCTGTGCATGGTTTTGCCAACTCCTCCAGCTGCCTCAGCTGGCCTGGGATGATTGTACTCCCTGCTCCTGGCACTGCAAACCTGGATAACAGCACTTACCCCTGCTCCACCCAGGGGACACTGCTGTGGAGCAGATGGTGCTTCCAGAGCCCAGCCCCACAGCACCAAGGAGGAGGAAAGTGAGCCAGCCAGCTCCTCAGAAATGGGGTATGCAAGGCACAGGCCAAGGCTAGCTGAGAAAGGGAGGCACGAGCCCCAAGACAAAATGCAGCATCCTCTTTCCTCTACAAAAAAATGATGATTCTCTACAGAGGCAGCAAGATCCACCAATGCTGCCAGTCTGTACTCCTAAAAACACTGTACTTCCAAAGCACTTTACAAATGCAGCATGGGAGTAAGGCTCTCTCCATAGTAACCTAGAAATAAACCTCAAGGTTTATTTATTATGTGGAGGAAGAGATGCACAAGAGCAGGTGCTCAAGTCCCTTAATGACCCCAAAGTGGCCAGCATGATGTGATCTGACATAGGCACAAGGTGTAAGCACACGTGCTGCTGGCCAGCCAAGGCATTCCTGCAGCCACAGCTCAGCTCCTGAGCTGAATTCTGCCAGGAAAAGCATCCCAGCTCCTCTGCCAGCATCTCCCTCACTCCCCACCAAGGAGCTGCACAAAAGGCTGAAGTACAAGCTACTTGTGAGTCTGTCAGTTCAGCAGCATCAGTTGTCTGGGGTCTATACAGGTTCCACAGCAGGCAGCCACGGGGAAACACACGAGGACAAGCAGAGCCTTCTATGAAGCTCAGGCACCACCTTTCCTACAGCCACCCTGCTGGGAGCACAGCTCATGCTCTGCTATGCTTGGGCAGTACTTATGAAGTGCCAGGTCAATAAGCAACTAACACAGGATGGCTGAGCACAGAAAGTCAGGGTGAAAGTCTTCCTTCCTTTGGACAGGTGTGCACAAAGGTATTTTCACTGAAATGAGGCATATCTGCACAAAGAAAACAGAAACACTGCCTCACAACCCTAATTATGATTTAACATTGGACTGGTGAGGGAACGTACAAAAGTATTTTCCTTCCTGCCCTTTTAATTCCTGACTGCAGCATTTAAATCAGACTGTGCTCTGGGTGTGAGCAGTTCCAAGGGCTGGAAGCTAACACAAATGTTTTCACTGCCACTCTGCTGCTGTGAATCAGCACAAGTCAGCAGTGACTGGAAGTCTACTTGGCAGACATTTAATGCAGGATTGGGTGTTGGTGTCCAGCACAACATGCCCAGATGATCAGCACCTTGGCTCTCAGCTCGAGGGACACTGCACCAAGGTGAGTGTAAGGGTGGGATAAGCCAGCTCCTCCCAGCCCAGCACCCTTCAGAACCAGCTGGGCACTACTGGGGGTAAGCTCAGAAAACATTTACTCTGCATGGAAGCTTTTCAAGCTGTGCACCAGCTCTGTCACTCTTAAAACACCCATCAGCACTGAAGTGCCAGGAGCTAGGAAAGGCAGTCTGCCCTTGGTGACCCGAGAGAGCCCCAGCCTGGCCACCAAGGTGTCCCTGGGCCAGCCTGAGCCAGCACAGCTCCAACCAGCCCTGGCTGTCCCCTCTCTGCCTCTGTGTGTCCCTGGCAGAGAGAACATCCACTGCTGCTGCCACAGCTCTCACCCACAAGAGGTGGAACCAAAGGAACTTGGACTGTACTGGGCACCTCCTTGATTGCTCAGTGTAATAAATGCTTTGACAACAAATGAAAGCATTGGTATTTCTTATATATAACATTTTAGGGTTTTTTCCAAAGCAATCAAAAATATGTTTCATACAAATACATATATATTGCATTTGATTGCGTACTCTCTCTGTAAAGAACTTTAAAAATGAGGACCTGTAGCAGAATCTGAAAAAACACAGAGACAGAAATTAATAATCCAGGAAACTTCCTACCTACTGTGCAAGGACCAAACTGAAAGATGCATATGAATTAGAAGAGAACTGCAACTGTAAAACACTCATCACAGACAAAACCAACGTTAGTCACAATTCTACCATTTTAAAGTACAAAAATCTCCAAGAAAAAGGGAAAAACTGGAGCAGCATCGCTGTTTCCTACTGATGTGCAGGCATGTAGCAAATGCACACAAACACTTTTGCATTACACTACTGGCATCCTGCATTTTTGAATACAGATTTGAAAAAAACATTACGTATCTGTGTGAGCACTTTCCTGTTAAAGGAAAGTACTGCCAGATTGGTTTTTTCTACTTGAGAAAGAGAGCTTTAATGTTTTTTGACTAGAAACCTTTTAACTAGAAAGTCCTTAACACATATTTTTTAGTTACATCAGAAATACATTTTTCTTCTGCTAAAGCTAATTTCTTACATAAAAGTCTGTCCAGTGCACTAATAAAAGGCAAATGACTGAACAGCTGTGTTAACTTCTTTAAGCTGAAGTAAACCCAGATAAAATTTTAAATCATTTTTCAGACAGAAACCCTATTTCAAAACTGACAAAGTCTCCTGGTGACACACAATTGTTTGCACAATATTGACTGTCAGCAGTGAAGTTCAGATGCTGCAGGTTCTCTCTCTCAATTTTATAGGGAAACTTGGCCAAGTCCTTTGCTGAGCCAGCTGTATGAATGCCCACAATCTGCATTTGTTAGCTAACTGCACAGTACTTTAAGTAATTTTAAATACTTTTCTGCTTGCACATTTAATATAAAATTCACTATTCAGGGAGTCACTGTGTCCAATCCCTCTGTAGTGTGAAATCAGCAGGAGGCAGCAGAGGAGGGGACCTTGGCCCAGCAGCACGAGGCAAAGGAGAGAGGAGAGCAGCTTTGCATTTCATGATGGGGCACAGCTTGGGCAGGAGATAGACAGGATGGAGGCAGTTGGAAGGGGATTTCCTTCCTTCCTTCCTCCCTCCCTCCCTCCATCACACAGGCTCCAGAAACTCTGTAAATTAAGCTTTTGCCTTTTCCACATATCTCATAAGACCAAATATTTATTGAAAGCTTTCCCAGAACACCTTGTACCCAATCTGTAATTTATAACCCCTCTCATCTGGGTCACTCCCAGAGGCCTTATCTCATTCAGTCCTTAAAAGAATCCTCTTTTGCCATCTCCTGGTGTGCCTGTACTGAGCTACTGCATGAGCTGTCCTAGCACACGCCGTGCCCAGGCCAGCAGAGCCCAGAGGAACGTGCTGGCACATTGAAACGAACACATCCTTCTGTTTCCAGGGCACAGGCACCCTCCTCACACAGATTCTTTTCAACCAAAGCTCTGAAACTACAGACCCCACGTCACCATTATCCAGTACAACCCAACCCCATGTCCTGCACTCTGGAACTGCTGGGCTCCATCAGCTCGTGGTGCCACAGAAACCATTCCCTGCCAAAGCCTGGTGCCATGAACAGACACAAACACTAATACCACCAGGACATCACATACCCAAATGCACCTTTGCACAACCTCTGCACTTCTATTTCTTCTTGTGTTCTCCCAAGACTCCCACAATCTTAATTCTTAGCATACGGGGAAATCCAGTGAGTTTTCAACTGACAATTCTATAGAGATTTGAAAGGGCTTTTCAGGCACGGGAATGGCTCTCCAGAGACTCCACCACACATGCAGAGTGGCCAGGGAACTGGGCTCAGGCAGCCCTGCATCACAAGCTCCCTCTGGGCATGGTCACACAAGCACTAACACTTCTCTCTGAAACCTGTGGTGTAGGAGGTGCAGCACTGTCAGTATCAAGAGATGAAAGCACAGATGAAGCACTGATAGAGCACACTGTAAGTCAGGGATACTACTGGAAATGAAATGGGCAGACTGGTATTTCAGGCAGATGTCCAGCAAGATTCCCAAAACTTTACAGGACCACTTTCCATGGTAACTACTTCTTTGTGAAGCCACAAAATTGCTTAGTAAAGAAATTTCCCAGTATATTAAAATTTATTTTATACACACTAGCAAAGAAAGAAGCCTAAATTTACCTTTATAAATCACATTAATATGTCAAACCTGTATCTTTGTCCTTAGACTCCACTACTCATTCCATTTAGAATACAAAACATACAGCAATGAAGTGCATTTATACACCATAAGAAAAGTTGTATGCACAGGGAATAAAAGTAAGCACACAAAAGAGAAACCAGAGTTTACAGAAGACTAATAGGAGATGATTACCTTTCCTCTCAGCTCTTTGAAGCTCACAAATAATATAACAAAAGTAACATAGCTGAGTTTCTCTAAGATAAATTATGAATTTAAGGGAAAGACATTTTTACTTAGTTTTGCCATTTAGGATGTTTTTCTTTTTTAACAGAACTTTAACAGCAGAGTCTCCCTTTGGAGGTTTTATTCCTTTCAAGGGTTGCTATTGACAAGGAGAAAAGTGGCAAGCTACTATGAACACTTCCTTTAAACATACAGGATGAGGAAAGCCTTGGAGTATTTCCTCCTCTGAGCCATAGCAATGAAACAGATTGTTTACCAGCTGGGAGCCCAGACTTACTCTACTAAATTTGAGAGCTCATTTCTTGGACACAGATGGCAGAAAAAAGCTGTGATTTGGTGCTTGCCTGACTGAGTACACAAGCCTTGGTTCCTCCCAGGGAAACCCTCACGTGCTTCCCTTCAGCAGAATGCCTGGGTGCTGGGCTGGCTGCAGCACACGGAGCAGTGCAAGCAACTAATATCCATGAACATTCTTGCACATCAGTCCTAGTGGAGAATCAGAGCTGAGCAACAGCCACAGGACCACGTAATTGTGGCAGTGGGATAGAACTGTTAAGAGCAGACTTCAATCCACTTACCAAAACTCTGCCACGTTCCCCATCTCCTTTTCTCAGCCAACTAATACCAAGGCTGAGTTTGCCCTCCTGAGAGGGTACAACCTGGCCTCGCCTTGCTGCTGGTACTGGGATTTCTCCCCAGTGCCTCTCTCTTCTCTGCTATTCTGTCTTAACGTCTGGGTGACATCTGGTGCACAGACAAATCATCGTGATGTATGTTAACAGAGACAAACCACTAGTAAATCCTGGTCAAATACACGGAAAAAAGCAAAAAAAGCTGATGTGCACTTCACTTGAATATGGATATTTTAATGCTGGAAAGTCGCAGACAATGACAGAGTATAAAATGAACAAAGTGCCTTTAAGGCTTGTGGTTGTTAAGACAAGCCTAGGGAAAGCAGGAAGATGCTGTGAGAGCAGCTACCCAGCTCTGCTGGCAGCTGTTCTGGTGGCATTTGCCAGCTGCTGGCATGTTTAGCCCCCTCATTTTAACCAAGCAGAAAGCCAGTGGCTGTTTAGCTTCAACTGCACTGCAATCACCTGCAATGCTTTGAGAGCACCTCCTTTAATCAGTTGAATTCTTCCAAAACATTCAGATTTTGTGCTGAAAGTTTTATGGGTCTTAACAAGTATTTTAGAACATTGCTCTTTAAGCTAAGGCCTTCCTGAAGAATTGTGTACCCATATTTACAACTAATGGGGACCAAATTACAGAATAAACACTAAACATCCAAACTTAGAACAGGGTACTTGCTATGGAAACCACCTTTTTTGAACACCAGAAACCTTGAATCCTTGCTTTGAGTAGAAAAACAATGACTGAAGGACTCATCAATCCTCAGAAGTTGCCCGTTATCCTCAGGTAAACTAATTAAAGCTGATGTCTGGATTATCATCCTGGCATGAACAACCACAGACTGCAGAATCTCACTGTAACATGTGATCTCAACAAACGATCCCAAAGACAGCTGACTCATGGTATGGGAATCAGAGGAAAAGAAATGCCCTGAAGGGACCAAAGGAGTAAATAAAATTAAGTATGGGGAAAAGAAAAAGTATGTATGGAGCAAAAAAGTTCATTTGCAATTTTTGCAGTATTTTGGAACCTCTTGGGAAAAAAAAAATTGGATGACAGAAAATTATACTCTCTGTTTTCTCTGTTTTTGCTCTCATAAGACACAATTCAATATGAACTCAACCTAACTCCAGCAGGAAAGGTACACCTGAACTCCTTCCCAGACTGGTGGTCTCTGAAGCACATCCAGCTGCTCTGTGGAGCCACCTCTATCTCTGAGCTGCCAAATGAATCCATATCCAAAAATCTACCCTGGTGTATGCACCTCACATGGCTGTCTTGTGGCCTCATTTTTCTTTGATCTAAATTCAAACCATAATCAAATAGCTGAAGGAAGCTACTTCAGAAGACAGAAGTAGATAATGAAGTGAGTGATAAGTTTATAATAAATGAGAACAGCACGTAGACAAAGTAATTCTAAATATCTAATAAAGAGAGAAAAGCCAATGCAGATCCAAAATGAGGATGGTGAGTCAGGGAAACTGTTTTGGATCTGTGAAACACTTCTGTTACTCTTCTCCTGAAAAAAACTTCTGAACCACTTCAACCACTTTGGAGGGTACCCTGTCCCAGCAGAACTGAAACAATCCATTTCTTCCTTGAGCCAGATGAGCCCCGGCCTCGAGGATGTGTCTGCAGTGCCACAAACAGCCCAGCAGCAGCTGTGCACTCAGGGAGGGACACAGGAGCAAGACATTGCCCCAGGTGTGAGCAGAGTGCTGGGGGTGCAGGGGAATGAAAACAGAACTGCAGACTGCAGTCCAGCAGAGCAGGGAACTGAGCAGCACAGGAGAGGCTTTTGGTGAAACCAGCTCCAGAAAGTAAAGGGGTCAGGTGAACGTGGCTGTGCAGCCATGCTGCTAGCAGCAGTTACACGCTGATCCTATTGGGAAGCTCAGCATTACAGGGAGCTCCAGGGTGCTAATCCCCACTGAGGAAAGATTCTGGAGGGGAGAGGAAAGTATTTCTTTAAAGGGAACGGACAGCATCTAGCAAACCTGAGCCTTTGGGAATTAGGATATGCAATTCACAAAGGAAAGACTACAAGTTCTTTTAATTGTTCAGAGATTATTTTCAGTCATCTTACACGTAGCCTAGAGCCCACCACCACTGTCAAAGGATGGGGCCAGTAACGGGACCTGCTTGTGTAAGTGCAGCAGAAGGCTGGGATGCAGAGCAGTGTGAGATCCCTGCCTGCCATCACACAACCCTTTAGGAAAGCACCCACGGACAACGCCAGCTAAAAAACCCTGCTGAGACACACAGAATGATCCATGTACGTGTATTTCATTAGGAGCACCATGGAAATCACCAATCATATATGATAAATATCAATTCAATACAAGGGATTCAATAAATCATTTGCAGATATCATAGCTTTGTTTTTTGATTATTGTTTTTTTGTAACCTTCACCTTGTAACTATCTAAATTTCTGACAGAATGAAGTCATTAACAAACCTTTCTGGATTATATTTTCTCCTACGGAACCTGAAAAAATATTGTAAAGTATTTTAAGTCCAAGCTGTCTTTCAACTCAACAAACAGAAAACTTGTTATTGTGACAAGTAACATATTAAAACCTGAAAAACAGCACTAGAAGAATATTTCAGGAGCAGTCTTAATGTCTCAATACCAAAGACTTCTTTCTGGAACAAAGCTGAAAGCTCAGAAAGGCTGATTATCCCAGTTTGGTCATTTGTTACATCATGACTAGAGCCTTTTCCAGTGCATACATTCATACACATTTTGGCAAAGAAATTCACCATTTGTTTCATTCTCTGGCTAGGTCTACATGCAGCAACCTGGAATACATAAACTACCTTAATAAATTGTGAAAGGAGAGAACTCCATTCTCAAAACAGATCTTTTCGTACAAAACTCCCATGGATCTTTATTCTTGAAGAACATCTCTTCATCTGAATCCTATACTTTATACCCAGTGACACTGATAACAAATGGATCAAGCTATCCTGTCCACTGCCTGTAGATTCAGAGATAATTATTTCTTTCTGCAGCTTACCAATTATAATTTTTAAGGCAGTATCTTCCCTTCCATGTTTCCTCACCAATTCTAAGCAACTGACATACAGTACTAATCTAAATAACACTTTTTAGTTTGCTAAGTAGAAGCAGCAACAGTACACTTTTGCTTGGTTTTTTCCTTGAAATACACTGTGCTATGTTATTTGCACTCAAACTACTGTAAAACTCCTGCTAATTCCAGTGACAACATAAAAATACTTTGCAGTTCTGTATGTGGTGAAAGACTTTGGTTATACATACCTCTGAAAAGAAAACAGAGAGGATGACTAGGCTGATCCAGTGAATTACTCCTGCAAACTGGGAAGCACTTGAAACTGCAATTAACATAATAGAACGAAGGGTCATTATAGTAGCAGAGTGCAACTTAGGTTTAGCATTATTAGTACTGCCACAAGTTACATATGGTAAAAGCTTACTTTCTTAGATTTTGCAATGGAAGTACCAGAAAGAGGATGGGATGCAATGGACATGGAACTCCAGCCCTGCCAGCTGCTCACCTTCATTCACCATGTTAGCAGCTCTTCACTGGAGCTTTAACAGATCCTGCTGCTGGTAAGCAATGGCAGACACAGCTCAGGTCTTTGATGCTCTGCCACTGCTTCGTGTTCTCACCCCAACGTTGCTTTGGTATGAGATGTGTGACTAATTCCTGTGTACCTAAAAATCCAGATCTAGGACTCAGTAAGGAAACAGAATGCTCTACTATCCCCACATTATTCCTTGTGTTCAGTCTTTGACAATTCATCTCAGATGATCACTATTTATCTGGAACAGGTGCTTAAAAATTAATGCTCAAAATGGGCTTCAACATACATTTCATGCTGACAGAAAAATGCAGAAAGTTGACAGGGTCCAATAACTGAACTGCTAGCAAGTCCTACTCCCACACGCTCCCAAGTTTGGACTAAGAGAATGAAGAGTAAACATTCTCTCCTCCCTGCAGGGTCTTTGTGAGTCTGCTATCTCCAGAGCAGACAGAGCAGAGCAGTCTGTGCAGTCCTGCAGCGTCAGGGAATGACTGTGTAAGGCAAGCAGTGGCTGTGTGCATAGAGGTGCAGCGCTGCGGCAGACTTAACGATTTCCCAAGAGCATACAGGGCACACACTAAATGAAGAATTTTATTTTAAAACCAGAATCGATCGATACGGGAAGGAGAGGAAAAGGATGTAGGAAGAACTCAGGATACAAATAAAACCGAATATGCCCTGCCACTGGAACTCCCCCTGCTGAAGCTCTTTTGGAGCTTGATGATAGCAGTTGCTACACTGCAGCAGAGGAACTACTTAAAGGTGAACCAAATCGGCAAAACGCAGCATAATAAAGTTTGCTAAAGCACTATCTCTACGGGGCAGCCTGAAGAACGGGAAACCCTTGGGACGCCGCTTTTCCAACCGACACACGCGGCTCCGGCTGCCCCCTGGCGGCACGCAGGGACACAGCAGCACGAACGCGGCACGAAAGCTGCTCCGGACAGAGCCGAGCGAGCGCCGCAGCAGCTCGGAGTAGCGGCACCGCTCTCAGTCTTGCTGCTCCTGATTTCCTGGCAGACAGATGGACACTGCAGGGCTGTGTGTGCTGCTGCTGCTGACCCCGCGGTGCTGAGGCTCCGCAGGGCTCAGCCCGGCAGCGCAGCTCCTCGGCCCCGCGCTGCCTTCTCCCCGTGCTGACTGCACAACGAGGGCAGTACTAACATCATTTCCTGAGCCCCTTCTCCCCAAAACTGCTCAAGATGAGGAATGGATAGCATGGGCTGCATTTCTGAGGCATTGGAACCTGCCACAACATTGAATTTTTTTTCTTTTTTAATGAGTTGAAAGTTAATACTCATTTCTGCTTTTGCAGAACATCACAAGGTATTGTGATGTTATTTTGTTACTGCATGCGAGGAACTTTGAAGACAGACTTAAAAATCCCGATTACAGAACAGAGACCTAAAACAAAACATGTATTATATGTCCCTTGCTTTCTGGGGTTTCTAATTCTGGTATGAATACATTTTGTGCTAAAATACCCGAAAAGGTCTCTGACCTTTTCACGTGTGTGTCCTACAGTTTGTAAATGTGGTGTTGACCTATGAAACCAACAGCTTTGTGCGTGGGAGAAATGCATCATACAACTAAAGACTACACCGAAAGCAGGAGAGAAAAACTGTACTCTGAAATTGCCACAGCCAAAGAAAACACCAGGTTTCTTTTGTTGTAGTTTTTTGGGTTTTTTTTCCGGTTGGTTGGTTTGGATTTCTTTTAATAAAGGGAGGCTTCCTAAGTAATTACAGTCTATAGCATGGATTAGCAGTTGTTATTATGGACAGAACTGGCAGTAATGTGCTGTGAGACATCCTAATGCGCTGCTTGGTTTTATAAAGAACCCTTTAGAACTGTAATTATATTTTTGAGAAACATAGTTATGGGCTAATGGCTTTTCAAAACCTCAGTGTAAATGACACACATCCCTTGCAAGGCACAACTGGAATACTTAGATCAGCCTCACTGAGACAGCCTTTATCTGCTTTAGAACAAGATAGAAGGTATTCAAACTTGTGAAGGCAAAAAGCCTCATGGCATGATTCATTAGTTAAAAAGTAAAGTAGTAACACAAGTGGAATGGTCCTGAGCAAATCCATCCTGGTGGCTGGGGCCACCTCTGAACAGTGAAGTCATCTGGCTCAACCAAACACCTGCAGGTCATGCACAAGGTGTAAGCTGCAGAGCTTTCAGCAGTGTCATATGCACCAGACACACAGGGGAGCAATGACTCCTGAAGTAAAGCTTTCTT
The DNA here is from genome assembly GCF_026979565.1 of Vidua chalybeata. Classification (NCBI taxonomy): domain Eukaryota; kingdom Metazoa; phylum Chordata; class Aves; order Passeriformes; family Viduidae; genus Vidua; species Vidua chalybeata. The sequence continues at coordinate 752,617 of NC_071542.1, read as the reverse complement.
TAGAAGGTTCTTCAGAAAATAAGTGGTGAGAAAATGGCTGCTTCCAGAGAAGAATAACCGAACTGTTAAAACTCAGAGAAATCAACAGTCTTTAAACCCTTTGACTCTACAGGAAGTGAAAATTCTCTACATAAACAGAAAGATGTGACACCTCAGTAAGTATTGTTGAAAGCTTCTTCCTTAAGGCCTTATACCCACAATTCACGTTCCTGACTTTTTTGAAAGTGGCAGACTTGTCCAAATCCTGGGCTTCCTCATCCAAAAATGGTGAGTGACCAGAGAGCAGAGAAAGTAACAGCTGTAAGGCAGTGGCCATGTGCTGAACAGTGTGTACAGTATGGACAGATGGGTGGAAATGGGGAGCAACAGCATGGAACGACACACAGTCATTCACATTCATCTCACAGAGTTTAAGAAATGGCTGTAATTATCAATGAAGTCCCTTAAAGTCATCTGAATACAACTGCAACACCTGAATCTTTATGCCACTATGATCAATTGGCAAATTGCAGCAGTAAAAGGACTTCAACAGAATAAAAATTTGGTTTGCTCAGTTTAAAGCTGCCACAGGACACACCTGGTGCTCTTCTGTGCTATGTACTCTTGCATTTATGGGATTGCCTGAAACCCAGCTGCCATTTCAACACATCTGAGATTGCATGGAGATACTAGAGGCTGCTCCTCAACATTTAGCTTAGGGAAAAGTGTTGGTGGTGCCTGTGGTCATGTCAACTTTGTATCATAAAACAAAAAGAGAGAAAAAAGGAAAAAAAAAAAGGGGTGCAATGGAGGAAAAGAAGAGTAGGGGAAAAAAGATGAATTAAGAAGCAAAACAGCAGCATTAGAATTTCCATTGTGGAACCTGTGTAGAGTGAATTCAGATAAAGCAAACTCCATTTAAGCCATGATTTGACTCACAGTGTGTTAGCAAAGTAGAATGAAAATCTGTCTCATTTCAGGTCATTACAAGATAGAAGGCTGTAATTTTGAGAAGTAATTAATAAGAGGTTAACAACAAGTATCCTACTTATTTTTGTATGTTCATCACTTTTGTCTATCCACATGTGATGGGTATCAGAGATTAATGATGCACAGATTTTTCTCCTGTGCATATGTAACATGTCTATAAAGGACAGAGCTTTTCAAGTACTAATGACAACACCTGTGAATCTCTGCATGTACACTCTGCTTGTGTCCTTTGAAAATGTGTCCTGTACTGAAATTGTTATTTGACCTAGCTTTGGTCAGAATAATAAAGAAGAGACTGACTTCACTATACCAGGGTTCCACAAGAACACATTTCTTACCTAGCCTAGTAATCATTTAAATGGTAGGGAAAAAACATTCCCAACATCCTCCCCCTTCAAAAACCTCCCAGCAAGTTAAGCCTTTATTTCATCAAAATTAAAAATTCCTCCTACTCACACTGGAGAAGCTTTATATCTATTAGGAGTTCCAGAGTCAGAAGAATCACCACCAATACTACACAGGCTACCAGGAAACTGTTGAGACTTGCACTGAGCAAAAATACCTGCCACACAGCTGCTCGTCTCCCACAGCACGGTTTTAGCCAGTTAGATCTAAGGAAATAAAATTAAGGGAAAAACAAGAAAAGAAAAGAAGTGAAAAAGGAAAAGAGCTAAAGAGCAGTGAACTGAAAATTGTAAGTTCTTCTGTTATGGATACACTCAGCAATAATGCACAAAGACTTTGCAAAGTTCACTTTCACTGGTTTCTTTACCCAGAGAAATGTAAGAAAGGCCTTCAGCCTGGGATCTCCCCAGCCCTGGAGTGCACTGGTGTCCAAGCGCCTTCAGTGTACTGAGCCATGCAGCCCTAATTATCATACACATATTTCTGCTTTCCTCCTGCCTCACTAGCTCTCATGTGCTCTTATTTTGACACACATGCTGCATTCATTTATCAGTGAGTACCAAGGCACAGCAGGACTCTGCTATTCAGAAGCTAATGACTTTTTAAAAATTATTTTTCTGCTACTGAATTTTCTGGCCATGCACCTCTATCCCTGCTCTACTATGAGACAGATCTGACAAGGGCTGCCAAATTTGGGTTGCAACAATCAGCCCGTGACATGGCAGAAAAGAACAACAGGAATGTGGGAAACACCAAAGAAGCAGCAGCGACTCAGTGACTCCACAGCTACACTTTATGGCAGCAAAGGCACACAGCCTGGCAGTGTCAAGCCTCTGGCCAAGGCTCTCTCACGTGGCTATCTGTCCAGCTCTCATCATCCTGTTTGTGGATCAGGCCAAGAATGACCTTGCCAGAGTTTGGGGGACAGCATGCACCAGGGACCGCTCCCAAACCTGGTTTGGATGAGGTCACCGTTTTTCAGTGGAAAAATAAGGTTTAGGCAGATGCAGGAAGCTGTGAGGAGGCTGAGTTCTGAGGAGCAGAACTCAGGAGGGAAGCTGATGAAGTAGTAAACGTTGCACTGGTGTTGTGCTAATGCAGATACAAATTTACATGAGGGTTGCTAATTTTTTTTTTCCCCTTTTAGGAGTATTGGTAATAGGAATAACAGTAGTATGGACTTCAAATGCATAAAGCCCATCCTGATTCTGCTCATCTCCTAACTCCTCCCCCTCAGTATCACATAATCTCTCATCACAGTGCTCTGCAAGGTTCCTGTGCTGGCTCACCTCAGAAAGCTCAGATGGGATGTTTGCCTGACACTTCAGATTTTCAAAGCACTGTAAATACACATTAAGTAATGAAAAGCTGACATGATTTATTAGCCACGGTTAAAAAAGCTGCAAGTGTGGTGCAGTAACCCCACTGTCTGACTAAAATATCGCAACACAGAAATCAGAGGTGTACAAGAAGATGTGGTGATACTGATCAATTCCTAATAAACAGCTCTAGACTCAGTAACTCATGTTATAATCACACTCCTGGAAAAACATCACAAAATGTTTTCTGACATACTCACAAATGAGGGAGAAAGCGATGCCAAGCAGTGCTCAGAGACTTGACACTTTCGAGCAGCTTCTCAGAATTAAGCAGATCAACAACACTTGTAGTCAGATTGCCTGATTGCCTGACTGTAAAAGACCTCCTCAATTGACTCTCAAAGCTTCAGAGAAGATTTGACAAGTGTTACTATCAGCAACTTGCCCTTAGGTTAAACCTTGTTATGGCTCCAGCCTGAATACAGAATGCAATAGATTTCAAATAGGTTGTGTTAAAGCATTAGGCAAAAAAAAGGCATTGGGATAGGGGCCTTTTTGCCAGCTTGACCTTTTAATGGGTTTTATTTTACTTATCTCAAAACAGGGTAATTTGTTTTTAATGCAACTATGATTTTAGGCTTAGGGTTGAGGTTTTTTTAGATATTTCTAAAAACAGTGAGTGGGGGGTGGCTCTGTTTAAACAGAACAGGCTTTAGTTGTAGCCTCTGCTTACATTTATGTTCCCTTTTCCAAACGACCCCTTATGCCAGTATTTTAATATTGCAGGGCAGATTTTCCTATTCACAGAATCATCAGTAGAGGGCCCAAGTACCAAGTACCTACCTCTAAAAGCTCTGCATAGTCAAAATTTTCAACTATACCAAATGCACTAGCAAGAACACACCAATTGTAATAATTAGCATACAATACACATAACCATGATAATTATTACTCAAGCTGCTAATTACTTATAGAATCCTAAATAACATGGCATTATTCTGTCTGCTCAGTATTATTACTCAATATTATTAACAACAATTCTAGAAAGCTTCTGAATGAAACTACCAGTTTACAACTGAAAAAGCAATCAGCTTAAGAGGCCAAGTGCAGCTCAAGTGCACACTTCTACCTCTAGCATACTCGTAAAATACATAAATGGATTTCAAAGACACCGAAGGATTTGAAATTTAAGCACTGGAGAAGCACGTTCAGCTCTGTGTCCTAACTTGCTGCACCAAGGGGAGTTGGTTAACACGTGGCCAGCGATCAGCAGCTGCACAGCCCTGCCTGCAGGCTGGCAGGGTAACACCACCCTGACCCCTGGCACACAGACCTCACCTCTGGAACCTGTTCTAGCAGAGCAGCGTCTCTCTCTCTCTCCCCCTTCAGATGTGCAAGGGCTCATCTACTCAGGGAAATCTGGTTTTGGAGAACAACAAACCCCTACTACCAGAATTAGTGTGGGTTTGAACTTACCTCCCAAATTCTGGCCATTTCACCTGTGATACTGCAAAGCTACACTTAAAATTTTAAGCTCAGATTAGAAAGTCAGCTAGACAGAATTTCCAAAAAACCCAACAAACTAAAAATATAACTTACACAGCTCATAAATTTATGAAGAGATTTCATACTAACCATAGACAAGTAAAAGACCTTTTTCCCTTACTTCAGACAAAAAAATCCCAAACCAAACAAAAAAAAACAAATTGCCAAAAACCCACAAACTATTTAAAAAGTCCCCTATCTGTTCAGAGAATAAGCCCACATTCTATTGGTGTCCTGACTGTGTTTGCTTGAATTCACAGACAAGTGTGACTTTGGAAAACTTTCCTGCGTGATTTCAAACAGGTTCATTAGGTATTTCAGCTAATTTGTCTCTACAACAGAAATATAATTTACCTTTCTTGCAATGCCTGGATAAATAAATAAACGTACTAGCACAGAAAATTTTTATTTGTTGGTGACATTGAGCTGTACAGTTTTGTTCTGAGACATTAAAATAGATTTAGTGGAATTTTACCAGGGGTAATTTTTTTTTAAGATACTTTCACACATGGCTTTGTCCAAAACCAATCTGTCAGCATCCTGTTAGTCTTACTAATAAACAGCTTGGGAAAAAAAGAACATAAGGCAAAACTGGGAAAGGTTGAACATATTTATCTGGTAAGGAACCACTACAAACAGTTTTTTCAAGCTTTTAACAGCTGTCACTGTTTCTATTTTCTGGTCTTGTAAACAAATACCCCAAAATTTGCATTATACCTTATCCTGTCTTTTTTTTTTTTTCTTTCTTTCTTTTGGCTAAACAGCAAGTGTTTGCACCTCACAAGATGGTTATGATGAGAAAACAGAAGGATGGATAAGATCCAAATTGCTATCTGAAGGAGAAGAAAGGCTATGGTCAGGAAGTGACAGGAACACAGGCTAAATAACAATACAAAATGTGGCTGAGCCAAGCCAGACAGCAGAGCCTCACAGCAGGCTGCAGGGAGCAGCTGGAGGCCTGGAGCAGCTAACTCCAAGAACACACAGAGCTCTGCACCTCTTTTCTGGACTACTACAAGCCTCGTTTAGCTACAGGACTTTAACTATTAATGACACTCTCATCTTTTTACCCCTAAAACTGTTGTACTGTTTCAAACCCCGTGGCACTTCTTGAAGATTCCTGCAAAACTCTGCTGCTCAAATGGCAAGAGAGATTCCCCCATGCTTCTCCCCAGCTCACCCATGGCTAGTTTATACACACTCATCCTTGTGCCAATATTATTCTTTGCTTGATTAGGTCTTTTCCCCACCTGGCACTCTGTCCATGATGCATTATACACAGCAATGGCAGCCACGTGTGCAATCCAATTCAAGCCCATGCTTTTTGTAGAACACTGTTTCTGTAACTATCCCAGCAGCCCCTCCTGTTTGTGAATACAGACAACTGGAGCGGCAGATAATGTTTTAGAATAGGGTTAATTAATTACATGAATGATTCCCAGCTCTGTTTGAAGTACTTGAAGCTTTCTAGGATCATCTGTGCTTTCCTTACAGGAGTATATCACACCAATTGCTCACAGACATCCAGTGATTACCTGGCCTTTTACTCCTCTCACTAGAAAATTGCTTGTTAGGTTTTTCCTTTTTATGTTAAAATTTTTAGTGCAATATAACATCAGCCTCAAAAGCTCCCTTTAAGAAACATAAGAACAGACATACTAGAATATTCTGAACCAAGGCTTGGCACCCTGTCTCCAACAGTGGCCATGAGCAGATGACTAAGAACAGAGCAAACATATAAATCCAACCCTTTAACATTCTCACAGAATCCAGCTCTTTTCCATTTTGTCACTTCCTGAGACAGATGTATTTTCTCAGGCTGTACTTAGTAAACTTCAGTGAATTTCTCTTCCACAAACTTGTTCAACCTCCCCTTGTGGGGATAAGCTTCTCTCAGGCACACATCCTTCAGAAAGTAGCTTCAGGCATCTACTGCCCTCTGTGCCAAGAGCAAACTCTTTTTGTTTCTTTGGAACTGGGCCTTTATCTATTAATATACCTTAGAGACTGTATTGGGAGGGTGATGTGTGGGTGTCAAACCTATTTTAACCTCTGTGTCATAGACTTTGTAGTATCAATCAAATCTCAGTCAACCTTCTCTTTTCCAGACTGTGGAGTCCTAGTTTACACAGTAATCTCCAATGGAAGACGTATCACATCTTTGATCACTGTTTTTCTTTGATTCTTTTCCAGTTCTTTTCTATCTACCATATTCTGACAGGGATCAGAACTGCACTCGTGTTCAAGACATGGGCAAAGCTTGGATATACAGAGAGGCACAACAACGGCCTCTCTTTTATTCTCTGCTCTTTTTCCTTAGCAACCCTAAGATCTGATTTGCTTTTACACTGCTGCTCAGCATTTAGCTGATTTTTTTACAGACCTGCCTTCCAGACAAATATTCCTCTTTTCCACATTTCCTATTTGTCCTATGGCTTATCCATATTTCAATATTTGCCCGAAGCCATACCTTCCCCAATTCAGACAATTCCAGTGTCAAGCCAGACAAATTAGACTCATGTAATTTCCAGTCTCCAATAAAGAGCTTTGCAAACAGTGATCTGTGGGCTACAAATGCTACATTTCTATCCTCAAAAACTATCTGGGAAAAGCAAGTTCTGTTGGAAAAATACAGAAATATCTCCAAACCAAAAAACTCTTAAAATCACTGAGCTAGAAAATTAATTCTCTGTCTTAAGAGTACTGCTCTCTCTACCACTTGATAAAAGACATGGGGGGAACACAGTCAAAGCACTGAGGTACTGGGATAAACACAGTAATGAGCTACTCTGGAAAACAAAATTTACCAAGAGAAACACTTCAAAGGCTGTGTACAGAAACAGAAATTTCTATATCACTGAACACCTCTAACATAGCTGACAATTGCATGTTTTCTCTGCTGAAGAGCCGAGCACCTCAGAGGTTCTGTTGAGCTGAATGCTCCTTTTCTGCTGCAGTGCAGGTCTGTTTTGGACCACAGCACCGGGAGCAGCAGTGATAAAGTACTGCACAAAGAACAGATCAGCACTACACTCTCATCCACTGCATCCTCATGTTAGGATTTTGCATCATCTTTCTGGATTCAGACTACGACTGGCAGCTAAAACTAAATTACAACTCACTTTTGTAAATAGGAGCTTGCTTGGTACATGAAATAGGTGTGCCCTCCAAAACCCTTGCACTTTATCTTGGGCTTGGACCTCATTATTCACCCTTATTCCAGATCCAAGATCCGCAGAGGTGCACAAAACTTTTCACAAAATGGACTATTTTTAATTAAGCCACTAGACAAAGACAAGAACAGCAGAAAACAAGAGAAATGTGATAACTTGATCTTTTAGATAAAGCTCCTTTAAGTTTTGTAGAAAGTACAAGTAAAATACCTCAAAAAATCAAAGTAATATCTGAAAGATTAATCTGAAAAGCAAAATAATAGCACCTATTTGGTACAATTACAGAAGACAGACTGAAGGAACAGACATATTTTTTTCCCAGGATGAGTGAATACATTTACCAGCACAGTCTTGTAACCAGTTTAAAATGAGAGCTCACAACTCCTCTCTGCATCTCTGTAAATCTCTGTTCAGTTTTGGTTTCCCTTCCTCTCTCTCCTTCTCTCTCCTTATGGTTTTCTTTTTTCCGATATTCCCACTGTTTAATGCACTTTCTAGCTGAGACCATACAAATCTAAGGCTGTGAACAGATGACCATAAATTATTAAATTACAACAGCATGACTGTTTACAAGTAATGTCAAGTGAGTCACATTAACTGTGAACTCGGGAACTTCATAGTTTTGTTGTAAAACACAGTATTTGAAAACACCTGTTTCAAATGTTTAACATTAGAACTCAAGAGCTGCAATTTAAAACAAATACAAAGAATAATTTAAAAGTTGGTGTATATCTCTCCCCCTTGTTTCTCAACTCCAGTAAACACAGATCTTCATCAAGAGAGAGGCTGACTGTCTACCTGTGTATTTACACAATAAAATACACTCTGTAGTGCAACTATCTGTCAATTTTTTTACAATTTATTGTGATTGATACCTATTAACTGGAACTTACAGAAAATATAGGAAGGAGAGCTTTTCCTTATCCATGTATTACTTTCTGCATGTTGTCAGTTTTTCTGCTATTCTCCATCACTTTTATTGGACTTGATGGAAAAAAAGCAGAAGAGAGAAACTATTTTTTGAAAAACAGAATACTTGATTGGAAAAAAATAAGAGTGGTATTTAAAGCAACGTTAATATTTAAAAATCATCTCATCTTTCTGGGTCATTAGGCTCCTTAAAGAAATGCTGGCATATTCTTTTCATGCAAACTGAGGTCAATACAGCCACAGCCTCTCCAGCAGTAAATTCAGGACAACATGTTTTGAATTTTGTTTGAGGGTTTCAGGTAGAGCAGAAATGTTTTTCTTGCCTGATTATCCTTTCACTACTTACAGGTGTACATTAGGGACAGGCTTAACTTGCCTCTAACCTGCAGTCCTTTCTTTCTTGCTTAGCACAGGGATCAGCATTGTCATCTAAATGTCTGACAAAACCAGCTCAAACTGTTCACAAAATTCCTTAAACACCACCAACAGACAGGAACTGACTGCCCTGAGAATCTGATATGAAAAGGCAAAGACCTATCAAACTGCACTAAAATAAAAGACTTTTATTCTAGTATTAAAGCCACAGGAATGTCGGCTTACGTACGAGCTAACAAGTTAAAGACAGACCATAACTTACTCTCTTTTCCTTCTCATTTCTTTCTTTTCTTGTCAGAGAGGTAGCTAATGTGATGCCATCTGAGAATTTGCAGGCACACAACGAGGGTTATGACCCACCTATTCCTGATCACCTATTAATATCAGCTTTATGAAGATAAATATTCCCTCAGACGAAAAAAAAAGCTCCCCTAGGTAGCAACCAGGTAAAATTTGTGCTTGGGCCCTGTACACCTTGTAGCCTTAAAGAAGAAAAGGTAGAGGAAAACCTTGTGTGCTCCCTGGGGTGCACAGAACGAAACCATTCAGTCAGAAGACTCCTTTCTTGCCCTCTCGTTCATCCCTAGTCTGAAGTATCTCTTGCCCTTCCGTGCAAGGAAATGGAGACTGACTGGTGAATGCCCAGAGTCACCAGGAACTGCTGACTGTGGACAGTTCTGTTGTCCAGCAAGGCTGTGGAGAGAAGCAGCTTGTAACAACCACCCAGTCTTCCAAGCACAGGCATGTGCCAGAGCCCTGCAGTTAGAACAACTGCAGCTTGCCTAGACCAGCTGCAGATCCAGAGTATCAGAGCCACACAGAACACATGCAGCTCCATGCAGGCTGGCATCTTCCCTGACATTCTCTGGGAAATGCATGCAGAAGGTAACACATGGAGTCTGCAACAAAAGGCAGACTTCCAGGGAAGGGAATCTTTTACTCTCTGGCATTAGCAGTACCTGCTGGTATCTCCACCTGCACTCTGCACAGCAGCACTGGGGCAACAGAGCCTCAGTCACGAAGATGGGTGCTGGCACAAACCACAGGGATTTTTGCCATTTTCTGCCACTTCCCTGTGCTGCCCTCCCCACATCCCCCTCTTTGCACCTAAGGGAGACGTGGCTGCCAGTCCCTGTATCAAACTGATCTGCCCCATCCCACCTTCTCCTCACTCGGGTTGGAGCCAGCCACAGTGAACAAGGCCATGGGAAAGAAATTACACCACATCCACAAAACCAGACATATTCCCAACCAAGCACAGGGATAGTATTTTACTTTGCTGCTGGGCTCCTGAAGCCCAGCTCTGCTCCGAAATTTCTCAGGGCATCAGTTGTCACGGATGCTTCTGAAAGGAAGAAGCAACCGTTCCCACAAGGCAGCTGAACACACTCACCCAAAATGCATTGGTATGTGCAAACTTAAGCTCTGAACTTTCTTCAGAGAATGTGCTCTACAGCTGGGAGGTGTGGAGGGCACCTGCTTATTTCCATTCAGACTGACAAAGCCACAAAAGAAGTCTGAGTGAAGGGACAGATCTCTGCTGAGGAAAAGAATGACAAGCCTATTTCCATGTTTAAGACTGCAAAGCTACTCAGATGGTTATAGTGAGAGACCTATGCCCTTTGGCACAGTGAAGAACTGAGTTTCAGATCATAACAATCTATAAAAATGCATATTTGAACTAAACTGGTACTGACTCAGCACCAAAATAGCCTGAGGGTTACACCTGCATACTCAAATTAATTTTCAAGTGCCTCTTTTGCTATGCAGGGTATTTTATGTTACAGTTGTAGCATACTTATATAACCTACTCGAAATGTATTTCCCCTTGTTTGGAGTAACAGCTTTTTGGAGAAGTCTCATGAAGTCAATTTGCAAAGAAATTAAAGGCAACAGCCTTCCCCACGTCTTGCTTCCTGAGTACCACACAGAATACCTGCTGAGCTCAGATCAAGGAGGTCTCTGCTGATTACAGAGCACAGGTTAAAATGTACTGAGCTGTTAATAAATGGAGGCTTATATAAAGCCTTTAAAATCTTCAGCAGCAAGCATTCTATATGGCTTATTGGGAAGTGCTCTCCCTGGAGCTTTTACTGACAGTGGAGTAGGTCTGTGTCCAGTGTGACACCCAGGGGAACAGCAGGCACAGAACCAGGGAGGGCAGGCCCCAGTGCTCAGCCCCTTTCTGTCCTGAGGGATGTTAAATACAGTGTCATCATTCCTGATGCCATCCAGGCATCCATGCCAAATGCATCCTCCTGAAGACATCCAGCAACTGTACCTCTATCCCCCTCCTTCCCACACACACCAGAAGTCTACCCCAGCACTTTGCTGCCCTCACTACTCTCTGCTGCAATTCAAGCTTTTTACTTCTTGTCCTAAACATCATGGAGATCAGTAACAGGCTGCTCCCTTCCTCACTGAAGTCTGTTGGAAGCTCCCCTCAAAGTCTCTTTGTCATGTGAAATGCAGTTATTTCAATCAGTACTCCACGGCAGGTTTTCTGAGCCTCCAATCATTCTCACTGCTTTCCTCAGGATTCTCTTCAGTTGACCCAAATCTTTCATAAAGAATTTAGTACAGCAGTCCACCTACAGCCACTTCAAGCCTGAACCAGGCACAAGGATGACTTCTGATGTCCTGTAGGACAACAGTGCTACATAATCTGACATTGGGCTATGTTTGGGCAGATGCTATGAACCGATTAAGATCTTTATTGCAATAAACCTGGAACCACCATTTTATGAAAACAGGAGCAGCGTGTATATACTGTGTACATTATCAAAGACAACATTCTCACATTAGCAAACTACAGAATTCAAATTACTGGGTGACAAGTACACTCTCTGTCCTGGAATCAGCAGTACCAGACATTACCTCTCAGTCAGGAGATGTACAGTTATGTACAAGAGTCACAGCAGCCAACTCTCGTTATCCTGAAATACCTTTCTCAAGGTGCTTTCACCAGGCCATTCTGCTTGTCTGACAGGCCAGGTATTTCATCTGCTTTTTCCTGAGATAAAGCTTCCAGAGTGTGGTCAAACAGTAGCTATGAACCACTTCAAATGATAAACAGTTCTAAACCAGCCCAGATCAGTGATATTAGAAAAGGTCTCTTCCATCCCGTGAAAGCACTTTTACATAGGGTTTAAGGACAACTGGCTGCACTTCTTCAGCTTAAGGTTTCCTGTTTTACAGGCCATGAAATTCCTGTAACCTAAAACTACATGACAAAAATCTGCCCTTTGTACTTACCCTTCCCTTTGGTACTCCTCATCCAAATTTGGCAAAAGCTGGGACCCAGCCACAGACAGATCAAGTGCAGCTAAAGGTAGATCTCGATAAGCAAAATTAACAAGCTGCACAGGAGCAATGCTTTTGGTCTCTTCTTCCACTTGCTGGGAAATGATCTCAACTTCTGAAACACTGCCTTCAATTGTAGGCCTGAAAATTGAATAAACACATGTATACACATAAAGAAATATACATCAGCAAGCAAGTAAAAGGAAGTTAGAGACAAGAACTTCATGGAATCCTAAAGAGCCAACAACTTAAAAGGCCTCTGCAAGGTCATTGAGGAGGTGTTGTCATTAAAGAGGCAGATCAAATCTCTCCAATCTTTAGTAGTTCTCACTCTAATCAACAGAAACCTCACAAAGGAGAACAACATTTCACTCTGCTGAATCTGCTTCAAAAGCGCTAAATATAAATGTCTGTGTTATAAACAAATAGAGAAAAAATGCATGAGCCCAAAAGGAAAATACTTATGCAAAACAGAAAGAAGGCATGTAACTATGCCAACTAAAGATTCGGTGCTCTGTAAGTTAGATTGGTGAGCAATGAACAGCTGGGTTTTTAATTATTATATACAAATCAACTGTTAACTACTAGGTGCAGTTAGACCCCTCTTCCACTGCAGATCTGAATACTGATTAAATAGTTTTGACGGATGGCAGCTTTGTTACATTCACCTAAAAAGGATCATTCTGTTACAAGTTATTTCAAAATAGTTCTGAAAGGGAACAGTGATTCAGAAGAATGATGGCCTCCCCCTCCTCCTGAATCTTAACTAACCTTATGTACAGCTTCTAAATCTGATCAGGTATTCTTTTAGCAGCCTACTAACACTAATGGAAACTCCACGCAGCTAAAAACAGTCTGACAATGTGTGTGTCTCCCACATTTAGAACAAGATACTACTTCTGTAGGAATTTTATCTGTTGCCATTAGTGCATGCACAGGATGACTCGACTGTAGGACACAGCTTGCATGTCAAGGGCTGATCTTTGCAGCACCCAGCAAAGCTGCTTGCCCTGTCCTTTCATTCCAAGGATGTGCAAACACAAACTTCTCCAGCTTTCTTCTAGGGGAGCCTGGTAACTTTGGAAGAAATCTCAGGCTACTGTCAGAGGTTTACAGCAGGTGTAGAGACACTCTTTTTCCACAGGGGTATAGTTAAAAAGTTTTTAGCACCCGTGTTATTTGACTGCAAAAACTGCATTTTATTTTAAAGAAGCTTATTAAAATCTTCCAGCAATTTAAGCAATCTGGTTAGCAGTTCCTTTTTTTTTTTTCCCAAAAATAAGAGGCTGCTTTAGAAGATCACTCAACTGGTATACCTTGTATAAGGACATAGTTTAAGGATGTGGGTGAAGGAAGTAAAATTCTATGTTGAAAGTTTCCACTGGTCTGAGTCTCACCATTAGACAAATATTTTCAGATGGAAGACATTATTCTTGAATTAAAAGGAACTAACTGCCGCCAGAATTACCAAGAAAGTAAAATGCTGTTATATGTAGAGAATTTGGCAGGGAAAGGCTGCAGCTGTGTCATACTGTGGCAGAAAAAGAAGGTAAAAGGAAGTACTATCTGAACATCCTAAAAGCTTTTCTTTTATTCATGTGTAACTAATAATGGAAAGTAATGAGATTCTTTAATTTCCAACAGAACTGTATTCTTCTGTAAACAATATGAAATCAGAAACCCAGAGGTAAAAGCTAATTTTAGCAAGAATTTTCTTTGATTTTCAAATTTAATGCCATCCTGTGGACATGTACCTTTGTAAGTCTAAGCTGGGTCAGTTTTGCATGAAAGAGCATACAATGATCCAATTTCCAGTACTATAAAAGAAACAGGAAATGGGTTGGTGCAACCTTCCCTCCCCCAACAGTACTGAGTTTCTGTATTCTTACACAGACTAGATGACAAAGTCTGATGAGATTGAAAAGAAAACCAAACAGAGTGGTGTGGCAGACAGAGTTGATGGCGGGAAAAAGAAAGATAAACAGATCTGAAAATAACATAACATACTAGTTTTCAGCCACTGCTGTTAGTAATGCACATCCGACATGCTGACAGCATCATTCACATAGTTTCTGCTAAGTCACATACTTTATACAAATACAAAACCTCCAGGATGTCACATCGTTCTTCTCCAGGTAGCAGCCTGTTCCCTTTCATTTAAAGTAATTTGTATCACGTGGTACTTACTGAGGATTGCTCATGTTGGAGGATGCGACCAAATCAGCAGTGGTTCCAGTATCTAACTACTTCCAGTGCTCTGCATTAAAGTTCTAGCCTTGCAAGATTAGGTCTCTGTGAGAAGCAAAACAAGGTTATCTAAAACACAGCTGAAAGAAATCCAAAGGGCTACACTGACTTCTGTTGTCATCTTGCAAATGGGACTAATAGGTTAGTTCCCCTCTATGATTCTTTTTCAAAGTGTTTTCATTCCAGGTTAATTCCTCCATATTATGGAAGCTGTAAAGTTACAGTGCATTTATGTTTGCACACAGGCACATACATAATTCCTTAAGAACACAGGTCTTATTTTAAACCACTAGATTGCTGAGAAAATAACCAAGATCAGAGAGGGGAAGGGAATTTCAGAGAAAGCTCACGGCTTCAGGAGCGTATTGGAAGACAATTTTTTACACTTTCTAGACATACGCATTAACATTGTCAATGAAGTTTGGGAGTTTGTTGTTCATTTTCCAGTTTGAACTGTTCCTGACTCCCTTTGCTATCTTAGGAAGTCTCTTCCAAAAATTAAATAATGTCATCAAACACTAGGGCTGTTAGCAGGATAGTGTTCTGATCAGCAAAACCCAGTAACACATTTGGAAAAGGCAAAATCTCCACTTGTCCTGTACCTGGAGCAAAGCATGGCCACCAGAGCAAAAGAGGACAAGCCTGTGAGAATGAAACCTACTGATACACAGGTTTTGGAAGCAGGAAAAATGAGGAATACCACACAACAAACTAAAGCTCTTATAAATGAAAGATCTTGTGAAGCTATTGTGAAGATTAGATGCTACAAAATTTTTAAAAGCAACATAAAAACAGACTCTTATTTTGAGAAACAGAAATAAACATCGGCAAATTAAATTACTTACAATAACTAGTGATCGTGAAAAATGCTCTTATGCTAAACTTTACCCTAGAGTCACTTACAGGCTGAATTGTTAGTCAGGTATTTACAGTGGAGACATACAAATGTAGCTACATCAAGATCCTTAACAATCACTTCATACAAAAAAGTAAAATTGAACTTACATCTTTTGAAGAGCCATTTCCAAGGCTTTATTTCATGATTTGTACTTTTACAAAAATGCAAAATGTAGCCAATGCATTTTCACATTTTCCAGATAATGTGCCTGGATATGCAAGAAAAGAAGTTCTACACTGTGATCACTCTCCTCAGGTAGGTAAGTCAGCCAAAAGCAATTTAATTTAATATGAAGAGGACAACTTTAAAACAAAAGATTACACATACTTTAGAAAGACACACACCCTCTGTTTATTTACAGTTTTGTAATGCTTCTAAAGACAGAACAAGAAGGAAACGTTTTTCAGATAAAGCTTTGCTAATACAGCAGAAACTTGATTTCATATCCATTCAAGTATCAGCGGGAGTCTATTCCCTGGTCTTTGTATGCCTTAAATTATTTCATCTACTGTACCCCTAAGGCAGCAAAATACTAAAACATTTGCCTAAATTTATGAATATTTCAATCACACAGAGCTTTCTGATGGGAACTGTTGCACATACCAGCACAACAAAACTAAAATATAAGACTCAGACTTGGTTTGCCATGTTAACTCCCTAACATGTCACTTTCAGCTGACATTTTATAACACAAACAACCCCAAACAATTTTGAATGAAATCAGTTGCTCTAAGCACTCAGCATGAGAACGTGGTCAAGGCATGAGGTACTGTGCACCTGTCTTCTGAGAGTGAGAAAACTGAGAATCTATCTAACTGCTCTAACTGCATTTGCAGGCCTGGGGAGTAAAAAGTACATGGGGATGCAGCTGATTTAGGAAATGGGAATAAGACTGATGGAAATTGGCCTTAGAGGACAGACAGGCAAATGCACATGTGGAAGCTTCTTAACCTAGTAAAACCTCACCATTTATTTGGGAGACAGCACAGCGCTGGTAACCCCAATCTCACTTCCAAAGGGGACTTAGAAAAGAAAGCAGTGTCAAAAACTGTACATCTAGATTTTAAGAAATCTTATTTTTTTAGATTAATCCTAAGATTCTAGGGAATGGGCCAGGACACAAACATTAAATATTTGTCCCTCCCTTCTCTCACTTTCCCAAAGCTGGAAGTGCATTTGCAATTAAGCAGAACTGTTTTTTACAGCTCAGCCAGGGCTCTGAACTGGATGTGACCAGTGGCAGCAGCACCAAGCCAGGCCAGCTCCCTCCTGCTGGAGCTGGCAGCTCTGCAGGTAAAGTTTGCTCAC
Organism: Vidua chalybeata; assembly: GCF_026979565.1. NCBI lineage: Eukaryota > Metazoa > Chordata > Aves > Passeriformes > Viduidae > Vidua > Vidua chalybeata. The sequence goes on along the minus strand of NC_071542.1, from coordinate 736,145 downwards.
CCCAGGCCTGAAGGAGCTGCTGGCAGGAGGGCAGCAGCTCCTCTGCAGGGAGCAGAGTCCAGCTCGCAGCCGCGGGGATCGCTACCATGACACAAGGAGCTCACCGGGCTGAGACGAGCGGCGCCGAGACACCCGAAAGGAGAGACAGGGACTCGGCTCTCCACAGGACCCACTGCAACCCTCCTGAAACAGAAAGTGGCAAAACGTGAGTAATCTCTGGGAAAAATTACTAATGTATTAGCTGATCTAACAAACTGAAGAGACTAGTCAGTAAGCGCAGTAAGAAGACAAAAAAGATGTAATAGGTTGTGTATATGTATGTATCTATCTCCAAAATGGATGACTGTGATTCATGCTTCTTTCCAGGCTTTATGCAAGCAACAGACAGAAGTACCTTAACATATACTGGTATTCTGCAAAAATGTATTTTTTTTACCATCCACTCCACCTCATCTATTTGTTTTTACTTCCTTTAAAAAAATCGCATTTCAGAGCACCATAAACAACTTGAAACTTCCACAAGAAATTTCTGTGCAACTGAGTGGTGTTTAAAGGCAGCAGGGATAAGCAGGGAAATGTTATTCTTTTAAACTTATCTCCTGCTTGCATTCCTATAGGATTTTCCTGTAGGTGAAGTGGAATGACATTGCTCTTCTCCCTGCCAACAAAGACAGGCAACATTTGGGTATTCCATCCATCATCTGAGTGAAAATTTTTCCATACAGGCCTTTCCCCACCTAACACACTCAATGTTCAGTAGACAAAAATGCTTCATCTCTCATAGTCTCATCTGATGGAATTATGAACAGGTCCAGAGTTTTTGGCTTTTTTCCCCTTTTGTCTTTGTAGAATTGAGTAGGCAGCACGCAGCACTTGCTAAGCTGCCACGTGAGCATGGGCAATGCCTGACCCCTGAGAGCTCAGCAATTCTGTTTGTTCTGTGGTGTGTTTTCCAGGTGAGATGGCTGCAGCAGGAGCACAGTTTCCAAAGTTTAACAGAAACAGGTTGGAAGGGAGTTAAGACAGAAAGGAAATAATTGTCCCACTAGTTTCTAGTGCAAGCTTTCAAGCAGTGTAACAACCAGAAACATTCACTGCACTAAATGACTGACATCTTTTATGTACCAAGAAGACAGTGCAATCTGATGGGAGGCACGTAAGTTTGCAACTGATAGTCCAGCTTAAAACGTGTGGGATCACAGCTCAAATCTCAGCCAAGCTGGTTCAGCTCATCACCCCTCTTTAGCACTGAAGCAAGTTGTACCCCAACCACTGAGCTCTTTCTGAGGCAAGATCTTCAAAATGCTTCAAAGTGCTGTCCTTGCCTTGCAAGCCCTTCAGCTTTGCTCCGTTCTCTGCACCCTCACTATGCATGCCAGTGCTCCCAAGGCTCCTGCGAGGTGCCCTTGGGCTGACTGTGCTTTTCCCCCTGTCCTGCACAGGGGCACTGGCAAGCACCTGCTCACAGCTCCTGGCTCTGCAGGTGCTGGGGTCATGCCCTGCACTTGAGCAAAGGTTCCTGCTGCTGGCCTTGCCCAGCACATATCCTGCCCCACTTAATTTGTTAATGTTTACATCAATCTTCCATTGTCAGTCACCACACCTTGGCTGGAGCTTGCCAGTAAGAGATAAAATCCCGCTGAAACAACAAGAAGCACAGAACAGAGTTTGGAAAGTGTATGCTAAAGCATGGTGCATGGTGTGCATACACTAAGCTAAAACAAAAAACAAAGCAAAACTCCAATAGCAAACTTTAAAAAAAGAGACTCTATACTCCACTGGTGCATGAGAACCATGGCTTTTAGCACTGATTTAAGCACAGTCTTACAAAATATGTGTCACAGTGTAGTGGGCCCAACTGGGGGTGGGGAGTAGGAAGATTATTTAATTTAAACCTTTTGCACCAAAGTCCCTACTAACTTGTACCCTATTCAGCTGAGCTGAAGTTAAGTCAACATGATTCAGAGCTGTTTGCTGCACTTGCTCATGTTCTGAGGCGTGTTATCGTGAATCTGTAAGCTCCTGTACAAAATTCAGATGCTAACTTATGTATCCAAGTTTGTGCCCTTACAAGGTAGCTACAATACCAAATTCCAACATGTTCTTGGAATAAGTCCCCCAATAGCAGCTTAAGACAGTTGGACAGGCTCAGAGTTTGCATTCAAAGGAAATGCCACAGGCCCCACTCAAGGAGACACTGCTGTTGCTGCAAGGTGGGGTTTTGTGTTCTCACCAGCTCCATCTCCTTCCTCTGCCCACACCCCATCCATTTAAAAAAAAAAAAAGCAGGATAGCTTCCCTGATACAGGTCATAGTACAGCTCCAAAAATAGCTGTGCCAGCAAAAGTGAGAGTGCAGGGCAAGGCACTGTGTACAGCCAAAGAAACAAAGCACACAGAGCAGAAAGACTTTAGATCAGAAATACTCAAAGATAACGTGCAGAGCCCTGGCCACTGGCAATATCCAACCGGCGCAAACACGCGGCATGAAATCACTGAAGAGACTGAGGCAGGGTGCAGAGGAGGAGGGCTGCTGTGGGGGTTCTTCTCCTTCTGTGTCACACTGCAGCTTTTTACTCTGAATCTAGTCTACATCAAGAAACAGGATTTTGCTTCTTTTGTGCAAACAAGTTACATTCCTATCTCAGTCTATACACTGAAAGCCTTCTACACCTTAAAGTGTAAATGCAAATGATGGCTACTCGTGTGCCAGCTGGGCAACCCTAACGATGCCAGGAGCTGGTCAGAAAAACAGGAAGAAAAGGAACAACCTGAAATAAGAGTAAGAAGAGTAGGGGAAACACCTAAACAGACATTACCCCTGATGCTTTCAAAGCAAAACAGCAAGAGTGATTTATACATTGAGCTCTTGTGAATTAGCCAAGCCAGATTTTTTGGTGATGAGCACCATGGATATCATCCTGAGGATCACCATGAACCTGATGAGATCACTCACTGTGACTACTGCAAGTTGCATTTCTTCAAGAACTGAAATTCCCAGGCCCCCTGAGATCACAACTGTTTTCGTCCTGAGAATTTTAATTAGCTCCAATCGTCTGCATTTAGAAAGTTTAATTGGTCATAAATGCCAAAACTGTTCCCTTCAGGAATCCAGCAACTTGTACTTCTGAAGGGGAAAAACTTACAAATTTGCAGGTGTGGTTCCAGCACTTCCTTGCTTTACTTTGGGTTAAACAAAATTGGTTCTTCTTTTTCCCCCAACAGGAAAAATCAGAGGGTATGATATTAAAAAAAAATTATTTCGATTAAACTGGCCTTCCATAATGCCTTATGTAAGACAAGAATTCGATGAAGTATTAGATTTGTCAAAAAATTATGAATGCAGAGATGCCACACAGAAAACAAAAAGCAAATTAACTTTCTTAATCTTTAACATTCCTAAGCAGTGTCCAAAAGCAAAGAGGCACAAGAGAAGGAGCTTTTTATTTCAAGGAAGAAGGGACATTTGAATTTCGCATCTTTTGCACTGAGGGATTGACAGCAAAGTTTTTAAATACACCACATTAAAAAAAAAGGAAAAACTCCTCCATTGCAGGAAAGGTATTTACATTGGGGGTGGGGATAGGAAGGGAAAAAGTCAGGCATTCACAAATTAGGAAACAGCAGATTTGCACTTACTCATGCAGTCATAATTCTGTCCCCTTGTGGAAGCATCCTGTGTGCCGAAATTAAGCAAAACACTGTTCAAGGAAAAAAAAAAACCAGCATGTAATCCTGTAACTAAAGACCCTCATTATTCCTAAGAAGACTCTCACTTTCTAGAGAGAAGTCTAGATGAGCCAAAAGAGAGAAAAATTATCTTGTGCACAGTTACAACAACCTCTTCACAAATGCAACATGATCATTCCTTGAATCCTGAACATTCCAGTACTGCAAATCTGGAGTACAAAACAAGTAACAGTAGCTGGAACCAAGCCTTTAGAGGAGGATTAATCCAAAACAGACTCTAAGGAGAGCCCAGTCAAACCCACCCTCTTCCAAGGAGCTTGCAGGTGTGCAGCACGTGGCACTTCCAGACCAAAAGAAACAGGAGGAGCTGCTCTGCTTGGGAAGGTTATAAAAAGACTCCACTCATGCTTCTTCCTTGTGCTCTCTCTTCACATGGGAGCTGGGGAGGAGGGCAGGGGTTGTGTAGCAGGTCTCCAGACAGGTTCTGTGACCTGCAACTGCTCCAGCATCAATAGCCTTTCAATACAAGAGCTGCCCACAGCTCCTCTGGGCTCTCATTCAGTCCATGCTACCTGGTACATACTGGCACTGCTGGAATTCATGGTTCTCACACACTCCCAACATTTTCCAGAAAAGGCACAGGTCTGGCAGGTACTGCAGCAACCCACAATGTCGCTAATTCAGAAAATGCCACGGGGCAAAGAAAAGGTATTCTCTGCACTGAGGACCTTCTGCTTGAGGAAGTTTAATACTACGGCAAATACTGAGAGCAACATGGATCTCAAAGATGTGCAAAATCCGTCCATCCACAAAGGCTATGAGAATAGCAAGTTTGCTCTTAGCTCCTCAATAAACAAAAGGCATTCATTCAGCCATATTATTCATTGGATGTCTTTCTCTGGAGTAATTCCAAGCATGCCATTTCCCTTTCCATTTTACAAACCGCTTGTATTTAGCTGTAATAAACTGGTGATCCCCACAATTATCTATAGTTCCTGCATGTGGTAGAAAAAATCCCCACGCCACAGGGTTCTTGAGTCCAGAGAACAAACCAAACAAAACAACCACACAGCTAGAAGGTCCTTTTACAGATTTGTCTGATCCTCCCAGTTTGGGCCTCCTCAGAAAGCAGAGCCCTAAGCAGGCTGTTCCCCAGCAGGACTGGGCACGGGGCTCACAGCACGTCCCTGCACACCTGAGCATCCCCTGCTCCGCTCACAGCTGCAGCTGCAGCTGGGGGACCTCGGCTGGAACGTGAGGACAAAGCTGCACACACAGAGCAGCACCCGAGTCACACAGGGTTCCCAGGCAGAGGACTCCCCCTTACAGCACAGCACAGCACAGCACAGCACAGCACAGGGATGGAAGAGGCACTGCGGGCTCGGGTACATGGCTCTGGCATGACCCTGCTGCTGCTGCTCCTGGGCTCACTCGTGCAAGCTCAGGATTAGTTTGCATTTGAAATGTGCCACTGCACACGCAGATAGGAAGGAGCCTGGCATCAACAGCTCCACTGGACTGAAAACATCTGACTTTTTCTGGTCTAGGAAACTAACTGGACTCAGCCAGCATATAGTCAGATGATTGTTTGGACGAATTTCATAACACAGGCACTCCCCCCACAAACCATGATTTTTTGTGTCACAAATTCTGTTTCTCAAGACAAACAAATAAACAAACAAACCAACCCTCTCAAACAAGCACATATACACCCCCCCCCCCCCCCCATTTGAAACACAAAGTTTGGGTTATATTTCCTTGGCTAAAAACAACTGCATTTCTGACTTTAAACGTTTGGGAATTACACTGACCTAGTCAAGTTGTATTAAACCAAATTATTACTACTGGCAGCAAATTAAGTACCAATTTAGTTTCAAAGTTTGGTTTGCTTTCGTCTGTCAAGAGTCAACTCCTGGATGTTGTTTTTAGTCCTCTTTTTCCCACTCCCTTGAAGTGCAGTGAAAAGCCAAACCAGAAACCTGCAGCCACATCTTTTTGTTTTCAAGCCAAGAAAGATCAGTCCAGATGCTCTTTAGAATAGTGTAGAAAAAATATGTACCTTTTTGAACATGCCAGAAGTAATGTTTTTAGATCTATTTAGATACCTGGCAGGTCATCTCTGACTAGATTTGAGTTTACCACACATGAACCTAATTTTTGCAGCCTATTAATGGCTTTTGAGCTAAGAACAGAAGTCTATTTGAATCCAAAAGCAAATTTTATTCGGACAGAGCTGGAAATTCACTCAGGCTTTTAACAACAGCAGCAGAATAACACAAATCCTTGAGACACCCCGAGTACGAGGCATGGGTCAGCTCAGGGGGGTGACACTGGCAATCTGTCTTAGTCACGTGAAAGTACCAGTGTCTGTCACTACCTGTCAGAAAAACAGGCAAAACTCACCGCATTTCAGTGTTCATCCACCGCATGTGCTGCCCATCCTACTTGGAGCTTAACTCCTACTTGAGTTTCTGATCATAATCTTAGATTAATGTAACTCTGAGATTGTCTTTCAGCCATTAGCCTTCAACCTTAAGACTCTTCCTCAAACTATCAATTTTAATTTTCTTCAGATTCTGGGCCTAACGGATTTTGGAATTAAAGGCCCTTAGAAATTTTAGAAGTATCCTCTAGTTCTCTAGAGAACTTAATGTCAATGAAAATACAAAAGATTCAAAACACTACAATGAGAATGGGAGAAAGTACAGAGAAAAATCTCCTAAGAAATTGTTGGCATCTCTTGAAGCTGAGGATTTCAATGCATCTTGCCAATTACGACTCTGTGAGGCCCATAAATATTATGTTTCTAGCTAGGAAGGAGAGTGAGAAGTAAGTTCTTTAGACCAATTCTGTTTTTCACATAATCAGCAGTACAGAATCAAAAGAAACCTAACTAGACTGGTACTAAATCCAATTACTAGACAAATCAAAACAAGCATCTGGAACCAAAGATTTCATTCTAAGAACCAACTAAATCACAAATATACTTGTGAGAAATATCTGTTTTGTCATTCCTAGAGAGCATTATGGGCAACCTTCCAGACAAAATGCAATAAATTTATATGAATTTATGGCTTTACTGTGTATCTTAAAAGCAAGTATATAACAATTAGCCCATTGATGTGAAATTTCTTGCTCTTCTTTTGGACAGTGTTATGCTTTGTAATTCAGCTTTTGGAAACAAACAGTCCAGCAGGTTTGAATGCATATTTACAAATAGATGCAGCGTTTAATCCTGGTGATGTAAATAGGATGAACTCCACTCTGCAAAACCACGCTAAACTCCTGAATTCACATCTGCCTTGTACTTCAGAGGCAAGTTACCTCACAGAGGTATGGAGACACAACACCTGAACTGCTTTTGGCTGGCAGAATCTTTCCTGATCACCGGGAGCCTAAAAGGCAAGATTTAAAACTACCTTATTACAGCATGCAGAGTACTGACAGCCATTATTTAATGTATGTCTGGTGCATTTAACCAGGTCACCCTGGTTCCCTCAGCAGGTGATGGAATGCACTTACTGCAAATTACAGGCCAGGTTTCTGCCACAAAGTACTGACGGTGAGAGACTGGGTCCAAGCTGTGAGTAAAGCAGCCCAGCCCAGGCAGTCCTGTGAAGCACTTGGAGCCACAGCCCGCCAGTGCAGTTCTGTCAGCTGGGGCAGATCCCCCCTTCAGCAGGGTGCCTTCCCCCTCAGCTCTCACCCAGCTCTGAACACATCACAGGGGACACACACACGGCCAGGGATTCCCCCCTTCAGCAGGGTGCCTTCCCCCTCAGCTCTCACCCAGCTCTGAACACATCACAGGACACACACAGAGCCAGGAATTCCCCCCTTCAGCAGGGTGCCTTCCCCCTCAGCTCTCACCCAGCTCTGAACACATCACAGGACACACACACAGAGCCAGGGATTCCCCCCTTCAGCAGGGTGCCTTCCTCCTCAGCTCTCACCCAGCTCTGAACACATCACAGGACACACACACAGAGCCAGGGATTCCCCCCTTCAGCAGGGTGCCTTCCTCCTCAGCTCTCACCCAGCTCTGAACACATCACAGGACACACACAGAGCCAGGGATTCCCCCCTTCAGCAGGGTGCCTTCCCCCTCAGCTCTCACCCAGCTCTGAACACATCACAGGGGACACACAGAGCCAGGGATTCCCCCCTTCAGCAGGGTGCCTTCCTCCTCAGCTCTCACCCAGCTCTGAACACATCACAGGGGACACACACACGGCCAGCACATGTTTGGAGTATGTCTAGTCTGACCACTGCAAACTGAACAGATAAGGCAACAGTTCTTCACACTGGACCTGGAAAAGGGACAGGAAGCAAGAGCTCTTTTTTACTAGAAGTAATTGATTCCTTAGTTATTTTGTATGGAATACAAAAAGGATCAGTGAAGTATGCAAGAGAAGTACTTCCTGAAAATGTTAAAAAGCATTTGATCTGCACAGGCATGCACAATTCCTTCAGAATGAAGTGATTTGCTTATTCATATAAATACATATTAAAATGCATTCAGCTACTGGCAGTAAAATAAACCATACATGGAAAGTAAAAATGTCCAATTTATCTTTTTCCCCTCTCAAGAATACCTAACATCACCATCCTTGCCCAGCCCTCATCTCTTTTAAACTCTGCAAGAACAGAGAAGACTGATATTCTTGTCACATGAGGAAATGCAGAGTATCACAAGCTACTGAATAAATTTCAAAGAAGATGCAGGAACACCCACCCATGCACTCCCTTTGATTTAGAGGGGAGAACTGTCAGCTTGTGCTCTTCCACTGATAGCGTCAGCATCAAGATAAACTTAAAATCAACTTCTCAGTTGCTAAAGGCTCACAAAGTTCACTCTTCACTAGGAAATTAATCTTATTGTGATTCAAAACTGTGAGCCTAGAACCAGCTTTCCTGTGGCACACTAATTTGGTGCTACTGCTAACATACTAGGAAATCCATGTTGTGAAACAATGAGGATGGTACTCTGGGATCCAGATATAAAACTGACACGTGCTAAAACTACAGCCCCAGAAGAACACAAGCAAGCGAGAGGCACAGAGCAGTAGGAATAGTAATATCTTAAAGGCAGATAAAACATGCACCATGGTTCAAACAGAAGTGTTAATGCTCTGATAATGTTTCAGCTGTTTGGACTTTGGTGCCTGAATGCCACATCAGGTGCCTTCATAAGACTAGACCATGGATGGCTTCCTGGACCCGTTTTTCCTTTATGTAGGAGGAAAAGAATGAAGAAAGGAGAAAAAAAAAAAAAAAAAAAAACAAAAACAAAAACAAAAAAAAAAAAAAAAAAAAACAAAAACAAAACAAAAAAAAAAAAAACCCACCAAACCCAAACAACCAAACAAACAAAAAAAGAGAACTTTCCTGCCTTAGAAAAGTTTTGATAATAAATTTAAAGGAACTGTAGTGATAAGACACAATGATAAGGGAAAGCAAACTGATGAACCTAGCAGCAAATGGATCCCTGCCTGGGAGCTGGTCTTCTTGAAGTATCCCCAAGAATCCCAGAGGTTCTGTTCTGTCCCAGCAAGCTCCTGCTGTCACTGACAACACAGCCAGAAAGTTCAGGGCAGGGACTGGGGACAAGTTCAGAGAGGGACCTGCCCTCAGCTTCTCTGGCAATTCCACAAGTAAACTTTGGACTAACTGTTCTACCCAGTACTTATCAAATCATAGCAAAATGAGAAGAAATAAATAGCATATACAAACCCCTCATGTATTTTCAGTTAAAAGTCATGCATGTTAATTCCTAGGCTTCTCTTTCAATATAGAGCCATAGTAGATCACTTGCAGTTAGATGGAGAAAAGTTACTCTAATGTAAAATGCCTGGCACTAACTTCAAATCAGACCTCAGTGACTTTTGCCAGTGTATTAAATAAGCCTAACAAATATCTATTAAAGGAGAAACAATAATTTTCTGTGAACACTTCTACCACACATGACAGTATCTGCTGGAGAAATGTACAATGGAAGCTTATGCAACAAACTGCTACCCTAGAGCTCGGCACAGGGAATATATAAAACACATGTTTTAAAAAGCTTTGTTTAGTAACTATTTTCTTCAAAACAGAAGATCATAAAGAAAACAGGAGACCCCAACCACACTGCCCCACAAAAAAACCTTTGTCCTCTATCCTTCAGTATTCAGTGGCACCACACAGGCAGAAAAGCTTTGGCCACTCTGTGACCCAGGGCAGCAGTCACCCTGCCACCCTCCTCAGCTCTATTTCAGCTGTGTCTTATTTAGTACTTCAAGTCCCATGACCCACATCCAATAAGGAGGTTCTGTCTAATACACTGAGCAGATAAAAGGATGCTTTTCAAGCAAAGGTTATGCAACAGATCCATACTGCAATGCAAGCCCCAGAACAGTAAACAAATGTCAAGATATAAATAAAACACAGTTTTGCTCTTCAACCTGTAACAAGTACCAGTCACCTGCTTGTAACAGAACAGTGTCTGTTACTGCTGCAAACACAGACTTTTGTTAAGATTTATCAATTCATCTTTATTAAAAATATAAAAAAAACCCAAACAAACTACTTTACCAGTATATTCATTAAACATTTTTAGGATACAGGAAACTCATAAAAACATGTTAAAAACAGACAGATGAGAGCAAAGATGCTACATCTGTATTAGCTTTCTGGATTAAGACCACGAAGAGCTGGCAAAACTGTTCTGAACATTTTCAGAAATATTTTGTCTATCCCCATTGCACTAACCTCTCCAACCCAAACGATATCTGCTAAACAATCTATCAAACTCAGCTGAAGACTCCCCAGCACCTTCCACAGAATTTAAATAAGCTACTGAAAACATACTTCCTAACTAAACATAAAGCCCAAGACCACATAGGAAACATGCTAAAATCCGGATTAGTATTCAAGTTTCTGACCTTTGATCTAGCATCCTGTAGATAAAAATCCTGCCACTTTCCAATAGAAAGAAAAGCCTCAAGTATTGTAAGTGTAGGTTGTTGAGGTTTTTTTTTGATACATATGAAAATATTCCAAAAATAAAATTAATTGGTTTGGAAATCTTATTTGAATCAGAAACCTCAAAATCCAAATCAATACAAATTTTCCAATAAACCAAGAATATCCGTGAGGTATTAGGATGGTATTGGCATCAGGTGAGAGATTTACTGCACTTGTCACCGTAAACACAAGCACTAGAATAATTCTTCTCACTCTCAACATTTTGAAATGCAATGTTGACAATTGACAGGTTATGAACTGTAGAGCTCACAACACTTGAAAAGTGGAGGGTAGAAAGCTTTCAGATGGTCCGAGGCATCTGCTCTCAGTGAGAGCTGACAAAATCCACTGCAAACTCCACTGCAGCCCAAGATGGGAATGACACCAAAAGGACAAGCAGAATCTTATGATTTTTAAATGAACAGAAACGAAACACAGAAATGAACACAAGAAAGCCCATACTTCAATTATTCACATGCTACCTAGACACACATTAGGTGATTTAGAAGGTGGTTTTTCAAGTGATATTAACCCCTGTTCCAAAGCACTTAATCTAATTTGAGGCATTGTTTGCAGTAATAAGATCACTCCGTTTTGAACAAGTGTAGATTATCTACCTTATCAACAGAGGTTGGGTTAATGGACCTACCACACTGATGCTGAATAGAGGACCTTCCAGGAGAAACTGCAGGACAGACAGCATGAGAAACAGGGAATGCTTCAGGATAGGAAAATTTCTGTCTTGAATGGAAGATGAACAAGGTTTTGACAAGATATTCCATTAACAAGTGATTTCAAGAGCCAGTAATATTGGAAACGCTCTTCTACTGAGCACAAAACAGAGAGCTGTCCAAAGGATGTGCGATGAGCTTCAGAGAATAATGCCAAGCAGAAGTAGCATCAGGCAGCATCCAAAAGGCAAAAACACAGGCAGGCCAAACCACAGTTCACCCTCAACCAAGAGCAGAATCCTCTAGGAATGTGATGGGACCAAGGCAACCACTGAGATTAGATCAGTTCAGGCATCCCCATACTTTACAAACACTTCACCACCACGCTGCCCACTGCTGCAGGCAGAGCACACAGCTGGAGGGCAGAACTATTTTCTCCTGCTTTTACCAAGAATGTGCCTCGTTTCAAAATCCCAAGGAATAGCTGTACTCCAGTGTGCTATGTAACTGTAGCATGCATCACATTTCACTCATATAAGGAGTCAACCCATTCATTTTCCATTAAATTAATATGCCTTTGTTCTGGAAAGAAATATATGGTGAGCCATAAAAATGAGACACATTTTTCCATCTCTGCTTTCAGCAGCCATGGCAAAGTGAAAGAAAAGATTGCTTTACTGTGTCCAGGCCAATAGTTTTCCTCTCTGGATTAGCACTCAGGATTACCACAGTTTGTGCTGGGCTTTGGGACTAGTTGCCACTGCCCAGTTTAAAGCTAACTCAGGTACAGCTGTACAAACGGCACTCTGCAATGCAGCATAAAATTAACTATTTAACTTAAACCCAAATCCATTTTCCCTACTTACTGAAAAACAGCAGCTGATGAACTATGGATCTGGCATTGGCTCACATGCAATAAAATTTGCTGCAAGTATCTAAAAATACACTTCCTGGCTGGCAGCCCAAGGAACCAATCAATGAAAGTTCAAGAGGTGCATTTCACAGTCCAGATGTTCTCAAACTCTGCTCCACTGACATCTTACAGAGATGGCTGGTCACGTTATGCTGACTTTTCTCCCCTTTGTTGCACCAGTTTGTGTCCAGAAGATGAAAAGCACATTTGAAAATCTTTAAATATTTCCCCTTAAACATCTCCTTTTCCTACAGTTAGCATAAAAATATCACAGCAAATCAATGAGATGAGAGGCTATCCCAGAGACAAACTGGTGGAAAGTACAAATCAAACTTGAAGCTGTGCACCAGGCCGAACTTAATGAGAGCCCAGGAGGCAGAAAAACTACAGGATTCACATGCGCATATACACATTACAGATAATGACAAGAAGTCCACCTGGCTGAAATGCTTTTCCTAATCCCACCTACTCACTTTGTCAGCAGATACAGCATTGGAATTTGTGAAAACTGGGGAAGGGAAGAAGAGCTTACCTGCCTATTTAAGGAAAAAACTTAGTAGGATTTTCTAGGCAAATAAATTGTAATAGTGAACAGTGTTACTAGATCTTATTTCATTAAAAACCCATACCTGAATGATTTCCTCTAACACTTCAGTTGTATAATATATAACAATCAGTTATGAATTATTATAAAAATGCAAAACTGTATCTCAGAAAAAAAGATGAAAACTAACTTAAACATGCACTTATCCACCCACCAAAACAAACACAAACTATCAAAACTGACAAAAATCTAAGCCTGAAAACTCTGCCATACTCCTTGCACAGGGGATACACAAACTCTAGCTAGGGACATACAAATGTTATCACCCATCCTTTCGTGTGGGTTTTAAATTAGCCATTAGCAACTTGAACACCTCTGACACCACACACGGTGACAGGCAAGAAGGGAAGCAGCTCCGTCCATGTAGGTCCAGTAGCTGCTGCTGCTACATACAGACCTGACCTTGCTTGAATCACAAGAATGCTTATACTTCAGACCTTAGAGGGAAAAATGAATGGAATGTTTAGCTTGATACAAGGAAAATCGTTAGAAATTACATACCATGCAGCTTCATTGCCCTCAGCAGAGAAACTGAAAAACAGGTCATGTATGGCACCTTTTATACACCGTTTATTATTTTGATCTTGGCTTGCGAGTCCTTTGTCTCTCCTTTCCTTGCAAAGGCACACAAATCCATGAGCATACCCAGAGCAGCCTCTGAGGCTCTTTTGCTGCATTTTCCTGAGAGCAGCCCTAATCTTGCCAAGTCAGAAGAATCACCGATCCATCATTTTTGCTAGCATGTTATAGAGCCGAGGACTAAAGCAAAATTCTAATATTCAGTGCTTTTCCATGAAAAAAGTGCTCTGCAACTTAACTCTGCTCTACCTTTCTTTCCCTGAATGGGACTTCTGCCCTTGGTTTTGTCTCTGCTTCAGTCACAGGGCTGTTTGATGATAGCAGAACATGCATTACATTCTGTGATTTTTTCAATCCTAAATAACCCAGACAAACTCCTTGCTTTTAGTAAAACAACTGTATGCACTATAATTTTTCCTTGAACACCAAAAGTCCAACTCTTGCCCACTGCGTCACTGAATTTTCAAGTAACCATTTTTAATGTAAGCCACAGCACTCTATCCAGGTACTCAATTTCTGGTGTGAACAAGAATTTGTTTTCACCTGGAAGTTCATGAGGTCTCTGCAGCATAGGTCAACAGCTTCATGCAATACACAAACCTTTTAGCCAATATTCTGCTAGCAGTTTCCTATACAGACAGGCTTCTAAATCTGCCCAACTCAAAACTATTGCTGTGGCTAAGTATGGGGCTCAGGTGAGGCGGGGAGAAGTGATTTCCTCAGCTCACCATCAGTCTTGTTGTCGGAGGGGTTACTGAGATCATGGACGCTGCTGCCTTGGTCTCTATTTTTCACATGTCTTTTGGCAGATATATAGAGCAAGACAGATTCCTTTATGTATGATAAATGCTACAATCACTGCCATCTCCCTAGGGAAGGCAGAGTGCTGATCACAGCTCAAATGGGTATTCAGCTCACATGGAAAATACAACTTCTTTACTGCAAAGCAGGCTGATCTTCTGCAGGCTAAACAGTCACAGAGAGAGAATATGTGTTTTGATTAGGTGACTATGCTGCTGCACTGGATACAAAAAAAACATTACTTTGACTGGGTTTGATCACTTTTGTTGTCCTTTAAGGCAATAATTTTGTCACCTTACCGTTTCCTTTTAAACTCTGTCTTGGGAAAAAGAAAGTAAGACAAAACCCAGATGCCAAAGGTCTGTTCATCATCACCTGCTCTCCAGCCTGTACAAAACAGAGTACTGTAGCACTGGGGATTCTACCAAGCTGACAGTCACCTCCAAGCATAAGCTTACATAAATGAGTGCCCAAGGAATCTGCAAACTTACTTGAGCTCGTATTTTGACATACTCATAAAAATTACCAGCTATTGACACTGCAGTCAATAATTTCATATTCCACCTTGGGATCTTTAAGGATTAAAAAGCCTAAGTAAATATTCATACAGTAGAAATACTTTCTCTCCTCTAGATAAGCAAAATACGGTGTGGTGTGTGACACAGAAAGACATGGCATTTCTCTCCTAAATCCTATTTGCCTGTCTTAACCATACTCTTGTTCTCCTTCATTATACATTTTCTTCCCTTTCAGCCCACCAGCAGGTCAGAAAGCTTCCAAACTGTTTTTCCTTCAGGGTGTTTTCTGCTTGGTTTGGTTTTTAATACGGTCCATGTTTAAACAGTCTATATAGTCTCAAGCATTGCTGCAAACACCCATACAAAATTAAATTCAATAAACAAAAAAAATCTCTTCAACACCTTCAGAACTGCAGGTATGATACAGTCAGTGAGACATGCACAGCAGAAAAGGCAGTCTACCATCCTAGAAGCTTTTACTGAACTCTGTTCTATTTAGTTCTTACATCAGCTGGATAACAGATGATTTAAAATACAAATATTCTATATCATACACTTCAAATCTAGGCTCTGAATGCAAACAGTACCATTATCTGCTTAACAAAGACCAATTATTCACTGAATAATCAAGCTACTGTGCAAGTTCTGAATACCTGTAATATGTTATTTGATAATATGGTGTCTTCTGACCTAGACAGTGCTGCCTACAATATGTAATTAAAGGTTTCAGATATGTTTTGCTTCTCGTCTGCCAAGTGTTGTTCATGCAGTATGCTTTATACACTCAGTGAAACTAAGAGAAAAACAGCCTTTTTCAGACTGAAGTGCTTCGCTAAACCATTTAAACACAAGCAGTAAAAGCCCCACAATCAGATGTCCATCTAGGGAAGGAAAGTACCACTGCTATCAGCTTTTCTTGCAATATCGAATCCTCCATTTTATAACTGCATATTTTGAACACTGGCCTTCCTTTTTTTCTACCTTCATTCTAGGAAAGAACACTTAGCATTGCCTTACAATAGCATTAGAAACAAGATAAGTATTTAACTTCATTAGACATTATCAGGAGAGAAAGCTCCTGCCCCACACAGCCACCAACAAAAAGGGAGTATGTTTAAAAGTGATTTTTAAAGCTTGTGAAATACACGGGCATTAGGGTATAAAGTCCTCCCTCTCTTGACAAAATGCACTGTGCAAACCTGTATTTCCCAGTCAATTTGTCCCATGTACATTAATTCTTATCTGGAGGTATGAAGCAGGAGAAAGCTGGCTGACTTTACGTGTTCACTCAGTCCATGGAATCCCTCCATCAAGGCAGCCCGTGAAAGCTAACAGCAAACAGTGTTCTTGGAGGAGACTGTGGAACCTTTCTCACTAGAGATACACTTACTTCATTTAGCCCAGCAAACATCAGTCAGATCCCAGCTGCTGCCAGTCGCCCGGACACTCAGAGACCTGGTCGCATTTGCAAATGCTTCAAACAAATAACCATTAGTCTTTGCTTCCTAGTTCACTGCACCCAGTGCTTTCAGATTTGGGCCTTGGCAGGCTACCAGCTACTTGGACTGCAGGCCCTTCCCCCCGAAAAAGGGAAGGGACTGAAAGGAGTCCCTTATACTGAAAGTATATACAGTATATTCAGTCTTATTCCCAAAGAAGTTCTTCAAAGGCAACAAGCTGATCTACGCTTCAGAATGAAGTGTTGCAGTCAGATTGGTTAATATACCCAACTGCTAATGGAAAACACACCAAGTGTCTTTCCATCGCTCTCAAATTTCAGAAAAGCACAAGGGAGCTGCTGATGAGTATTTTTAACCAAAAGAGAATGTAATTAAAAAATAAACCAAACATCACCCTTACAAGTGGACAGTCCGCAGCTCGAGATTCAAAGGGTTGTAACAGTCCCTGAGCTCCTGTTCCTTGGGCTCTTGAGGAAATCTTTTGCCTGGCACTCCAGGTCTTCCCAGCATTTCAAAGAATACCTTCATTTACACATCAAAACTCCTGCCTTCTGGCAGGATATGAAGCCCGGGTACCAGACTAAAAGCAGCACCTCAAGACAACTGTTACAGTCTCTTCTTTAGCTAAAACCATGGCTTTTTACCTGCACAACAGTTACTTCTTTTTCTACAGCAGAATAATAGATGCAGGAAGATGGCCAGCATCATTAAACTAAAACCCTTTAGAATCTTTAACTAAATATAATCTTTTTCAAATGTCAGTCTCAGGAGTCACTATGGTGACTATTCTGACTTCTAAAACCAGAGAGAAATTCCCTTACCAGTTACTTCTATCTCATGAAAAGCAACCTACCAAAGGAATTACTTCTCATTTTCACATTAAAAAACAACAGCAGGGAGACAAGTTTGGTGAAGATGTCCATGAATCTCACTCAGCACGTCACATATAGATTCATCACAGATTTATCCCACAACAAAATCTGAAGTATAATATATTTCAGAAAACTTCAATACAAGTCGTATGACAGCATGCATTTAAAAGCCTCAACTACTACTCAGGAAGTACTCTCCAATATTCTGAGCTACAGAACTGGGGCTAAAAGAAAAGCTTTGAATTTTTCTGCGCTACCCCTCCTTTTTTTCTTCTTCTTTTGAACCGGAAAAAAATTCCACAGAGCACAAGTCATTCACCAAAGCAGTGCAAAGTGCAGCTCAGCAGGGATTTAGCAGAGGCTGGCACCCAGTGCCAGCAGCAGAGCCGGCTGCCCCTGTGCTGCTACAACAGGTGGGTCACCAACAGACAGGCCACAGCTCTCACCACACTCTAACAGGAGCTATGAAGTGTTTCCTCCTCCCCAAATCTACTCAAAATTCCCACTGTCAGCCCAGTTTCACTGCTGTGTACTGAGGGTTGAATTCCCATTTTAAAATACTTGGAAGACATACTAATGCAGAGAATATCTGCTCAAAAACAGTTCCTTTGGAGTAAATCTCGAACTTGAGATTTTTTTTTAAACTTAAAATGAACTATCCCGTTGCATGTTGCAGTACAGAACAAAAGTTTTTCAGAAAGCTATCTTTAAATATGTCTTTTAAATATGCTCTTGCAGGAAAAAAGGCAAAAAAATCTCAATACTTACAATATTTAAAAACTTGACTGCACTTCTGTTCAAAACAAAATGAAAACTTCAGTGAACAAAGTCTAGCCACTCTCTTCCAAAAAAGACAAAACTCTTCTTTGCAGTCCACAAGCACTTTCACATCACATATCACACTAGAATCACTGCAGCAGTACTATATAATAAATATACACATAGCAATCAAAAGTGAGGATCCCTGATCTAAACAGCAAGGAAGATTGTTTCAGATAAATTACTTTCTTCTGACTTATCTTCTACTTGTAGTCACCTGTTCCAATTTAAAAATATATATGTTTTCCATGTGGCTATATGAAAAACAAGCTCTTGACTTACACAACAGAAAATGTACAAAAGTTAACACTCCTAACCATAAAATAAACTGAATTTAAAAACTACTTTAGCAAGTACTCTTGTCTGCAAATAAGTATCAGATTATTACAGCATGAACATCACCTAATTGTTTTTTTTTCCAGTGGTACTCCTTTAGGTAACTAGAGGAAAGTTAGGTCATTACTATTTCAATGTTTGCAATGTGAAATGTGGGAACAAAAATGTACACGTGCTTATGGTGCCAAAGACAGTAAGACTTCTCTCTGCCAGTATTGATCCTTGATATGCAGGTGAACAGGAAATACCTGGGTATACCCAAAATGCACAGACCTGAATTAACATCTGCTATGCATTTCAAGAGACTATGTGACAAGCTTGTGCTAGGATGCAAAAACGTCAGTGAAGTTTTGTGACATACATACAGTATTATCTCTATAACTAAGGGGTTCCTAAGCACCTATCACCATTCACTATATTCTCATTAAAATGCATTCAGACTGCAATTCCTCTGGGACAGGTCTTGTCTTTTATCCGTACTTGAAGAGTCTACTGTTCACAATGAGAATCCCAGCCTTATTTGCTTTAAATACTAGCATAGCACAAGTTGGGTTTTTTTTAATGTAGAAGATTGAAAATACTCAGAAAGTCCTTTATGTTCATTCTGCGCTTAATTTGCATTTACAGCTCAGTATAAACACTTCAGCTGTCATTCTAGGAACAGTTTTTCCTACCTAAGAAATTCAAGGTGGGGCCAAATTTGCCTGCATAATGATGTCACAGTAAGTGTCAACCAGATGGACAGCACACTGCCATGTGCTCCCCTTTGCTCAGAGGCGGAAAAGTGAGCAAATGTGAACCACAAAAAAAGAGCAGAGTAGGGAGAAAAATATCTCTGCAGCGTGCCCATTGATGTGCCCATTAATTCATGTACACACCCTCTCCTACCAGGAGCACGAACCAACTTCCCCGCTCCGTGTAGGATGTAAATTCAGAGGATCAGCAATCGATCGGGGCAGCTCAGAACAGCTGCTGTCTCCAACACGACCCTGGCTGCGAGGGCGCTCCTCCGGGCTCCAGCCAGCAGTGGTGCATTGCTGAGAGGAGCCAGGAACCGGCACCAGCACGGCCCTGGGAAAGGCAGGCAACCAGGACTTCCCTCCACGGGGCAGCCTCTGGAACCCGCGCTCTTCACTGAAGCACCAAGAGCCCAGAGGCTCAGAACTTGTGCCCGCTCTGCAGCCTCCTCTCAGTTTTTTGTTTTCTTTTTTTTTTTGCCCAGAGATAACACGTGTCAAAAACCTTTAAGTAAACCTCGATGCTGCCCATGTTCTGTACGGCTCTTTAGTTGGAGGAGACAATCTGGCCATATTATAATGTCTCCAAGGAGTACCTGCCCTTTAAAGCTAGTTCTAAAAATAACACCTTTCCAAGTTGAACATATCTATTTAATTACACTACTGCCCCTGCTCTAAAAGTCCTTCTTCTTAAGAGTGAACAGAAAAAAAAAAAAAAGAATGTGGCAGCTGGTAACAGAAGAAAAACAACAAATATGTGTTGAGGAAAAGAAAAATCGTTCAGATTGGCTTTTTTTTAAATACACTTGTGCAATTAACATGTGAACTTTGATTCGTATCTCCCTTTCCTGTTAAAAAGTTGCTTTCAAAGCTGTCTACTTTCATCAATCCAGATAAAAATGCAATTATTTACTATATGTGGGTTGTGAAATGCAGGCAGCTATTATATACAGAGAAAAATTAAGCACTGCTTGCTGAGACACACCACATGCCTCATGTTTACATCCTGTATGTTTGCTAACTTTAATTATTACAGACAGGAGCTCTTTAGTTCACTCAAAGAAGAGCTTTCTTTACATTTGTACCATCAGCTACATTGACTGGTAGTCCAAGTGACTGCTTTTCTGTAAGAAATTATTTGACAAACTTGAACAAAAGCGTTGAAGGAGAAATTATAAAATAATTCAACAGTAAAGGTCTCACTAACTTCAATAAAACTTGTATTTTGGTATTTTTATACACGAATTTTCATTTTTTATTAGTGGAAAAACCTGGTAGGCACACTTAAATATCAGACACATAACACTTTCCACTACAAAGACTTTCCCAACTTTTTTGAGAAGCTCTGACACTTGCCTCGTCTGCAGGCAGCCTTTGAAGTTCCCTGGAACAGCAGAGATGCTCTTTGTCTCATAGCAATCCACTCGAGTTAAACTGAACAGTTTTCCTATGCCTGCTTGCTGTTTTAATCAAGTATTCGGTGGCCTCTCAAAAGCCAATCCAAATGGACACAAGCTCCCTGTGCAAAGGGCTGGGCACCGGGGGCCTCTGACAGAGCACAGGCACGTGTGCTGTGAGCACTGGCAGGCTGCTGAGGCTAAAAGGCAGAGGCAGGACACAGAGCAGACAGGAGGATGAAAACGGTCAGACTTTACCTGTTGTTCCACTACACAAAGCACAGAACCCAAAGGTCTTCTCCCCATTCATCCAGTAACAACCTCACAAAAATAAAGCAATTACCCGAATTAGAAATCACCACTGAAGGCTCAAATCCCATTTAGGGATTTTTTTAAAGTCAACAAGGGAATTTTATACCTCCATGTAGTGTAATTTTACAAAATAAAACCCAAACCAAAGAAACACACAAAAGGGGTTAAGCCTCCCAATACCAAGAGGTTCCATGTTAGAAACTAATTTGCAAGAAGGTTATTTGGGCTGAAAGTAAAGCCCTTGAAAATTCAGAAGCACCACTTTTAGAACAGCCTATTACTTTAGCTCCATTTGCATTAATCCTCCTCTCAACTATTAAGATCACATACTACTCTTCCTGCAAATCCTTGCCTCATTCAGCGAGCAGGGTGGCTCGTAACACAGAACTGTATCTGCACAACCCTCAATCAGATATTTGCTGGCTTACAGGTCTAACTCTGCAACCAATGGATTTGAACATTCATTTTCAAAAGTAGTTTCATTTGTGTGTAATGCTATAGGCACACACGGTGCTTTACAGATGCAAGGAAACATACAGAAATTGCCCCAAAAAATTTTGGTTGAAACACACCAAAGCAACACTGAACTCTAGAACATGATAAAATACAAGTGAGACCGAGGAATAAACCAAGAAATAAGCTGATGTTGCATTTGATAATGCTCAGCTGATAAACATTATTAACAAGTATCATTAGAAAACCTCCACTGCTACTTGAATTTACAAGACCTGACTTCACTCTATTCATGCAGACCCAGTGATTTCAACGGGATTACATGGAGGCAACAGGCTTCACTGGGACCTTATAACTAAATTAAGAATTAAACCCACTACATCAACTTGTCGCACCAAATCCTAAGCCCAGCAAATGGGTGGGCTGAAATATGACAGAGACTGAGGTAACCTTGCTGCTGCCCACAACACACCAGCTAGGAATCCGGAGGAAAAAAGGTTTCAATTCACCTTGGACAGAAATCTCTGGAGCCAAAGAATGAACAACAGCAAAGTTCTACCCCAAAGCAGTAAGAAGCCAATAGTTTTAATAATTTATTTACTCTTCTTCTCTTGAAAATGGCATTTCACCAAGTACGCTCATAGCCACCTACACTACAAAAATACTCCCAAAAGTTCAGAAATTTTTTCCCAGTCAAAAAATCCGTAACTCCGCATTTCCAAGCACCAATGATTCCAGACTTACCCTCATATTACTGAGCCTAACAAGAGTGTGGCAAATACCCTTCAGCAGCACACAGCGTCACTCTAGAACCAGAGGAGAGGAAAAGGAGGAATCAAACCTCATATACCAAACAGCACCGTAGATTCTTCAGATGGCACTTACTGGACACTTCAGATGTTAACACACGCGGCAGAAAGGACTCCAGCTCAGTCTCCTATGTCAATATTGGTTCTGCAGTGTTGATAGGGATGAAGTAGTTTTTCTGTGAGTTAACCCCACTGTCCAAGAAGCAGTTTAGCTGAGCGCCACTGTAACTGAACTAACACCCCGTTTGCTGCTCTGATAAAAGATGCTGTTTTGTCCCGCGCAACACAATTCAATTAATTCTTGTGCTATTGCCAGGTAATGCAACTAATTTAAATGAATACTGATGATGCAGGTAGATTTTAGTCATGTCAGGATCTCGCAGGACAGTGCAGTTCCTCCTCCTAATCTGGATCGTGGAGTAACACGGAAACCATGCGTTTCACCGTGCTGGAGATTTTGCTAGTTCTGTCCCGCCGTGCTAAAAGTAACCTGTGATGCAATATCACTGCAGCGTCAGACTCCGCAGTGGAGAGACCATCAGAGACAAACAGCAAGCTGCCAGGTGGCCAGGTTTGGGGCAGTCACCACTGAACCCAGGCTGGTGTAACAGCACAATAGTACTGGGGGCCAGGAGAGGCAAAGCGTAATGAGCTGTGAGCATCTTGTACAGGGCACCTTCAGAACCGTAATCACACTTACATCCAGCTAACCTTTGGGAACAGGCACAGTGAGAGGGGAGACAGCTACACTGTTAGGTTCTGCATTTATGCTGTCAGTCAAGATCTGAAAATACTTCAGCTGAGTAGCAGGCTTGCACTGGTACTCACACTGCAAGCATACGTAGCTCACATCTTAATTTTCTTACTGGCCTTTTCATAAACCAGTGCGAGTTCAGATCTTTATCTCACCTACTACTCCAGTTCTGTGGCTGAAATAGCAGATGTGTACTCTTGCTTCACATCCTTGCTGTCCACTGCTGTCTTTAGCGTAATTACTACCCGATAACCACATCTAAATTTGTGTGCAACTTCCACCTCTTTTCACCCTTCAGGCGAAAACAGCGTCTTGCCCTAAACAATTCTGCAATACGCAGCATCAGGACAGAGCTGCAAAAACTCCACTTTGTTCAGGAACACAGAGGGATCCGTAAGATGAGTACGCACAGGCATTGCTTTGGGAATGGGCTCCTCACTCACACCAATCCCTCACTGACTGTGGACTCTTCCCAGCACTTAGGAACCATAACACGTTTGAAGCAGCACACACTTCTCGTTCTGCATCCTCTGTAAATGAGAAGCATTCCTCCCCTTCTTTGCACAGAGTATTCTGCCTCACAAGACAGACATTGTTCACAACACCAAGACGCACATTTTACCACACAAAATACTTGGTGCACAATTGCAGTATCTCACTGCAAAGCACCTATGTGCTACTGTTGTACAGTTTAATTTATAACCCCCACCCAACGTGACTGTGGTATCAATAACCCTTTTACAAGTGTCCTGCAGGAACTCATCTTCACGGGAGCTATCAAAAATTATTTTCAGTATTGTTTCATCTAATCTACACTTGGATAGTAATGTTTTTACAGCGCATTAAAAGTACAGAGGTTGCTTACCCCTCCTTGTGCAAATTCCAGTAGTAAGTGTTGCAAAAATAGCAGGATTCCTAAGAGTCACATAGCAAAGCAGCAGTTTCTGACTGTGTGCCTGTGAAAGGTGCCCTGCACTCAGACAAATGAGCATTCTCTGCTGATTGCATTCACAGCTGTAAATACCCCTACACCATTGCTCATTTTACTTCTTTTACACATACAATCTTTTGCAGCTGTTACAACCGGTGTCAGGTGCGCGCTCTAACACAGAGCTTGTAGATGGCTTTGCTCCTAAACCTTCATGTAAGAAACAAGAAATTCTGGAGACGTGCTTAGCAGAATCTTTTCCTAACTTCAGTACAGCAACAAGCTTTGAATCCATGAATGTTCGTGTACTACTATTTTTAAGAAAAGTTACTATAACATATTGTCCCGTTACAGCTCATCAATTCCCACCATTTAGATTTCACCTCTACAAATCTACCAAAAAAGGCCTATTAAGTTTATTACATTTTATGGAAGGCAAACCAAAAATTCCCTATTAAAGAGCACTCTAAATGGATTTCGACTTTAGAAAAGAAACCGCTATTCCTTTTCCCGTTGGGGCAAGGAACGATGTTACTTCAGGACATGGGGTTTCCAAGAAGCAATGCAGCACCTTACAGATACGGAGCACTCCTGTGTGAAGACACTGCTGAGGCACCGCCGTTGGGTGGGTTTGCACACAACAGACAATAAAAGCAACTTTCACGCTCAGGCGTTACCGGAGCTGTTGGTATTCGGAATCCGCGTTACCGGGGCTGCTGGTATTCGGAATCAAGTTGCGCGGCCGGGCCCGTCCGGAGGCGCGCCGCCGGGGGGCCGCGCTGCGTGAGGCGCCCCTCGAGCTCCAGAGCCCCCCCGGCCCCCGCTGTAACGCCGCTCCGGCCGCGGCCCCGCAACACGGGCGGTGGCGGTGCTCACGCCGCCCCCGGCCGGGCCGCGGCTCGGCTGTCCCCGCGTGAGGGGGCTCGGGCCCCCCCCCCCCGCAGGCCGGCCCGCGGCGGAGCGCCCTCAGGCCCCCGGCCCCACCGCCGGCAAGTTGGCGTGAGGCGGCGCCCGCCGCCAAACTTTGTCCGCCGCGGAGGGGCTCCCCCGCCAGCGCGGCCCCCGCCACCGCGGCGCGGGGGAGCCCGCAGGGGCCACCCCGCCCGACCCCGGGGACGGCGGGGCGCGCGGCGCCCCCGGGAGGCGGAGGAGCCGGGATCCCCGAGCCGCGCGCGGCCACGGCGGGGCACGGCGCGGACCCGCTGCCCGCGCGCCGGGAGCGCGGCGCCGGTCCCGCCGCTCGGCGCACGGCCGAGACCCGCTGCCCGCGCGCCGGGGCGCGGCGCGGCGCGGGGCTCTCCCGCCCGCGCCTCCGTCCCCGGGGCTCACCCCGCACGTACCTGCTGCCCGCCGCACCCGCGCTCCCGCCGGGTCGCCTTGGCAACGCGGGGGCCGGCGCGAGCGGCTCGGTCCGCGGGAGCGGAGCGGAGCGGGGGGGCGCGCGCGTCCGCCGCGCGTCACGCGGGCGCGGCCGGGCCAATGGCGGCGGCGGGCGGTGCGCGCCGTAGTACTACACGGGCCGGCGGGCGCGAGCGGCCCCGGCCACGCCCCCCCGGCCACGCCCCCCCCCGCGCCGCGACCCCCGCGCCGCGCCCGCCGCCCGCCCCGGCCGGGAGCCCGCGACCCCCGCGACCCCCGGCAACCCCCGCGACCCCCGGCACCCCCGGCAACCCCCGGCAGCCCCCGGCACCCCCCGGCCAGCCCCGGCAAGCCCCGGCCGCTGCGGCACGTCCGCAACGGGCGCCGCGCTCACCCGGCTCCGCTCCGTTGCCCAGAGGCCGGGGTTGCATAACGGCGCCGGAGCGAGCGGCTGCAGGATTACACCGTGCGGATTAGGGATTACGTTGGTTCAGCAGATTGAGCTGTGCGTGCCTGGGAAAGGTTGCACCAGCAGAGTTGGGAGTACCCGCTTGCTGCGGTAAGCCGTGGTTTAAGTAGAACAAATTAACTCAATACAAAATTAAGTGCACCAAAAAAAAAAAAAAAAAGAGAAAAAAATTAAGTAAAACACCCCAAAATTAAGAACTTTGGTGTTTTAAATGGACAAAACAAAAGAGACTGAAATTCAGGGTTTGACATTTATCTCCCCTGTGTTTTGGAACAGCTGCTGTTAGCAGCAACCAGCTATTAGTGCTGGATGAATTTTAAAAAAATCAAAATCATTCTTATGAAGACTGGTTACACTTGGTTCCTGATGACTGCCACATAAAGTAAATATCTAAACTCCTATGACATTGATTTTTAGTAACTCAAGATTGTTTAAGTGGCACTGGTCTATTTTATTGTGCCAAACTGTCTCCTCGTATGATAACCTGTAATATGGATATTTTGAGTTCTGATTGCTGGATCTGAGATTATTGGCATTTGAGAGCTGACGTTATGAGGAACACTACATCTGCCACTGAGGTATGCATAAAAATTAACCATGCAGAGACAAACTTTAATTTGCGTTCATTTCAGTTGATTTCTTACAAGAGTTAGGGATGAAACTTGGAAGCAAAAGTGCCACAATACTTATACAAAATCATAGGGTAGTGGTGGGGGTCGTTTTCCAAGACTGATAGTGATTTTTTTCTTTTAATGCAAGGGTCTTGTAAGATTTAATAATTCCCCTCACACAAGCATACACAAGCTTGAAACTGGAATCTCTTCTCTCAAAATCGCAAATCTGTGGTGTGACTACGGTAGTTACATTGGACAGAAGCCTGAACTTGGTGGCTTTGCCAATGCCTGTATGAATATCTCATACATTAGAACTGGTTTCAGATGGAAATTTGCAGTTGTTTGCAAGCTGCTTAGGAAATTTTGGCGATGGAAAGTTTTCCCTGAAATTCACTATAATGTCTCAAATTTCAATTTCAACGCTATGACAAGAGCTTTACCCCCTGTTTTAGTGTCTAATTAATCCTAGACATACTGTAGTGGGTAAAAATGAAAATGTAAACCTAAATTTTTGCTGTAGGGATTTCTAATGTAAGAGGACTCAGCCATTTGTTGTCATTTTAGAAAACTGCCATGGAAAGAATTTTGAAGAACTATTAAAAAAAAATTACCCCGTCAACCAAAGCACACTGAGATTTGTGAGTTGTCATCTGCATTAGCTTTCTGTCTTTTGTCAGAATTTCCTGATATTGTGCTTATCCCATCCTAAATCAAAGTTCCAGTGTATAAATTTGAGTAAAACATTGCTCTTACTCAGATTTGTTATCTCACCTGCAATTCTTCTTTATAGAGATCCTCATTTGTTTTGATGCCTTAGTTTTTAGCTGTTCTATTTTTCGGGTTCTGTACTGCTTTCGTGTGTAGTTCTGAGCTTGATGCTAAGGGATGGTGAGCTCTCTTCACAGAGCAGGGAGACAAAACAATTCCTTTCCTAGCTTGGGACCAAGAACCACCAATCCAAATTTCAAGCCCAAGAGCACAAACAACGTGGACTGAAGAGAGAAAAACAAGCAGGATGGGACTTCATAACCTAAAGCTGTAGCTGGACAATTAACTCCAATATGCAAATGGACCAGAACTTACAAAAGTGAGACTTCATGACCAGTTGTCCATTTTGGTTCATCTTGGGCGCAGCCCTGGCTGGGCTTTTGTACTGCCCAAGGTGGATCCATGGAGGTCTTTTAATAAATCCCTGCTTTATTCTTTAGCTCCATCTGGCCTCTGTTCTAGGCCAGCCTTCACAAGGCATCAGTTTCAGGCAGTTTGATGGATTTTTTCTGATGCCTGGTGATTTTCTGTGCTCAGATCAGTTATGAGCTTCTGACACTGAAGGTATGAGAAGTTATACCCAGGTGAGAAAAAACTCTTTTTAACAAGACTTCAGGACAGTTCCTGGCTTTTGGAGAAAATACAAGGTGTAGACTACAGACTGCTTGACAGGTATCAAGGACATCTCAGAAGGAAATTTATATTTAATCAGCATAATAAGCAATTAAAAAAAATTTTCCCCTTCATTGTTTTCATGACACAAATATTTAAGCTCAATATTGGGGCAGAATGAGATTTTACCTTTTTTGATTTTTAGAAAGAATACATAGTGCAGTAAAATCCTATTCTCAAAGACAGCCGTAAGGTGTAACTTAATCTAAATGTACAAACAAGGTATATTTGAAATACCCACATGACTGAAACGATCTTCTTTAATTTAGGGGAACATTTATATAGAGATTAATTTTAAGAGTGTTTGAATAGCAAAGATCCATAAACCAAAGCCCAGATCATTATTCAGTGCTTGCTTTTTATCTGCCTGTGCTCACTAAGACTTACAGGTACTGTGGATGCTTAGGCCAGCTAACCAGTAGAAGTACACAAAACCAAGAGGCAATACAGATTCTGATTTAAATAGATGGGGAGTAAAGCAGACAGGTTCATTTTTTAAAGACAAATCTAACACGTTCAAGACTTGTTCCAATATATCTCAGTATACACAGGTGACCTCACTTTCATGTATAAGTATTTCAAGCAATGCATTACTATTCTTAATATCAGTTTAGATGACAAAGATGAGGGGAAAAGGGTAGAACTGATAAGATTTTTCAACAAGCTGGCACAGAGCAAAACAGATTAAAATACTCTTAACTGGATATACAAAGTAACATTTCACAAACCCCGAAGACACATGGAAGATAAATGTTTGAGCATTCATACAATTGAATTTTTAGTTTCTGTTAGCATAGGCTATATCTGCATCTAGAGGAAGACTCAGTTTGGAAAGTGCAAGAAAGGTGCACAGGTGATCTTTATGTTTCTAGGATGAACTCAGTACACACACACAGGCATGAGTTACAATCAAATTTAGCAACAATTTCTGCTGCAGTGCTTCCTTTTCTTTAAATATATCATCTTCTTTTCCAATGAGATAGAGAGTCCAGTTTACTCTTTTTAGAGCACTGATACATACTTGAACTTCTGTTCAGGGTGCAACACCTCAGAGAAAAACATCTAAATGCATGATTACCTAATGATGCACTTTTCAATCTTAAAAAAGTCAAAGCTGTGAATGCTGTCAGCAACACCTCTTTAAAAAACCATCTTTAGACCCATATTGTGATACTCATTATCAGCACGTAAAAAATAAAGTTATGCTTTCCCGTTGGCGAGGAAGTATTTTCACTCCCTCCCTTTGTCACCCCCCATTTCCTTGAATACACAGGCAACAAATTTTGAAAATAAATAATTAGTAGTCCCACAGCCTTCCTCAAGCTGTCTTGCTCTCTACACTCAGCTTATAAACAATTTGTCTTACATGGAACAATTAGTCCTAGTCCCAAGAGCTGATGAGTTGCATAGCACATCCATTTAACACACTGGTGCAGTAGAAAACCATCAGCTTCCCCTAAGGGATTTTCTACCACGTGATTAGAGTTAAGCATCTTCTGAAAAAGTTAAACTTAGGCCAGGAGCAGCACCAGAGGTATGGAGGTACATACTGACAGTAAGGTGACGGAGAGCTGATGTGACATCTCCTTTTGGCAGTAGCAAAACTCAAGCTGTTTTGTCAATTCAAGGATTCATATACTAATTAAATCTAGCACAGGAGCTAGTCATGAAATTTAGCTTATATATCCTGCTTTTATTTTATGAGAGTTATTGGATATTATACAATTTTGTGGAGCTTTCTGTGAAAAGGGAAACTAAATGAACAAAGACTACTTGCTCCAATAAAGCACAAATTTAAATCAGATTTTTGATGCCAGTGTAAAATATATGTATGATACAATTTATATGTACAACGTTATGTGAGTATTTTGAATTCAGCAATAAACTCTAGTACTGGTAACCCTAGAAAAATATGCAAGTAGTCCTGTGGGCATGATGGGGTGTTACCCTGTTCTGTACTTGGCCCCTGTACACGTGTTTGTCTTTGTTGTAACCTCACCCACAGTATGTAAACTGGAAACCTTTTTAACAGCACATATAGAATCCAGATCTTGGCTGCTAGGAAAACGAATCTCCAGGATGATTTATTTCTTTTGAAAACAAGATTTTAGTTCTGAAGTGACCCCTGTTCATTTGTTTCTCCGTGCCACATGCTGTGCTAATTGTTCTTGGTTCTGTACACAGAGCAAAGTGTAGCTGTGAGCCAGCTCAAGAGGACGCCTTTGGGTGGGGACCTTGCTGTTACAGCCCAGTGTCACAGGGAACTGCCAGTTCAGATTGTCTTCTATGGGCTGGACAGTTAAAAAGCTAGAGAAGCCACCTGAGGTCCCATGAAAACCAGAACCACCTACTTACAAAGTAAGTACAGATTCATTACACCTTTTGAAATGGGCCTCTACAGAAAGTCAGCTGTTAGTTAAAGCTGCAGCATAGGCAACTATTTCTCATAAAGCTGATCATTTATTTTATTTGATCATTTAATGGTTAAAAAAAAAAAAAATCTTGCTTCCAGTATGGGACAAGTCGCTTAAATATTTACTTTGCATACACTCTGAAGACAGAAAGAGCAAACATGAGAAAATGATGTTAGACCTTTTCAGTAACCTACTTGGTACAGTAAACCTTGGCTATACCTAACAAGAAAACAGAATATAGCTAGGATAGATGTTTATAGAGTTGGCATGTCTACAGAGTAAGTAATTTCTTTTAGCAATGTCAAGTGAACACTGGTTTCTGTCCAGGCAGAGGGTTTCTATTGTAGATTTTAAAAATCATTGTACAAGTTCTAAAAATTCACGGCTTATATTACTAATTTCACCTGACATCCAGACACGAGGAACACTCAAGTGAAACGCATATTCACTCTGAGAAATGACAAATTAGAAAGTTCTTGTTTGTGGAATGGAAGAATTCTACCACCAGGATTTACCTGACTAATTAGCAGTCTGAGGAATGGTTCAGTTGTGTGCACTGCCTTTCAAGGTGCAAGTGTCAACCTAATTAGCTAGCCAGAATCAATCAGACTGCCTAAATGCATCAGGTATTACAATTCTGAATAAGCATGACAGTTTTTGAAAAGTATTCATTGTTTAAACATGCTTTAGTCTGAATTTAGTTTTACTCTGCCTTCAGGGATTCACTGAACTTGACAGCAGACTTGAACGTTTGCCATTAACTGTGACTCAATGGAACTTACATATAACAGTACATTGCTGTTAGAGTGCAACAGATGTCTTAGCAGAAACACTGAAAGTTGCATTCCAGTAGCTATTTCTTCAGGGGAAAAAGACAGCAGGTTCAAAAATTATATGCTTAATTTACATGTTTGTCTTTAGGTGCTGTTGCCTCTGACCAAGAACAAAAATTGTTGTTGGAATAATATGCGAACAGGTAATTTCTTCCAAGTCTTTACTTGGATACATAGACCTATATAATTAGAGTTCATTAAAATGGCATTGATTTTGATAGCTGCCACTGGGATTGTCACAACTGCTCTGCAGAGATGCCATCCCTCACTAGAGTTTAGCAGCCAGTGGTGCAAATCCTGCGAGGAGGTGTTGGCTTTGATCAATCCTCATATTTCAATTTGTGATTGGTTAGCGTGCAGTCCAAAGCTGCTTACAAGTGAGGAAGCATGCATCAGCCCCCTTTGACCTTCTGCCAACATTTCCCACTCCTCTCTCTTCCTTTTCTGTGTTGGCAGTCTAGTATTTTAGCCTCTGTTTTAGGCAAGACAGCTGAGTCAACATGTGAATTATCAAGGCTGGCTGGCTCTTTGGGGTTAAGATGGTATTGAGCCTGCATTTGTTTTTTTTTTCATAGTCAGGACAGTCAGGTTAAAAAGTTTTAATGCAAACAGACGAGACAGTTTAGGGACACAGCACTGTACCAGCTACTAGGAAGAAGATTGACTCTATCCCAGCTGAAACCAGGACACCTGCATGTCCTCAAAAATAATAATTAAGAATAAGTGTATTTAGAGGCTGCTATTACCTCAGTCAGTTTTAAGTATTCAGCCTAGCATTAGGAAGAACAGCCTCATTTTATTCCTCTTCACTTCTTCCACCAAAATCCAACTTTTTTAAGAAGTAACTTTTGTGTCCTACTTCTCTTTAATCTCTCACATAGAAGGTGTTGTCAAAATACATACTTATATGTTACGTGCAACATACATTGGTAGAGTTCTATTAATTTCAAAGCTAAATCTTTTGTATTTTTTAATTGGCCATCATCTCTTGACTTGTTAAACTTTTCTATCTTCATTATGGAGTCTGACTGTATTACACATTTGACTTTCAAAGCATACAATTTGCATTTTTAGATTAATATAATGTATTGACTCACCTCATGAAAAATCATAACACATTCACCAATGCTAATGTAATTGGGTTTTGGCTTGTATTGAACCCCTTCTGATTCTCCAGTATACTCTTTTGCATCATTGACTATTGATTTAAAGGGATAAACTGGTGCTTTCACACTTTCTTTACAAATACAGAAGTGTAACTATGAAATCTGCAGCAAGCTGCTGCATTTCAATATCATAGGTGTGGAGTACAATAATACCTGTTTTTGTATTGTAGCAAATTACAATTTGTTAGTAATATTTTTCCTAGAGTTAAAGCTTCCTGAATTTCTTTGACTGTCTTTCATAATTCTAACATCTGTATTACACTGTATTACTCAGATAGTTTTACTAATCAGTAGCAAAGTATTAAAACACAACATAGAATTAATGAAAAGCACAACTGGATGGAAAAAAGGGGTACGTGATCAAGGTGGACATAGAGGTTTCTTCAAGTTTCTCATTACTGCTAAAATTAAGGTAACCATTTTCTCCTTAGTATTGGAAGAAAAGTCTATCTCTAGAAAGAAGGCCTATAGAAAAATTGTCTGTAATTACAATCAAAAAGGTTTCAAAGGTTTCCTAGGCACTTTTTGTTATTTCTCTCCACCTCTGTCACTTTTCTCTAATAGACCTAGGAGAAAGTGCCTGAGGTATTTTGCCAGAACAGAAACGTCTGCTTGGGCTGCAGAGCTGGTGCTTGATACAAAGATCACACCTTAACGGTGTTCATTCTCCCAGATGTTCCAAGGCCTGAATGACTCGAGGCATTTGGCATTCTTTAGTAGTCTGCCCCTGTGCCAGTGTGAGACACCTCTATTTCTGCATAAAGATGAAGAAATAGAACCAACGAGGAAGGATTTTAAGGAGGCTAACAAATCTGAGAATTGCTCTGAAACCTTTCCATGAGCTGTTCAAAAGCATTTTTCTGCGGGGCCTGCCTTCTATCATCTTACTTTTCTGTCTGCTAGAATTTCAACAGTTACCTCCCTCAGACACTTAACGGAGTTGAGATGAGGTCGAAGTTGAGAGTTTTGTTTTTCGCACTTGAGTCTTAAAATTGTACAGATATTTGGATACACTGTTGATGTGTTCAGTGCCCTCTCTTCATTTAAGGAAGGATGTAGCCTTCGACTGAATTACAAGCTCACAGGGGGTCCACTGTTACGTTTGAATAGACTAAAATCAACTAAGGTGTAGTTCTTGTTTAAAAACCTCCTTGTTTTCTCCCGTTCCCATTTTATTCCTATTGCAATTGTACAGTTACCCATACAAAATAATTTAACAAGTTTTTAAATTGTGAACTTGCAGTAAATTAATTGCTAGCAGACAAGCACAGAAAGCTTCAGAGTTAAAATAAATTTCCATTTAACTTCTAACAAGGTAGGACAGAACACACATTTTCTGTGCAACGAGGTCAAAAATGAACAATCTTTCCAGCCTGTCTTCTGCCCTCCTCCAGCTTCCTAATTTATCTGCCCACAGGCAAGAAGGTCCAGTTACCATTTGGATGCTGGCACTTTGGTAACAGGAACATGAAACTGAATTCCTCTTGGGCCCTGGGGTATAACTGTCTTCATCTTAAAATAATGTAAGGACTTTACTCACACTTCTAATCAATATGCTGTCATAGAAAGGGAAGAATGTAGGAAAAGAAGGGAGAGTAGAATTAGTAGAGCTGGCCTGGAGGACAGCGGGATGCACAATGGTTTTGTTGCACAGAGGTAGAAGTAGCTGAGCATTTCTGCCACTCTTAGAAAAGCCTGGCTTATTTTAGATAAGAAGTTGTAGAAGGTCTCTCTAGGGTAGAATGTCTTACAGCCACACCTGTTACTTTTTTTTTTTTTTTTTTTTCCTGCAGGAATAAAGGGAAACCCTAACTCTTTTTCTTGAAGGACAAATAAGAAAACTAAAATCTTTATTCCTCTTAACTCTATGTTATGTATAGAACATGTCTTCTATACATAAATAGTGACACAGCAGAATTCTGGTTTTCAGAACTTCTGGGAGAAATAACAGCAAGAACACCTAAAGTGTGAGGTTAACACATGACTGTCACCCCTGTGATATCAGAAGACTGGTCTATTTTTGTTTTGATTGAGATACTGTGGTTTCATAAGATGGAAGAAATATATAACAATATTAGATGCATATATATATTAAATGAGTTACTGATGCATTAAATGTGTCATAAACATATTCAGTCCAACTTCCAATTTTAGACTGCTTTCAGGAAGAGTGAAGTGGTACAGTTAGATGTGCTTTTTAAGCACAAAATGGACAAGTGCTGCTACAAGTGCCAACATTAGTGTTCTGTATTTGGGGTGTTTTTAGAATGCCTAATTATGTTTAACACATTAAGAATTCATCTAAGAAGCCTACTGGGTTAGGAAAAAGCCTTTTTGAGATCTGTGGAAATGATATTGTAGCCAGCAATCCTGTAGGTAAGTGCATGCTTGCAGGCTGTGCCCTGGTGTGGCCACTGAGGATTGGGGTGGGGAAAGGTGGGGGTGTCCCAGTGTGCTGCAGTTCAGCTTTTGTGCAGCCCAGAGCAGTCCCAGAATGTCCTGGCCCTGAGCTGGGACTGGGTGCATCTGGACTGACTGACTCCATTGCAGGAGCTAGTTAAGCTAAAGGTACTTTGTGCCTCTGGAACAGGACAAGCCAGACTTCACACAGGTCATCATGTGAAGCACTGTACTCACTATGCTGAGTGGTCATGAAAGGCAAAGGAAGTAATGGAGGATTTCTCACTGCAAGAGAGAGCTTGATTTATTCATCTAATTTAGCTATTTCATGTCTGATACGGTGATAAATTTTTGACCTTTTCTGCAAATTGTTACATGAAACTGTTCTGCAAAACTGTGCTCTGTGTTGCTGGCTTGGAAGGCAAGACATATACCTTTTTTGCTCATAGGCTGGTTTCGTTTGTGTGGTAATTTACTTTTGTGTTTATTTGGTTTGAAGTCTGTTTTTCTCAGTGTTTGTTTTGGTCTTATTTTTAAGATCATGAAGAACTCTGTGGCACCAGTTATGGATCTTTTTGTCTAAATGGAGGGATTTGTTATATGATTCCTACTGTATCCAGTCCATTCTGCAGGTCAGTGAAACTAGTTTGTTTGTCTAAGTATTGGACAGTAGCTGTCTAAAAGACTATTTCTCCATTTTCCCTCTTTAAGGAATCACTGCTAAAGCGTTATGTAAAAGAAAATACCAATTACCTATTACTTACCTAGTTTACAGAGACATAGCAGTATGAGAAAAATAAATGTGTATATTTGGTGTATACTTGCTTGTCAGGTGGAACAGTATTCAGTTACGTATGCAGTCAGGATTATATCTATAATTAGAGCCATATTTCCTCATTACAATACAGAAAGAACAAAATACCCTTTGCCTCATGGAATAGACTGTGGGAAAGGCA
The DNA here is from genome assembly GCF_026979565.1 of Vidua chalybeata. Taxonomy (NCBI): domain Eukaryota; kingdom Metazoa; phylum Chordata; class Aves; order Passeriformes; family Viduidae; genus Vidua; species Vidua chalybeata. The sequence continues at coordinate 700,837 of NC_071542.1, read as the reverse complement.
TTCAGAAAGGCAAAGTACAGTTTTTCTTACAAATTAATTCTATTGCAAAAATCCTTGTAATATAAAATGGCCTGACCTGAACAAAATGCAGAGACACAAAAAATAATATAGTCTTTTAAGGGGGAAAAAAGAATGTAATTCAAGACTTACTGTGCTCTTTGAATCGTGCTGAAATACTCAAAGAGCAGCTTTATAGTGACAGCCAAAGACTACTTGATAAAAAAACATCAAGGCAGCAAATACAGATCCTTCTTACACCACTCCATAACAGACCCATTCTTCCTGCTGAAGCCCATGTAGCAAACAGGAAAAGAAGCAGTTCCTGGTTTTGCATGTGGATACATTCCCTGCATAAATACTGCCCTATCTTTTTATTCTCTGGTTTAACAAGACATAAGATGCTAAATAAAACTGTCACTTTTCATGGTCCTGCATTTACTAGTTCTGAGTTATCATTCATCAAGATAAATTATGGTTGACTTAGTGGGTTTGCTTAATTAAAAAATAGGCATTCAGACAAATATTAGATACACTTAAGGATAGTATCTTTTTTCTTCCATGGCAACTTCTGTTTCCTCTTCTGCCCTGAGCTATAACTAATGATAACTGGATAAAAAAGTTGAAGAAGGAAACAACATCTTTTCCCAGATGCCTTATTAAAGTATTACTTCCTTTTGTTTGGGTCAGTTCAATCTAAATACTTAAACTCAAGCACATAAACTCATTTAGTCAGACAGGGAGAAAGGAGGCAATTTTGTGGTAAATGCTCATTGAAAAATGTACACAGCATATCACTGTCATTGTTCACTGTCACAGTGAATCAGATCCAGAAGTGAGATTAAAGCCCTGAAGTGCTGTATGACGATTTATTCTACGTGCTAAACCTTGCAAGCTTATGCAATATAAAATGAATACTACACAAAAAAAGTAAAACATTTTGAAACACATGGGTTTTGGTTTTTTTTCTAGAAGGAATTCTGTATTATTTACATAAACGAAAAATGAATGGTTAAACTAAAGAGCAGCAGTTACACAATTTCAAAGCACCCTCTCAACTACTGCTGGACTGTGTAACAAGAAAGATATATTCAATGCAATGACTATAAATATGAAGTAACAAATACCTAGAAAAATTCATCCTTCAGGAGCACAAACTAGTCAGCATAGATAATTTCCACTTTAACAGCTCCAAATGAAGTAATTTCCAATTCGGGTACTATAGGATTTTATAATCTGCTGAAGCAGAAAAGTAACATCTTAAGAACATTTTTGTTATACTCAGGCAATCTTACAGCATTTAAATTGTCAACTATTTTTTCTGTATCTAGTGGTTGATTATGAAGTTAGATGGGTTTAAATAGCAGCATTCTATTTAAGCACATCCTCATTCTAAGCATGTTCCTTAATCAGTCAGAGAAGGCTAATTATAGATGAGAAAGGTTTTGTTTACACACAGATATCTGAGTAATCAGCAGTGATGTGAATAGAAACAACAGAAAAAATGCATCACTATTCAGCAGAATTCAGAAAATATTTGGTGCTTTGGAACTTCATGACTGGCATCATCACACAGTTGCGCAGTTTCTTTGATGAAGGTTTCTGCCAAATCCCACCCAAAGCTCCCCAGTGTTCTCAAATGATCATGTCCTACTGAAAGAAAACTCAAATCACTTTTAGAATCAAGGGCTGAATGATTCTTAATTAAAAGGAGGAGATGGAGAAAGAACAGACTAGCAAACTGTAAAAATACCTTAAAACACATTTGCCTTGACATGGTACTTGGTCACACAAATGTGTTGTGCTCAGCAGAGTTACCCTATGCAACATCATTGGAAGTAATTTCACCATGTGACTAAGAAAAATGCATCATTCTTTAGAAATATGTGTTTTGTAGCATGCTAAAAATGAAAACAGCATGCTAAAAATGCTGTTTACCTTTGGAATTTCAGGGGTTTTTTAATCATTCAGAAATAGATATATGCAAGGCAGAGATTTAATATCTGTTGAACATTAGTTGACCCCCCCACTCCATGTGCAGCAGTAGCAGATTTTAAATACAGCTGACATGCATTAAAACATGTGGTTGCTCAGCTGCCATCTTCCGTCCCTGCTTTCCCAAACAAGGAGTTCATGTTCTCAGCAGTAAAAAGCACACCTGTCACCATAAACCAGATGAGCTCCAAACCCAGGAATGCTCAAATGAACTAAATAAACAGGCAGGGAACTAAATAAATAAGCAGGACAGAGGAGGATGGAAAGGCAGCTGCCTCAGGTGCATCATAAAACACAAGGTGGAAAGCTGTTTGCCTCAGCACCTGATGCACAGCTGTCCCATAATCATTAATTAATGCACTGCAGAATTAAGCAAAGATTTTGGTTTCTGAGGGGAAGCTCTGGTACTCCCATTTTTTCTTACACTTGGCAGATTTCTGAGAGCATTCTTTCTGTATTTCAAGCAAAATACAGATGGTATAAGACAAGATGCACAGAGCTCTGCTTCAGAGGGCAGTACACACAGAAATCAACAGTGAATGCTCTCATTTTGGGACAGGGATCCCACTCTGCTGAGGGCTAAGTATTGCAAGAGACACAGGCAGACCTCACAAATCTCCTCCCTGAAATTCCTGTGTATCTTCAAAGATATTTCTTCCTTTTTCCCTTCCTTTGCTTCCATCCTAATGGAATCTCTCCCCCACCTCTCCTATGATAATCCAGCAAATCCCATGCAAATTCCTTCTGCCACTTTCTGTATACTCCCTCCTCGCCTGGCTCTCTGCCACGGGCCTTTCAATTCCCCATTTCAGACATCCCCTCAAGTCATACACTTGCTGTGCTCTCAGCCTTCAGAATATGCACCCTGTGAGTTGCCAGGGAGGGGCTTCCCAGTCATTTGGGCTTTTCTTCATTCTCTGCCTCCAAAAATACACTTTAATGTACCTCAGGCTCTTCTGAAATCAAACTGTCCAATTAGTATTTTTCAATTCTGCTTTTGGCTTGAAAGGAAGTAACAAAAGTTAGAATTCACACCAAAAGTATAGCTAAAAGGAGTCAATAATTAAGATTTCTTTTTAATGGGACATAAAATATAAAACGCAACATTCTCTTATGTGTCTGAAAAGTATTAGCAATCTGAGTTAATATAACTGCCAGATAGGGCAACCTTCCCAGACAAACACATAGCTAAGGGAGGGGAGAAGAAGCCATTCTTTTAGGGAAGAATAACCCATTCTTTCAACCTCTCTCCAGTGGGAGCACTTTATTTTACTCTCTGTGTATAGAGAGTAACCGTTTTGAAACTTCTCTAAATGCAAAACTTTTTAAAAAGCTGCTTAGGTGTCCAGTTAACTTTGTCATTGCTTACTCACTTTGGCTCTAAATTCTTTTTCATCCTTACTAGATGTTCTTAGACTGAATGTACTAGGACAACTTTTAGGAGTCTGCTACAGACTGAAGATGATGTTGAAGTTATCAGCCATGTAATCTGAATTGCATTGACAAGAAGATAATTTCTCGTCTCTTTCTGCCCAGAGCTTTGTATTTACATGGAAGTAGTATTTATACCAAGTATCCAAAATTTTCCTGACTGAAGGAAGACTGAATGAAAACTAAAGTCAACACCCTGATAGTATAATGCAAAGCAGTGAGAATCTGTGTGTGTATTTGACTCAAATTCTACTTCCTACTTTTACAGTCTACCAGATACTTCCTTATGGTGCCCACCTTAGAGTCTGGCAAAGAAAGAAACTTTACCTTCTTACTAAGTCCCAGTGCCATAGGATCATTTGCACTGTCCAACAAACAGCATCTGGAAGGAGACAGCAGCAGTGCCCCTGTTACTGCAGGGCTGCTATGTTTTAGTTACTAATCAGATTGTAAAGGGTCAATGTAATTGCAGACCTGCTGGTCATCTCCTGACATCTTATCCAATGCAGTCTATTTTCTTCCACCTTGCATTGATGCTGACAGGATTAATACCCTGTGCTGAAAGATCCTATGGGTTTCTTTCCATATGCTCGTGTTTTGTCTGGAGCTCCTATAGGACATTTGTATACAACAGTTAAGGCTGCCTCATCTCATCTGACAAGAGGTGTGGGCGTGTGTGCATGTGTGTGCACACACATCTAGGAGAGCAGAGATCTGGATGCCAGCTGAAAATGGGAGGTTTTAGTCACAGATTTTCCCCAAACATTGAAGGCTGCTGTCTTTCAACTCTGAATTAGAAATTCAATTTTCTTAAGAGGGGGAAAGACCCTTTTTTCCATTTGAAAAATCAGCTCTGGAATGCTGCATAGTAGGGCCGTTTAAAGGCAGCACCGGGCAGGAGCAGCAACAGCAGGGTAACAGCATGCAGGTGATGTGCAACAGCAACTCGATGAGTGCAGCTCCTCCTTACTGCAGCCTGCACCGGGCTGCTCTGGGCTTTGCTCATTCAGGTGCAGGTACACCAGTGCCTGCCATGTCAACAACTGCTCTTAACTCGTGCGCTACTTCTAGGCGTCCATAAACTGAGTTGCTGCTGGCTTTTAAGGCTGTGTATAGGAAGGCTGCCTGCCTCCAGGAGACACTGCACAGACACCATCATTCTGGGCTGTGTTCACAGCCCACGTGCATGTCACAGACTGCATTTCTGTCTTGCTTGCAGTCACTGCATATGCAACTCCACTCAAATTATTGGAGCTGTGCTAGTGCAACAGGATAAGCAGGTCTTCTGAGAGAATTCCACTGCTAATTACTGAAGTATGCTTAGTTTCTTTCTCACCTATTTTAGCAAAGGACTTGCAGAAGAAACATTTCCTGGTTGTCTTAAAGCATCAGTTGCTTCTATCTTTAACATAGGCCTTTACCTATTTGTACATCAGGAAAGGTGACTTCATAAAAGCTTGTTCAAACCAGTATCTGAACATCTGGATTTTCAGAAATGCTGTAACTGTAGCACAGCTTGGTCACATCAGCTATAATTTTATTATTTAAATGTAACCCAAAGATACCTCATCTTAATTTTCCTGTTTTTATGAAAACCTACATAATTTTTAGGTTACATGACAGCATTTTCTAGATAGCATGGAATCACTTTCAGCAAGTGTGTCAACAGGCCAGCGCAGACAAAGTGGATGAGTAGTTTTGTAATCCCTAACACATTGCTCACACATAAACAGATACTATCAAACTAGCTAGTCATATTTCTACAACTTGTTTTTGTTACAACCATGCAGAATTAATAGGTTCAACATCCAGGATGTCTTAAGTTTGGCATGTGCTTCTTTAGTATAGTTTTTTTTCTTTTTTGCTGTAACCTTGGATTCATATCACTGTAGTTTTACCCTTACCATCTTAGGTCTTCAAGCTGTTTTCCCTTTTAAAGACTTGTGACCACCTTAAGCATCTGGTTCTGTTTTCTGTTTTGTAGAAGTGCTACGATCTCAGTGACCCTTTTGCTGTGCTGTCAACACATTCCCAATGTTTTTCTCACTGTCTTTGCTGAACATGAATACAGCTTCCATGCACTGTTCACACCAACTCACTTCACTCTCCTGTACCACAGCATTCAGTAACCCTTACCCTTTACCTGATCCTCTATGCAGCTCTCTGCAGCTATGACTGTCTTGTCTTCCTCCTGCTGTATTCTGCTCTTTAGGCTACTGACTTTACACTCATTCTTTAGAACTTTTCCATGAGCCTTAATTTGATGCCAAAACCTACTTTTTTCTTCCTGTATCATGTTAGCCTTGCATTATTCTCCAGTTTTCATTGCTATTCAAGAATACTCCTATGAATTTCTTATTCCATTTTCTTTCCCTGTTACTCTATTCAGCTCTCCAAAGCATTTCTCTCTCACTTGCTAGAGAACAATGCCCCACTCAAACTACACTTCTATTCTTAAAGTATTCTACAGTATTTCAGAAATAGGCCACTGAAAAGCCACTACACTTAGAATAAATATCTGGAACATTATCTCAAGCAATCAGAGCAGTCTGCCTACCCTTGCTTCTCCCAGCAGTGAAACATCATGACTTTGAAAAGCCTCAGATTGTCCTTAGTAAATGCTGTCTGTTTGATCAGTTGCATAGCTTTAATATATGATGATAATTAGATGTCTTTTTTTAGTGTCTAAATCTTCTCTATTTCCCAAGACAAAGAATTTAAAGGGTAGTAACTGTTTGTGCAGTGGTTTAGGCCAGCAGTACTGAAATACTGGTCCATAACTTACAGAAAGCGTCGTGGGAGTCACATCAGGCATCATGTCGGAAAACTCAAAGCGACCCTTTGGTCCTAGTTATATATGTTAAACATGCTTCTTTTTTGGCAGTTCCTTCCCTCTCCACCTTCTTACCCCTCATCTGAAATTATACCTTGCAGCTGCCATTTGAGAATCTCAAGGATGTTGCAGAGTTTAGCCCATTTTTCTCAGCTGGAGCCTGAAATTGCTTATGTCACAGATTATTACGACTTCAGTGCCAAAAATAGCAAGAAGGAGCAAGATCTTTAGCAATACAAATAGAGAGAAGCAAATTTACATATATAAAAAATACACACAGAATCTAGATATTGAAAGAAGTGCTTTCCATTTTCTGTAATGAAATCAATTCCTTAAGAAAACTTAGCAGAATAAGTGCAAAATACATAACAAATGAAGATACGTTTAGCTTCAACCTACTATTTTTGGCTGAATATTAATTACTAAGCCATTGATTTTATTTATTTTTAATAAAATATCATACCATTTTACCATGGCAAAATACCATATTTGTTTTAAGACTTTCTTCAGAAGAAGTTTTCAGAAGCTCAACACATAAAATAAGCATAGTAGAGAAGATTTCTACGTAGGTCTCTCCAAGAGGGGGTTATTCACCTAGCATGTAACATGTTCTGGCATGAATTATTACACTGCATAAACTACTTTCACAGTTTAAGCTGTACTGTATCTCAATGAATTCTCATTTCCTTGATCTCTTTAGCTGACACTACTGTCTTCAACAAAGGAAGCTGGAAAGTTACCTTAAACAGGGAAAGCATGACTACTGTGTGAGAATCAGTGGGATGACAGTTAACACTAAAGAAGTAGGCTTAATTAATTAAATCTGTCAGTGATGAGTATATTAAACTTAATATATAAAAGCAGTATGGATCAGAATGTAAACTTGATGCCCAACATGCCTAATTCCCTTTGTTCCAGAAATATCAGGTGAGAGGAAATTCTGTAACAAACCTTGGTGTGAAGCAAATATAGCTTTTGAATTGAGTCATAACAAGTTCTCTACCCAGAAGAAGCCTTTTGTGCTTTTCATCGTAGATGACAAGCTACCATCTAATCCAAATCCAACTTGGTTTCCCAGGTGTATTGAGAATTACACAGGAGCTCGTTGTGAGGAAGTTTTGCTGCCCAGCATCAAATCCCAAACAAAAGGTGACCTGTTTGCAGCTTTCTTGGCTTCCCTTCTTCTTCTAGGAGTTCTTGTAATTGGAGCATTCTACTTCCTTTGCAGGTAAAAGTGATTCATAAGGCTGAAGCTGTTCAATCAAGTAGAAATTTCTTCTGGCAATCATGTACTAATTATTTGAATGTAAAAGTATGTAATGAATTATCCATAAGGTTGTATGGTTATTCAGCATAACGAAAGGGGATGTCTCAACTTGTTGCTTGTAATATTTACTTCCTGGCTTGAAGTTTTCTCATTGTCATTGATAAGCTCTTACTTACAGCTGCTTTGTGAAAAATTACACCCCTATCTGAGATTTTTACAGTCCATCTAGAGTTAGTGCTAACCTTTTAAAACATTAGTCTACCTTATGTTGTCCAAAGACTGAGAAGTAGAAGTAAATTAGCAAAGTGCTTAGGGATCAGAAACTGTTCCTACTGAATTGGTAACTGAAGCAGCTGGTGCCATTAGCTCCTAATTCTTCTACCACTCCCAGTCTAAAAAGGGAAACTAAGGAAAGACTGCAATTGAAGAATACTTCCAGGTAGATGTTTACTAGCATTTAGGACAACTCAGAGAGCTAACTAATTTGTCCAGGACGATCCAGGTTTGAGTAGAAGACAAATGTCAGTGCCAGACAGCAAATGCAAGTGCTGCAGGGTTGGTTTAATAGCATTTTAGACATGTTAGGAGTTGGAATGAAAACACATAAAGAGTTGCTGGGATGAGGCAACTACTTGATGCTGTACATATATCACTACACTTACACCAAACCCAAACAAATGCATCATCTTCACTTGCAATGCCCTCTTTATTTTGCACCTGTGTGCCCTCTTTATTTTTAGAGTACAGCACTTTTTGGAAGAACTCATTTTACCATATACCAATAATATGTTTATGCATCTCTATGTCTCTGTAAGGCACCTTATAGCCCCTGTAATTCTTTACCATCACAGACTTGCAGAATCTTTCCTCCTATCCTGCATTTCTCCTTGGTTATGATAACCAAAGGTTCTTGCAGTTCTGTTCTTTGTGCTCCCACGGTCACATTGCCAAATCAACTTTTCAGAACTGTGCCTTTCAATGAGCGACCTTTGGAATAGCTGGTCTAGTTTTACCTCAGCTGCTGTCATGGAAACCCACTGAATGCCAGCTTCTCCCATAGCTGAATGTATTTAGAAGAGATAGAGAGCATTGGATAAAACAGTTGGTATAAAAAAAAATCCCTTGTTGTAAAGGACACCCCCCAGATTAGCAATTTTAATTAAATTAATCTTGCTTAGCCATGGAATGCCACAGTGGTTTTCACTAAAAAACATTTGCAAATTACTGTAAACTTATTAGAACAAAATACAGCTTAAACTAACCTAAGAAAAACTCATTCAAGTCTCACAGAGATACAGACAGTATTTCTTTAGAAGTAAAATTGTCTCTGAGAAAAGGAAAAAAAAGTCTTCTGAGAATAATGTGTTAAAAGATCCCTTTTCTTTCACATACAGTAAAATTAGGGGAAAGCTGGAGACAATCTATTGAGTTTTATGGTCCAAGTACAGAAGCTTAGAGTGACAGCAATGACAGGTCTGTGAAAATTCTTTTATTAGTCAGTTAGAACATCAACTTCTCTTTACTCACTCTTCACCTAACTGGCAGAACAAGCAGTAGTGCCTCTTTATTAGCAAAATAAAAAGGGCAACAACTCAGTTATAACATAGTTGTCCTTTGAACCCTATCTTACACACCAGACTAATTTGGGAAATCTCATAAAATTATTATCAACTTCTTTAGTGCAGATACCTAACTGGCTAAAATTGTCTTACCTTTACACTTCAGAGGCTGATGTAGGATGATCATCTGCTGGAGAACTCATCTATAAATGAAACACTTTACATCTCTAAGTCCTTATCTCTTGGCTGAAGCGACCAAGACATGAGGAGTCTCAAGTGGATACTTTAATCTACCAGTCTCTTTCCAGCTGAGTGAATGAGCATTATTGCCAAGAGCTGTCGTTAATCCAGACTTTTTTCTCAAACTGCATCTATCACCTGTATCTTAGAAGAGGGTGGAGCTGGGGCTTATAAGGGTTAGCTGAGAGTTTGCATCATCTTTGACTTGGCCTCCTGACAGGACAGATTAAGTTTAAAATGTTAAGAGACATACTGTGCTAAAGTTTCCACTGTTCCACTTCATTAACAAAGACATTTGATCCACAATCAGAGGGCAGAGAGCCTTTTTCCTCATACTGTGTTAGTGAGCATTCCCATGGCTCTTTCAGCAGAGGGTTCTAGTGGGGTTTTAGTATAAACAGTAATGTAATCTGGAGGGGTGCAGAAGAGGAAATACTGATTTAAGTTCAGGACAAGGAAACTGAATTCCTAAAATTATACATCAAATCGTTGTGAATATAGAACTCAGTGCTCTATTTTCTTGTCTCTATCATCGTACCTCCCTTCTTTTCCAAGCTTTCTTTCTCTCAGGCTGTTTGGGGCAGATTTGAGGAGCAAGCATGTGCAAGTGCATTCCATGCTCCCTAAAAACAAATCCATTCAACATACAAGGGTGGAGTTTTCATTGCTCTGCTTATGAAACTAAATCATAGCTTACAGTGAAAGTAATCTATAAAAGAGTAGGGCTGCACATGAAAGCTCTGGGTGAACAGTGGGAAATAATTCTCCTTTTACATTTAACTGAGTCATCACATTTTTATCAGCTGATGATGTATTTTTTCCAGTATGCAGAGCACATGGAGGCAGGGCAAGCACAGATCTAGCTGCTCTCCATCTTGAAACAATCCCCCACCCTCCCCAACAAACAGTGCTGATAAAGCCTGTCCTTCTCACGTGGGCAAAACAGGGAAGTGCAAAAAAATCCCTGCTATTACTGCTACTGAGGAACAAATGGCATATTCTGCTTCCAGCAATTCACCTGTCAGACCAGGCCCATCTGGTCTTCTTCCTCCAGAAACATATTGCACCAGGGTTACTGGAAGAAGAATAAGAAAGGTTGCTGAGGAGAAGAGATGCCACATAAGCCAGCTTTTCTTTAGAAGCAATAGAGAAGCCTAAATGCCACGCTTACAGTTCAGAGGAATAGAGGAAACCCTAGGGAAAACCAAAATAAATCTGCAGTTAATTTCTATATTTCATTGTAAATGCACTCTAAAATGCCAAATGACCTGTAAAGTAAGTGTAATATTGATGAACAAGAACTCAGGCAGCCAAAACAACAGGGTCTAGGAATAAAGCCATTTAAGCTGTCCAAGACAACAGACTTTGTGGAGGAGTTACATCACCACAGGACACAAACTGGACAGAACAGAGACTAGCTCATGACTCTTCTCAAGAGAGCAGATGTCTGATTACTATTAAAAGAAAGGCACCTAGACAGCAAATGATCAGCTCCATTTACAAGATTTGCTTCTCTTCAACGAAGTGTGGAAAATTACACATCATTTCCAAACACTAAGAGAATTGATAAATAATTCTGTGCTATTTACTAATTGTTTAAATAAAGACCTAAGAAATCAGACAAACAGGAACATTACCTTCAGGAGAGAAGCCATGTAGTTCCAAATGCTGTACTGCCCTCTGATCTCTGTTCTTCTCCCTCAAACACATGCTTCTCAAAATGAGTATTAATGAGTATTAATTAGAAAGTGGTTGGAGAAGATCCATGTCACTTTTTCCAATGGAAAAATCATTCAATTAATTTGTCTCTTCCCTGATACCATTTTTCACTCTGTGTGTTATTTTTCTCTCTCTCTCTCTGTTGTCTCCTTTTTGTTTTTTATGGTCAGGAAAGTTTCCATTCCAAGGGCAAGTTCTTCAGAGTGTGGTGCCAACCTAGTTGAAACTACAAGCAGCAATGGCTGCAGCAGTGAGTACAGTTTAAAATTAAATGTCCGGACTCCACAGGGGAAGTGGGGGACGAAGTTTTTGTTAATTAAAGTCACATGTTTTATTTTTCAGAAATAACAACAGCCTAAAGAATTAGAGTGGAAGAATGGTGGAGAAACAACATGCAGAGCAACCCTAAGAATCTAAGTTGTAGAAGGTGACATGGTAAGCAAGATGAGAGAAGGCAGTTGACTGAAACAGGAGGCTGACGGGTTAGAGAAGACTTCATCTAAAACTTAAACAGTTGCACTTACTGGAGTTTCTATGTACTTTTAAAACTGTATCAATTATACAGAAATCACTATCATTTATGTTTGAATTCTGTGAGATTTTTTATGGTTTTCAATAATGTACAGGTAGGTGCACGAGATAATTTTGGGTTTTACTACATGGGAAATAAATAAAATACAATATTTTTTTTTCACTGCACAGAGAATATGAGCTATCACAGGATTTTAGCGTGAGATGATACTATGAATTTTTGATAGTGGTTTTTCATTTTTCAAACGGATTTCCCCAGAGGAGCTGAAGCCTGTCTTGATTCAATAGTTTCAAAATTGATATTTGTGATACATGTCCAGAATTTGGCTTGTTTCAGATACCCTTACCAGATGTAGGGGGAAGACCCCTACCTTTCTCCCAGCTAATACTTACTTTTTTTTTTTTTTTTTTTTTTTAAATATTGTAACACAACATCAGCACGAGGTACCATTGATAGTTTATTGCCCAGGTTCCTGGCACACAATTTAAATTCAAATTAAAGGGAAATATTAAGAAAAGAGATTTATAATGGTTAAAAAAGTTTTTTAGGCAGAGTTTGGTGTACATTCCTAATACTAAGCAAGACATCTTCCTTGATAGTTTTTAATTTTGTCTGGCTTTCTTCTGAAAATCTCACTACTGAGGGAAATTCAAACCTTACCTTGAATGTTCCAGTTGTTATTTCAGATAGTAGAAAACAGGAATTTTGTTCATCAGGTCAATTTCTGACACAAAATATTATCCAGACAGGTATCTTGGATGAAAAAATGCTGTCCTCTCCAAAGATTTATTTCTTTTGTTCACGTAAGCATCTGTTGATCACACTGATATATTATATACCACACTTTGGTCCGTTACAGGATTCTCTTACTCAGGCAAAGAGAGGCCATCTGCCATGGTCCATGTCTTTTTTTTTGCCTTCACAACACAGAGAGAATGCCTGGTTAGTCAGAGGCATAGAAAACGTGAACTGAACAATGTTTTTTTTTCAACTTATTTCTAGCACTGGCAGCAGAAACCAGCAAAAAATTGGATATGTGTCCATAATGGCACTTTACCAAGCGGGTCATTATATGGGATTTATAAGGTTGTATTGAAGGGAAGATAAGCTGAGGAAATTCATGAATTTAAAGGAGAGCAAATTCAGAACAGAGATTTCTTATCTCCAAAAGAAACAATCTGAAGATGTATAAAAACATAGGTGCAGAGCAAATGTTGAATAAGCTCCTATTTCTAGGATGTCTACTACATGCTCTAGTGTCAGAAAAAGCAGTGTGTACTTTGTATCAATGTAGACAAAAGCACAGTGGGAGGGGGAAGAAAAGGCGCTTGGGTACAGTGCATAAGGTGAGAAGTCAAAGAGAAATTGTGTTACAATAGCTGCTAGAACACAAACCAGAATAATTCATTACCTTCTGAAAACTATGGGAGAGGTCAGAGTCCAAGTTAGTGCTCAGCATGTGAAAGGAGAATCTGAGGGCACCAAGTCAGGTAGAGGACCTGATCCAGAGATTAAGTTATATAAAGCACTAGAAGATCACTTCCTCCCCAAATTAACCAATCATACATGTTATTTTCTGGACTTCAGATCTTTAGCAGATAAGCTGAAGGAAGCTGATAATATTGTTTTAAAGGCTAGGAAAGATAAAAGTTACTTTTCATCACAAAGGGACAGGCCACTGTTGTACAGAGTTCAAGATGTGTGTAGCAGTAATGACAGCTACATCAGGATCAGCGGTACCCGAGGGACTTTGCACAGCCTCAGTTAAAATTTATCAGAGATGACACCTGGTAGATCACTTTGCTGTGTTATTGATCGTAAGACAGGTTCACAGTTTGGTATACTGTATCCACTGAAGAAGGAAAAGGCTTTTCATCATCTTAAGTGGCAATTCAGGAAGGAGATGCTAATATAAGATATAATACTAATATAGGATAGAAGAAATAAATGGACTGAAGTTACTCTGTATAAGCTCTTAGAACCCTCTCAGCTCTCTAGACAGACATAGAATAATTATTCATTGTTACTGAGCTTGTTTGCATTATTTGGGAAACAATCTCTGCAAAAAGTGGGGCTGAATAAACTGACCCTATGTTTAAATGTGAACATGCTGATTTATGAATCACTGTTATTTATGAAGGAAATGCTATTAGCAATTCAGACTGCCTCAAACCCATTGCACCTGAGAACATTTCAGCTTCTAAAATTATTTCAGTTCACAAACTTTGTGACTATGATGTTCAAATCAAAATGACATCAGGCTACAAATTCATTTTCAGGTGGTCAAATGTCACAGAAAGTACAGGGTAGCATTATATATAATTTAATAAAATAGTGCAACACTCTTTAGCAATGATTGCTTACAAAATTAATGAAGTTGATCTGTGAGCAATTAAGGAAACTCCAGTTCCAATGGATCAGATCTTGTGGTTGGAGTACTGGAGTCTTAAAAATTATTACATGTTTATGAAAGGGCGAGTAATAAGGGCTCTCTCCTGTCTGACTCCCATTTCCATGAAACAGAAGAGCTCATATCTTTGAAATTACCTCTCCACCAGCTGAAAGGTTATGTAGGGAAGAAACTGGAAAAGACTGATTTCCTAAGAAACTCCATTACTATGATTACACAACAACCCATTAGAGTGTTATGGCAAAAATTATTTTATGCCTGGGGATCATGTTATCCTACAGAACCTTGTAGTAAAAGTCTCTTCATAATGTATTCCAAAAACCTTTTGATCCCTTGCAGAACTGACAGCCATTACCAGGAAATCTATTTACAGACCTATAAGTTATATATATGCTTATATGTTACTTAATATAGAATTGCTTTTCATTAGCAGCCCAAACAAACACTGGAGCAAAGTGCAGTTAAAGTTACAGTTAAAGAAAGTCAAATGGCTTCTCAAAGAAAATGAAGCTTTCTCTGTGCTGCATAGTCTTTTGTTTTATAATGTTAAATATTAGGCAGAAAAACCAACAAAAGTCCATTTGGTAGCACTCCCCATTTTAAAGATAATGTCAGTGTTGTGCAACTCCTTCAAAATTTACTGCACTAAAAGAAAACATTTTCCTCCTGGCCCTGAACTTTTGAAGAGCTGTAGAGAGGCTCTGATTGTGTAACTCAGTTATTTGAAATTGGAAAGCCAAGAAGAAATGCAGGATAGAACTTCTCACAGCAGAAATGGTCGTTATTCTGCGCGAGTTATCTGCTTATGCTTATCCAAGTCTGTTCCTGCTCTCCTGGTGACTGTAGCCTGTTCAGCATAATCTGTAAGGCAAAAGATCCATTTCATGATGGCAGAGCAGGCAATACAAACCCTGTGAAATACCAGTAGTCAGGCTGCTGCTCAGTTCCATCTTTGACACTGATACTCCACTAAACCTTTCAGCAGGAACCATTTCTAGAGCTGCAGAACCTGAAATAACAAGAAGATACTGCTGGTTTCGGTCCCCAAATTAAAGCCACAACCAATTTTTAGCACTTTTTAGTGCCCCTCTATGTGAGTTTCTGTACCATTTGAAAACTTTTTTTCTGTGCACATTGAAAGAGACTGTTTTCAAATTATCCTCTCAATGTAAGTAATATTTAATCTAAAACTTCTGTGCAGACAAACAATGGGCTGTAAAAATCTGGGTGTTTTTTACGAGGGCTGCATCACTTGAATTTATGTTGTACATTCTCCATCACAGAGTTTGCTGCCATTCAGATATTTTGACCTGCTTTGAAGATTCTAGGAGAGTGGCTCTTTTGAGAGGATTATTGTTTGCCGTCACCGTTGCCATATTGACAACTCAGCTAAGATGCATTTATTTCAAAAAAAGCTGTTTCTAACTCTCATAGCTGTGAAAATTTATCATGGAAAGGTGACATGACCTGCCACTGACTCAGTGACGTGAATCTCTGAAACATTTCTTTTCAGAATTTTGTGCTAGCTGCTCAGGGAAGATATACTGGTGAGACGTAATGATGAAAATGTATACATTGTATTTCAAAAGCATTTAGAAGCACAAATCCCAATGATTTGGGAATAATTTTTTTCACCTAAATTATCAAAGCACTTGGAAAAAAAAAATCTAATTAGGTGTTTTTCTGCTGATAATTCTAATCTAAGTATCCAGGTGATATCACTTCCAAATAATCCAAACCTCTCTCTCTTAGGCATTTCCTTTAAGTTTCCAATTTCCCACTGTGGCTGTATGCTCTCTTTAGAATAATACCTCACACTGTCCTGGAGTGCTGGTAGGCATGGAATAATCAATTAAATGGCCCTACAAATGTTTAAACTTGTGTTTGTTTGACTTAAACCAGTAGTACAGGACCAGCGCACAGCAGCAGCGGCAGAAGTAAGCTTGGTTTACCTTGCTGCACACCTTGGAGCCTACAGTTCAGAACCCCTCAAGGCTAACCTGAGTCCTGCTGGAACAGCCTCTCCTGAAGCTGCTGCTGGCTGAGAAATGGACTTAGCAACAGGAAAAACTGCAGATGATAATAAGCCTCAAACAACTGTGTTACCTGCATTTGTGTGCAGAACATACAGCTGCTGTGTATTAACATTAAATGGATTCTAGAGATCCACCAGAGATTGATAAAGTAAAAAATAACTTCTCCACCAAGAAATTATGAAAAATAATCAGACAGTGGAGGAAATCATTACTGTCTTAATGTTTGCAGAGTGCTCAGACACTATAACAGGTCCTATAAAAGACCACTTAACTGTACACTTAAGATCTTTGTAACTTCTAACTGCGCAAACGTCTATACTTAAGTGTTATTTTTCTGTATCATTCTGCTGAGTAAAACAGAAGCAGGTATCTGAATGACAAATGCTTTTTGCTTGTTCTCTTACGGGCCCAAACACCAGAAAACTTAATTCCAATTTCTGATATGAAAGCTAAGAACCCCCACCACAGAGTTACTTCTAGTAGAAAGAAGTTCTCCGTTTTTAGAAAGAAAAATAGAAACTAAGAGGGGGTAATGACATTGAGTGAGTTTTGAGGTAAAGTTTTAACTAAAAATTAATTCAGAATCATATGTAACTATTTGTTCTTAAAAGTTTTGCTCCTCTTTATCAATTTATTCTCGCTTTATTACGACTGCATGTTACAGAAACATCCTATAACGAGGAGATCTTTGGACAGTAACTTTAAAATAAAAGTTGCAGTAATAGCTTTATATTTGGTAGTTGCTACTTTGGTTGTGTGAGTACAAGGTTATACATCACACTACTTGCCTATTATTTTTTGAGTTTTTGAAACCTATAGATCAATTAATTGAATGATGCATCAAGAACAAATGTGCAGCAAAACATTAATATTCAAAACATTGGAAAAAAACAATGTCTTTACCTTTTGTAAGCAAAACTATCACTCCTCCCTGCAGGTCTTGTGACTTTGCAAGTTTTACTTTTTTCACAACAAAACCAAAACCCAGTTGTGGTCACTTAGGGACTCTATTCTCTTGCTGGAAACACATTACTGTCAGCACTGGAACTGCAGATAGACCTTATCTTTAGATATGCTTAGAGCAGGCCTGCTATTTACATTTGCCTCATTCACTGAATACTCATTTAAGTAACTTTACCCACTTTAAAACCTCATGCTTGCTTCTTTTGAGTGACAGAAGTATAAATTTTGGCACTGCAAAACCTTCTATCAATTATCTCTGCCTTTTGGTACACGCACCTCGTAAGCAAATATATTTGCAACTCTCAGCAGTTGTTGTGGTTGAAGAGCAAATAACAGCATGGAGGCAAAATGAATTTGGTTAGCAAAACACTTTAATCACAGATGTTACAATTTTATCACTTACACCACTTCCCTGTCACATGGAAGGCATGATGTGGCCTGGGACAGACATTGTAGTGTTGCAGCTACGTGCATGGTTCTAGGGTGTTTTGGGCACATCCCCACACTTCTTGATGCTGAAGAGAAGGATTCCTGGATTCTGATGCAGACCCCCCCACCCCTCCACCCCCTTTTCTGTGCTGTTTACCTCTGAAGCTTCCTCAGCTACAGGACCTGCTGACTGTCCCCTGCAGACCGCCCCAGGGCTTCTGGTTTAGCTGTGCCATTGTCTGAGCTCACCATCAACTTCTTCGTCCTTCTGGCGGAGTCTGCACTGTTATTGAGGACACGTGGCTGATCTCTCTTCACCTACTCCAACACAGCAGCCAGTTAACCTTCCTAGGCTGCTCAGCATGGCTGGAAGCACCAGGAATCCTATCTGCATTACAGAAATTAAACATTTCCTTTCTGTCCTGTTACACATGAAGGTTATGCAGACATAAAGGGCCAAATGTGACATTCTGGTTATGTTAAAATAAAACACAGTCACCTCCCACCAAGGGGCTTCTCTGAAAATTCAACCATACTCCACTTCCAGATACCTCTCCCTCTAAATGAAGTAACTAAATGTTGTCCAAGTCACATCCACACTTACTAATCTTCCATTCACAGATGGCCACTGGGAGTTCACAGCTCATACTATCTTCCAATTGAAACAATATCCCACCATCAATACAGCCATGGGGAAGTGCTGTCTGTGCTCAACACACACTGACACTAACAGTTACTGCTCAGGACACATACACCCCTACTAAAGCTTGCTAGGCCAAGTTCAGGAAAAGTTTTAACTAGACATGGGCATAAAGTTGCTAACTGAAGTCTTCCTTAAGTAACATTTAAAGCAAAAATTGTTATTTTGTTGTACAACATATAGGTAAGTATTTTCTTTTTACTACACTGAAAATGGGCCAGGTGCTTGATTTAGCATTTAGAAATCGGGTGATATAGTACAAAATTAATCTTATTTTCTTGTCATTCTATTACTAAGTCAAAGTAAAAGGGAGGAAAGAATGTAAAAAGTGGCAAATATATTATTAGCTATACTGAGACTATGCTGAATTTACTTACTTGATACTGCATGCCAGCTGCAGCAATCAAAACAGGTGACTGATGTAAAAGCAAGGGAAAACCATGCAGAAGCACAAGTTTCACTTAAAGTCTCTATATAAATATAATATAGCCAGATCTTGTGTCTCACACAATTCCAAATTTAAGAGCAGAAAAACCTCCTAAAGGAACTTAAAGATAGATAAGACTTATTTCTAAGTACTCTGGATTTAAAAGACTGTAATCACGCTAGAGTAATCACACTATATTCTGAACCACACAGTTAAGCAAATGAAATTCAATTCAAAGTGGTGAGCCCAGCTGAACTCTTAGCTGGGCAACCTCTTTAAATGAGAGCTTTTACTCTAAGAATAGAGGGCAAGGTACTTTGACATACTTCTATCCTACCTTTATTTAACAAGTAGTTTGTTACTTTTCTCTGAGGATTTTCATTGATTTTATCTAGTAAAACTGTTCAGTTTAATAAACAGGACTCTGGGAAAGTTCTGCATCTCTTTAGAAATAAAATCCAGGAAATTACAGATTTAATACATGAGTAGTTTTCCTAGAGTGCTTTACATACTTAAATAGAGCACATCAAAGTACTGTTTCTTTCTACATTTGGGTTTGCCATTGACACTAAATTGGGAGGAGCTGTCAACTCCCTCAAGGACAGAGGCCCTGCAGAGACATTGACAAAAAGAGATGGGCAGTCACCAACCATATGACATGTAACAATGGCAAGTGCTGGATGCTGCAGCTGGGACAGGGCAATCCTGGTTGTGTGTATGGACTGGGGGGCAGGAGGCTGGAGAGCAGCTGTAGGAAGGGAGTTGGGGTCCATGGTACGCTGGGTATGAGCCAGCCGTGCCCTGGCACTCAGGAGGGTCAGTCATGTGGGGGCATCAGGCCCAACACCACCAGCCAGACCAGAGAGGGGATTGTCCTGCTCTGCTCTGCACTGGGGCAGTCTCCAGTCCTGTGGGCACTTTTGGGAACCTCAGTATAAGAAAGACATCAAGTTTAGAGGGGCTCCAGAGGAGTGCCATGAGGAAGTGAAGGCTCTGGAGAGGAAACCTTGAGTGGCTGAGAACAATTGGTTTGCTCAGCCTGGAGGAGACTGTTGTGGTCTTCAATATCTCTTCATTCTCATGAACACTGACAGAACTTGAGAAATGGCATGAAGCTGAGTCAGGGAGGTTTAGGTTGGATATCAGGAAAAAAATTTTCCACCCATTGTGGCTGGACACTGGAACAGGCTCCCCAGGAAAGTGGTCAGAGCACCAAGCCCTGCTTGAGCTCAAGAAGAGTTTGGACAACACTCTCAGGCACTTGGTGGGATTCTTGGGGTGTCCTGTTCAGGGCCAAGAGTTGGACTCAACGATCCTGATGGGTCCCTTCCAATTCAGCATATTCTACAATCTGTAGAAACCGTTTTCATTTTGGAAGAAAAGAGGCTTTCTTCAAATGCAGAATTCCATCAAATATAATTTCCTGCAATTCTGATGTGTACAGGGGATTACACAAAATGCAATGCTTTCTCACAGACAGTACAGTAAACTCTATTGCAACTACAAGACTCAGTAATATTACCAAAATGACGTCTATGTTTTGGAAGGGGCTTTGACTGCAAGATGTCCACTCTTCCAGACTTCTCAGCCCTGGAACGAAACAAACAGCTCCCTGAAGCATTAAACCTTACTTATGCTTGGTTTGCTTTAGTTGAACCAAGGTGAATAAGAGTCATAACAGTAGTATAACCATGAAGCAGGTCATCCTTTATGTCATTACATTCTCTTAACACGAAATTCCCAGTAACTATTCGATCACATCCTATTTCCCCATGTCCAAAAAAGCCAAAGAGGGGTACATTTGGAAAAAACTTCCTAAATGCATCTGCTTCCATATTCCTTTTGGTTTTGTAATGCCGATATCCTCTGCCAACACAGGCAAACATGAAGCCAATGGTGTTGTGCTCGGGGATGTTTGCTGCTTTGAGACGCTGCATGGCCGCTTCTGCTGTCCTCTCATCAGCCACATCCTGGTCTAGCAGGACTGTGGCACTCTGGATCTGGGGACCGCTGAAAGCCAACCCAACCACACCGCAGGCGTCACCAGGCTGGGCATGGTTACTGAAAGGCAACAGGCACCGAGTTAGAGAACATTCTGGGGGGACCACTTCTTACCTGAGCAAACTGCTGCTGTGCCAGACGTAAGTTCAATGCAGCTGACATTGCAGTGATTCTGATACCATCCAAAGTTAAAAAGCAAACCAGAGACTTCATATTTTAGCAATGTTTTTGTGTAGCAACCTTTCACAAGGAAAAACTTCCACATCCATTACTAGGTATTAACCATAAACTTGTTTCACTCATGCCAAACTCAGTAGTTTGTTTATGTCACAGCTCTGCAACTCCAACTAAAACATCAGTTAAACTTAAGCAAAGGCACTGAGGATTTATACACCGAAGCAGGGCAGCAGTCAGGAAAGGTTTCGGATTCACGTTGCTTTAAATTGGTTGGCCAGGACACACGAGGTTAAGTAGTTAGGTACTTAACCTTTATCTGCAGTGACTTTATTTAAGGTCAGCTCTCTCATCTGGGGCAATGGTGCTGCTGGCAAAATCAGATGCGAGAAAAACGTTGCTATTAGTATGGACTCCAGACCCCCAGTGGGACGAGAGGAGCTATGGGCATGGTTGCACTGTGCTCCACAGGACAGAGTGCCACGTCCTTCAGCAGCCACGGTGGATCAGGTGAGCTCCTGGGGCACAGCCTTGCTGTGTGTGCAGCTACTGCTCCGTGCTCTGAGCCAAACCGAGGCAGATACACAAACACAAGTTCACATCCTGGGCTCCGTCACAATGGGCGCTCATTACCTGCACTCCAGAGATGAAATGCTGACTGCAGTAAACACACAAAGGTATCTGAAGCTGGAAATCTCCTTTTCACTGGGTTTCTCCTAACTGAGTTTCCAGAATCCAAACTGTAACACAGCCATACCAAGCTTCCAGCTTTTCTGGCTACATGACAGTGTAGCAGTTGTGACATTCTTTCCCTTTAGGAAATTGTTATTTTACTACTGGTAAAGGGGATTTTCAGTATAACTTGAAGGCTATAGATCTGCAATGTTTCTCTCATGCTAAATCTTTTTCATCGTTTACTTGAAAAAATACCTACTTCTCAGAAGTCAGTGATGTAAAGCTCTCCACTTGTCCCCCAGCCAGGATGATACTTTTCTCATTCAATGGATTGACTATTTGATGAAGAAATCGAGTAGCTCCAGTCTTCCAGGAGTTGTAGCCAAACAGAAGAACAACACGGAGATCTGGGTTATTCTTCAGACCTACAAACAAAAGCCAACACCGATCCCCTTATTGTTAAATCCTGAACTCTGAAGCCCAACCATCCTAGCTTCTCCTCAAATAATACATCACACCTCGGCTTGAAACATAACTGAGGTAACGGGAAACCGATACTCGGGATAACTTCTCCTTAGTACTCCAGAGGGAGGAGCAGAGATGCACAGTCACCAGCTGGAGCCCCACAGAGGCTCTTGGAGCCAGTACAGAAGCTGCTGGTTCTACTCAGAACTCCAGACTGGCACTTCAGAGAGCAGCACCTCACAAAAGCCCACGTAAAAGAGAGAAAAATGACATACCTGCTTCAGCAAATTTGCTTTCATCAAAGACCCTGTTCTTCACATCTTTAGAAAAATGGAAGGTATGAATTTTCACCCCATCAATTTTGGGAAACAACAGAGCAAACCCAGCTTCGCCCTCTTCAATCTCTTGAGGCTGATTGCTACTTGAACCCATCGGGGTAACTACGGAGACAAAACGAAGGATCCTGCGTTCAGAGATTCTAGTACATTCTGTTACACTGACACGGGCAGAAAGAGGTAGCTCAGGACATCTAAAACATGACAATCTAATTCCGTAACAACTTATCTAATTGAAAACTAACTTTTTTTTGTTAATGTTTTGGAAAGATGAAACGCATGGTCCTGCTGGCTATCGATCACACTGAAGTCAGTTTTGACACGGAGACATGGATATATTTACACGTATCTCCCCAGTGACACCAAATGTAAAACATTAGGAAAACAAGAACAGTGCAGTACAAGCCTCCCAGCCACCTTCTGCAAGCACACAGACATACTCAAGTTTTTAAGGTGTCCTATAAGCATGTGATGACAGTATAAAGCAAAACTGACACAAAAATTGGGAGTGTATTATTAAAATATGGCAATGACAACAATCAAAATACCTTACTTACGATGTGGGAAGTGAATTTAAGGTGACAAACCATAAAAAAAACAACTTTCTAATGATAAAAGTGAAGCATGAGAAAAAGCCTGCCACAGGAGGCCGTGAATTTTCCAGTTACTGCATATGCCTCCTGCTAGACCATTTCAAACAGGTATATACCAGGATGCCCTCTACAGTTAGTCACAGTATGACTGAAATGCATACATAAATCCAAGCAACATTCAGTAAGTACATTAAGGTGCCAGGGAAAGCTGCCTGCCTAATTAAATCAACTCTTTTAATTACAATTGCAATACATGAAGTAAGCTCCACGTCACTTAGCAGTGACACTGTGAACGCCTGAAAATTGAAACCAGTGCTGAACGAGGAGGGAGATGACACCTTCAAGCTGACCTCTCAAAAACCCACACGTTTTGCTCCTACCTACAATCCCTGGGGTGACCAGTCCAAGAACCTGACATCGCTTTGGCAACAACCTTTCAAGCGCGAGTGCCGTTTCTTTACTGTTTCTTTTCCTGGCTGTTAAGATAGAAAGAAACCAATAAAACCATCAGACAGCAGTAGAAGTGTGCTCTCAGCAAATCCCACAGCCAATCCCGGCCTGTTTAAGCAATGCTGCCCGTCAGTGGCCGCCCTGGTAACAGCACGCTGGTCTGTGCTGCTCCCTGAGAGCTGCCGGCAGGCAAACACCCGGCGCTCTCCACGGAAGGGAAAGGAACCCGCCTGTGCACATTAACACAGGCCTGCCAGCTGCTTCGTACCACAAACGCGGCACTAGGCAGTCACGGTTTCTGCAAAGCATTTCCTGTCCACTGAAACCGGAACGCAGGAAATTCCCTTTCAGCTGACTATGCTCTACTCACAGCCCAGCATATCTTTACGTGGGAGTGAGTTAGGTCCAGGCTTTACCTTTCTTTTGCTCGTGACACTCCTCGTGCCCGCTGAACGTCTCTGCATCAGCGATGTAGAGCACGGTCTGGGGCAGCACGTGCACCTTCTGCAAAGACACGGGCGGAGGAGAACATAAGACAGGACTACAGTGAAAAAGCAACCCCGGCTGGGAAGAAAGGATGATGTCTGGCTCCAGATCAGAAGGCTGAAGGATAGCTTTATTAAAACTATACTATATTACATTAATATACTGTTTAAAGAGCAACTATCCTATTCTACATACATACTTCTTACTTACCTATCAGCTAACTACCAACCAACCAACTAACAAACTCATGACTGCCTGCGGAGAGCCCGAGCCACAGCTGGATCCCATTGGTCACTGACCCCAAACAGCCTTCCCCAGAATCCAACCCAGCAATCACTGCAGGTGAACAATCTCCATTCCACATGGGGAAAACAAAGATAAAGACTGTTTTCTCTTCTTCTTTCTGTGCGTCTCCTGAGAGACAGAATTATGTCTCTCTGTCCAGAGAACGTGAATGCCACAACAGGACGGATTGGAGGGAAAGTGGGGGCAGAAACCGAGGATAAATTGCTCCTGCTCCACCGCCAGCCCACACTGGTCCCCTCCCGGTCACCAGACTCCTGCCAGCCAACAGCTAACCTCTCATTAGCCTCAGAAGTGCCCAGAGGCAGGAAGCTGACCCAAAGCTCACAGAAGCAAGAACAGCTCAGCAGATTGGCCCGTGACTCTACTCCTTCTTTCAGCACTATCCAAACTCCTTGCATCCATGGTTGCTGGCGTCTACTGTTCACCAGCGCTGACGCTGCTAAACAGCGCAGACGTGCTTCGGGCCCATCTTGTCCCAGCTGATTTAACGCTGACCTGCTGAGGCCCGTCTACTGCTAAAGACCCTGACACGAATCTCTGTGTAGTGAAGACCCAGCACCGGGTTAATACGGGAAAGGAATCCCGCCAGAGAGAGAGAGAGAGAGAGAGAGAGAGAGAAGTCCCGCAGCGTTACTCGGTGTCTCCCAGCCACAGAGGGTTAACCTCTTAACAAGATTGCCGCGACGGACAGGCGCGCCCTGAACTGCAAATCCTCGTTGTTTCGGCCGGTGTATTCACACACAGCACTTTGTTTGTCGCCTGAGCCCGCGGCGCCCGCAGGCAGGCGCCGGCCCCGCGCCCCCTCACCTCCAGCTCGCGCGCCAGCGCCCGCACCAGCGCGTGGTTCTCGGCGGGGCCCGGCTCCAGCGCCGACACCCACGCGATGCGCTGCCGCGCCCGCAGCGTCCGCCGGGCGCACTCCCTCCACAGCCGGCACACGCTGCAACACAGCACGGACACGCCGCGTCAGCCGCGCCGCGCCCCCGCCGGCCAAGCGGAGCCGGCCGCCGCCCACCCCACCGCCCCGGCCCTTACCAGGCGGCGCGCAGCAGCGCCTTGGTGGGCAGGAAGCCGAGGACACGCTCCACCACCTCGGCGAGGTTGGCGAGGACGTAGCTGCCCTTGGCCGCGGATTCCATGGCCCCGCCGCCTCCCCGGCCCCGCCGCCCTGCGTCACCCGCGCGCGCCGCCGCGCCTGAGGCAGCTTCCGGTCAGCGCGAGCGGGCACACGCCGCTGCGCTGGCGCCGCCCAGCGGCGCGGAGGACCCGTGCCGCTCTCACCTCCCCACCCCTGTTCTTCCCTCGCGCCCCCGGGCCCCAGCACGGACACAGCGCTTCGTAAAATGCTTTTTATTCATAAACTTGATGCAAGTTTACAAATTATTGTACATTGCCAAGGAACTCTGCCAGAAGAAGTGGAACCCAAACCGAAGCGTGCGCCGCGGGGCGCAGGCCGCGGCCGCCCCCAGCCCCGCCGTGCCCGGGGCGTTTCTTTCGAGCTAAAAACTGGATCTAGAAGCAAATGCACAAGGACCCGCGGGCGCCTGATAGAGAAAAGAGCACAAGTTGATAGTCAACTAAAAAAAAAAAAACCCATAAAAACATGCTTCTGCACTTCTGAAAGTGCTTAATCCATGGAACACACCCTTCGCTCGGCGCCGAGGAGTGCACACGCCTATGGACTAGAACTACAACCAAAATAAGAGTCGATTCCGGTAAGGCAATGAAATTGTGTAAGTACACAGACCCAGACTCATCTCCTAATAAAGAAAGAACAGTTCCCATTAGTCTTTCAATAACAAAGCCACCGTCAAGACTATGGCAGCATTTTTACACCTCTGAAGTGGATGACATGTTTTTGTACTTTACTGTAGTTTTTATACAAAAATTTTTCATTCAAGGACTTTCATCTCAATTTGTGCCAATCACTTTATAAGTTCATTAGTTTAGAAATGATTGCAACAACCCGTTAATAAAATGGAACACCCAAAAAGGTTTTTAGTATTTTAAATAACTTCAAGCTTCATACTGTGGCTCTTCTTGTTAAGGAGCTTGAGCCAACAAGTAGCAGGAACAGCCCAGCAAGTTCTGATGCCCCAGTGGACGTGACTAGTTACAAGGTTTCATTGGCACAGCCTTGCTCTGCTTAAAACCAAAAAACCGAAACAAAATAAAAAAGAAAAAACCAAACAAAAAAAATTAAAATAATCTAAACAAAGAGCATCTTTTCCAATAAAAAGTTCATATTCTCATACAGCCATGAAAAATGTTTAATGACTTAACATACATGTGTTTTTCCTATATCATTAATTTGGAAAATACTACAAACGCTGTCATTTTAGACCAGAAAAACTACTGTGATTTGCAAGACCTGACATTTCCTAAAACAGTATTAAACAATGTATTAATAAACTTCTTGGCTTTAAATGAAACAATACAATGCAAGTCTCTGCAGTCTGCCTTTTGCAAAAAGTAAGAAATACACAGAAGTGTGTGAACAACTCACTCCTATTGTATGATCTTTAGTAAGTCAATAGCCTGCTGCAGGGAGAGTTTATGCTTTCAAATAAAAAAAGGGAGAAGGGAGGGCGTGGCCCAAATCTGCTCAATCCATAAGAACAAATATGGCAAAGGCCCAAACTGCTCAGTCCAGACACCTAAGAAGAGCGGAATGGTAAGGCTGTAACTTATACCGTACGTGTCAGTTGATAGATTATCCACTAACTTATCTAATAGCTAAAGTCCTCAGTACAGCTGTTATAGGGGCACTCATAGCTTGAGTCTGTGTGTTGGAAAACATAAAAAAGAGCTTGTTTTGTTGACATTGGTCCAGGTATACAACAGTCCTCAGCATTAGCCATCTTCTTTTGGAGGAGTGTACCAGCCTGTGGAGAACAGAGACACGTTAGGTACCAATGCTGCTGTGTGCAGACCATCCTACTCTTCACCTGTGGGAGATGGAAGCCTAACCTGGCTCAGTCCTTCCCTCTTAAAGCAGGCCAGCTCAGTGCCCTAAATGCGAGTAAGCCAGCAGTGCAAGACAAACCACGTGGCACACACCAGGATCTGACCTGGTATTTGGGTGTGCACACACGGGTTTCTACGGCAGCAGCTATCCCGAGCTGGACAAGTGGAACACCAACGAGAGGAACCTGCTGAAGGAGGGTTGTTCTAACCAAACTTCATAGACGAGAGGCAAAACCCTCAAGTCTTCAAGCTACTTAAAACACAGACATACAAACATGACTGCACTGGGACACTTATTTTGTGTACTGCAGAGTTAGGCATGCACGAGCAACTGCATGGTTCCAACGGAATGGTTTATCCTACTTCTGCAGATCTTACTGTAGGAATAAGCTCAGAACTGTCAGATGGATAACTGGTCTCCTGACATAATCTGGCACGTTTAGCAGCTGAATCATACCTGATCAGCTGTGTACTGCTTTTTCTAGAGACCTCCAGAGCGCCAGTCTGAATTCTCCCAGCCCCTCTTGTAACATTTCCTTTAAACGTGTGCACAGTGACTACAAGGCCTATTTGTGCTGTCCCAGAGAGCACGTAGCAGCTCTAAGCTTGAGACACCTTTCACAGCAGCACTGAGTACTGTGAATGCTTTGTGTACAGATCCTGAGGCAGGACTGATCACTTGTAGCACATAAAAGTAAACAGCCACGCTGGCTTTTGTAGCAAACAAAATGAGCAAAAGGGCTCAGTTAACGGCAAGATCAAAATACTGTAGAATTGGAGATGATGTTGAAGCCATTATCTTTGATCTTCCTCCCAAGAGTACAGGTGTTATGTTCCGTGTTAGCAGCAGGGAAGCTGAGGTGCTCACTGCAGTCACACAAGCACATTTACAAGAACCTCAGCTCCTGGAGGACACTGTGTCCAACCCAGAGCCCCGAACATCACTGAAGTGTAACTGCACTGACTCCCTCATCACAAGACCAGAGTACCAATTCTGCTGACTACCTTTATGTAACATGTAAGCTACTTAAACCTTTTAAAGCCTCGGGCTTCTCATACTGCCACAGTAAATTCAATTATATCTAAAGCACTTGCACACTTGTTTTATGCAGCAGAGACTTTAAAAAGCCCATACCAAAACAGGTCTTGCCCTATTCTATTGTACACTTTCCCAGCTAGTACACCTCATTTGGACTTCTTGTATGTTTTAGTCTCAGGTCTTTTTTCCTACTTTCTTTCTTCATTAATGTTGTTTCCACTAGGCTCTTGACACATTGAAACAAAATCTTTCAGGGAAAGGGATAAACTCCCAGCAGATACTTTGCCAATATTAAGAGTCCTTAAAGCCACAGTAGCAATGAAGTTCCTAGATCAACTGGCTGAAAATGAAATGCAGCTGCCTTTCAACAAGCAGCAGGAACACACACAACATTCAAGTAAACGTTGCAATGAGCTTGCAGTGAAGTTATTTAAGCACTACTGCTTTTCTAGTGCAAGAAGAAAAGAAGGAAGAAACATTTATGGTCTTCCCAAGCCAAAATAAGACACTTTGTCACTTCAAGTTTCTCTGTGGCAAACACCAATTCCCAGGGTGCTGTGCAGACAAAAACGAAGTGGCAAGAATATACATACCATTTTTCTCATGTATTTGTACTAGTGACTTATAGGACTGCTGTGCTCTTGCTAGATTATATTGATTCTGAAAGGAGAAAAAAATAACATAAAAATCTGCATCTAGACATGCAAGACTCAAAAACAGTTCTAACAAGGAAATTTTACAGTGGGCCTAAAAATAAAGTCCATACACAGTGTTAGAACATTCCTGGCTTTCAGGATTCCCTTCTCAGAGCCAGAAATTCCAAATCCTCCCAATCCTAATCCTCCTTGCCTCCCCTCCCTTGCCAATACAAGGATAGCAAAAGCCTACCCTGCCCATCCCAAGGCTTTATCCAACTCATATGCTTGTAATTACATAAAAAACGTTTAATTGCCAATAAAATACTCATACAGGCACCAGCCAACTTGAAATGCATATATATTTGCCATAGCAATTTTGTCATTAAGCATCTTCTATGGGAGTCAGCAAGGAGATGGAAGTCCAGCAGTGATTTGTGTAATTGAGAAACACAGCACATTTACCTTATTGGCTCCAAACTGTACTCTGGCTTTTCCTTTGACTAAAGTGGCATTGATCTGCATGATGACCGATTCTATTGAGTAGGCACTGCTCCAGCCCTGGAGGAGGAAAAGAATGCTAACATACAACATTGCTTCTTGTGCTCACCTTCCAAATCTATTTTGGAACATGTGCTTTAGGATTTTTTTTTTCCTGAATTCCAGTTTTAACTAATTATTTTCAGTTAACATTTCTTTTCCACAGAAAATCTGTAAAATTATGTACCATCCTAGTACTAAGAACTTGTAAGAAGACTGAAAAGGCTGAATCACATTTCCAAAATCTAGCAAGACAAACAAAAAAAGCTTCATCCTTACAGCACTGACACGTTTTCAGCAATGTCACAACAGAAATTACAACTCCTTTTTCCAATAAACAGAAAAGACTGATATCTAATGAAGTCAATTCAATAAGCTGTAAGAATTCTGCTCATCTCTGGCATTGCTTTACCTTCCACAGCTCACAAGAGTTTCTCTGCCAGAGCCTGCAAGTAAGTTACTTCATTCATTTCCTTATTTTAAAGAGAAAATCACTTTCTCTACACAAATCATCTATAATTGTCTATATTCCTCACTTCTCCAGAGATTACTTCATGCAGTTGGAGAGGCTTCTAGAAAAGAAAACAATGTGTTTCCACACTGCCTGCCTCACAGAAATTCTGAGAGCTCCAAGTTCACATGCTCACACTGCCTGCCTCTCCCTCACATCTCTTGTAAGCCATCCAAGGCAGAAAATAAGATCTCAAACAAGATCAATGAGGCAAATCTTGTGGGACTGAGGTTTAATTCCATCATGTTTCCTTTGGAGTGCGTAGTTTATTCCACACAGGGATTCCTCAACTCAAGGGAAGCACCTATTTTCATTATTTTCAGGCATGTTTTATTATCCAGATAACAGAGCTCATATTCACCTGTTTAGTAAGAAGTTCCATGCATAATGCACCTCCTCCTAGGACATACCTAGAAACAAATGTAAAAGAAAATATACTTGACATCAGCAGTTAGTAAAAAGATGCAAGTGCTCGCAGCACTTTAAGCTCCTGCTACCTTGTTTGTTCAATTCTTTGTTCATAAAGCTGAAATGCCCTTTAGCCAGTAATATATTGTAACTAGT
Source organism: Vidua chalybeata (assembly GCF_026979565.1). NCBI lineage: Eukaryota > Metazoa > Chordata > Aves > Passeriformes > Viduidae > Vidua > Vidua chalybeata. Next base: position 670,558 of record NC_071542.1, on the reverse strand, counting down.
TAGCTACATTATACTTAGGCAGAGAAAATTAGCATAGCGAAACAAAAAAAGTTGTTTGCTAACTAGACTTAGCTTAAACCACTGACTGAGCTATTCTGCACAACTGCAGAGACCACAGAAAAAGCAAAGTTACTTTTTATGGCTACTCTACATATACATGGTAGAGATGTGTAGCTAAAAGAAACCAGCAAAATTCAATTGAGTAAAGAAGTTTAACACCATTTCAAACAATGTAGGTGCACTTATAAATAATGAGATAACCAGATCTTCTCTTGCTCTTTTCCTGTAAATAGCTTTTTTAAATTTCAAAAACACTTTATCCATTGTGCTGACTGGGACACAGCAGAACACCCGAGTATGACAAAACCTGGAGCGAGGGAAGAGAATTTACCACTGCCAAAATGTATTCTCCTCTGTGATCAAGACATTTAAACCTCATAGATCCATATGACATTCAGAGGGAAAAAATGACCACTGAAAAGCCATCCTTTTTTCATTCTAAAAAGAAGTCTGAGCACAATAAAATTAGAATCCAATGAATTTTCTGGTGTTTGGGTCTGCTTGTTTAGTTTTGAGATAGCAGCACTCCACAGGAACCCTATTTAACTGCACTAACCATTTACTGAATTAAAGAAGAATACATGGCAATTCAGATCACATAAGAATCAGCACCAGCTATCACAGACTGCATTTCCAAAAGCAGGTATCATTTCCCGTCACCAGGAGACGCATAAAAGGAAGGTGAATTTAATTGTCTCTCCATGGATATATACAAGTGCCACAGACAGCACTTTAGATGACATCTGAAGCATGTTTTCAATTAGATTTAGTGGGTTTGGATTAGCATTCGAGGAATTTTTAAACAAAAACTTTATGTCAGTGTTACCAGCAAGAGAGAGACAGGTAAGACTTTACAGCAAACTTAAGGCAACACAAGGATCAAGACCCATTAAAGCACCAACCCAAACACCCTCCAACGGGAGAAGGAAGAGCGATGTTAGCCCCCCACAGAGGCAAGCACAGAACTTTTCAAGTTGTAACATTTTTACCACAAAGCACAATTTCTGCAGGGCAACTCAAACCTACCCTCCCGTGAGCACAGGAGACACCACTCGCACAAAGGGAGGATCAAAAGGGAAGTTATCCTGAAAAGAGTAATAAAAAAACAGGTTGAGGAAAATACTGTGACACTGCTTCCCAAACAGAAAGTATTTCAATAGCCTTATTTGTCAAACCACATTTGAAGTACTACAATTTTTCAGTTCTGTAAAAATTCACTTTCCATAGTATTGGCTAAAAAAAGCATTGTTTTGAGAAGCTTCAGTGTTGAACTTAAGTTAGTTTTCTTTACCTGCCCATTTTTTAATGCTACATTCCATTATTACCCAAGTAACAGCTGAGGGTCACTTTAGTAATTTTCTATAGTAAGCCTCAAATTTAACCACAGCTTTTCATCCTACAGACACTTACCTTAAAAGAGAAGTTCAGTAAAATGTATTCTACACCTTCTTTTTCTTTTAAGACCTGAAGATCACTATGCAGTGGGCTATCAGGATCAACCCTATAAAAGCAGCAGGGGGGAGACCATGGATGAAGTTCATATTTTCAATACCTGTAAACAGTAGTTCCTCTTAAAGATTTCCTTTGTGTAATTGTAGTTTACAAATTGTAGTTTAAGGTGAAATGTAGGAATTTCTTGCTCTTTTTACCCAGTAAAAGCTTTGCCATGAGATCAGCATGAAAACTTGCTGCAATGTACAACATTCCCAATGCTATCAAGTGTTGCTTAAACACAGCACAAAATAAGCTGTTTATTTGAAAAGAGCAATTTTAATTCTCTTCAGTTCAGTTGTGCTCAAATAATAGGGGAGAAAAACAGGAAGCCTGTAGTAATCTTGTTTTCAGCACATAGTTAGTGAATCCTTTATGGAATATGTAATTGTAGTTCTGCATCAGCTGTTAAAAGTAATCTGCATCAGCAGAAGTACTAAAGCCAGCAGCTTCTGATAGGCAGAATTTCAACAACTGTTTGTTCCAAAATGCTGGTGGTGAACAGCCTGGTCATTAATTCAGACACTACTGGGTTAATATGACACCCTAGCAGCTTTTAAACAGAAGAGACTAGTCAAAAACACCTGCAGCAAGTCAAAGGAAGATGTTAAAGCGACTGAAAGGCCCTTAAATCTAATCCTCTACTACAGCTGAAAGTACAAAGTTATTAGATCTCATTTCAGAACTTCTTGGGCAGGTAGTCCCCATTCTATCAGTGTGAAGTTATTGCAGAAAAAAAATCTTCCAGTGCTTAGGAACCTCTCATTTCAAGCCATGGCTTTTGCAGGGCCAGTTCAAAGGGACTTGTTCCAAGTAACAATTTCTGCTCCTTCCTCATATGGGCTCTTTCCCCTGAACATCTACCCCTCGCCTACTCTGCACACAGTGCATTTGTTTCCAGACACTTTTTGCTGCAATAAACAAACACAACACTTCCCTTAGACATTCTGGAAGGCATTTGCTGCATGTACTCCATTTCCTCTTTTCTGAAGGCAGAAAATGAGACCTGTTCATAGCACTTGAACAGAGGTTTCAAACCACTGCACATGGTTTGAGCACTTGGTTACAGATGCACTCAATAGGAAAGGCCTCCAGTAACGTGACACAGATTTCTCTGATGTGTCATTCCTGCCATTTTCAGCCTCAAAACCTTCCCATGCCCATGATTACACTAAGAAGGAAACAAAACTCTTTCAGCAGCCGGTGACCCAGTCTGCACAAGTCTCACCCCTAGGACAAGGCAACAATTCCTACAGGCAGGCAGCACTACTGTGCTGAAACAGCCTCTGTCCTTATCCTTATTCCCCAGGACATCTCTGAACCCATGGGAGCTCTTCCATCCGCTGCCAGATGCAGCAGCCACCCAGACCAGTTTGGGTAGGCGCTTCCTTTCTTTAGGGTACTGTACAGGGATGCCAGCAGATGATCCTGTTACCAGGAATAATTTCACTCTAACACCTCTAGGATTAGAGTTACTGGACTGCAGATGTAACAAGGTGAGAGTTATGTACTGCTTTTCACTTGGTATACTAGGTGATGACAGAAGACAAGGTACATATAATTATATAATTCACGTTTATGTGATACCTAAAAGTTTCAGTCCTATGTGTCTATTTAACTGTAGAAATAAACAACTAATGACACTCAGTTCTGTTCTTGCCTACATCTTAAGTGCAACTAGAAGCTGGATTATCCTGTAATTCAAAACAAATAAAAATAAAATCAATGCAAAAGTTCTTGAAAAGAATTTTCATAATTTAAGGATGCATATTTTGGAGCAGTTTTAGAATTGAACAGTAATAACAGTTAATGCAATACACATAGTGTTGGCAGGGAAAAGCAGGTCTGTCTTTTTGCCAGCTCAATTACTACTGTTCCATCTCTACACATTTCTATGTATCAGAATTACAGCCACTATTTAGTGGCTACAATTACCATTGCTGCTACTACTACTGTAACACACTATTTTATATGCTATGGCTAGAGATACTCATTTATCAAGAGAACCTCTCCAGCAATAATAAAACAGATTGTTCGGAACACGTAAAAACTTTATTAACTTACTTGAGAAGCTTAACATGCCATTCATACAAGCTGTCATTTACCAGTTCCACTGAATATATCCCTGTAGAAATATTAGATGGAATTAATTATGCACTAAGTGTAGATAGAGAACTTAGCAAAACCATTCTTTGCTTTAAATTTGAATGCTGTAAGCAGGTGTAAGCAATGGGTAGGACACTGATGCTGAGGCACGTCCTTCCTCCAATAGCAGATGCACTTCTGAGGAGCTACAAGGAAAAAGTGTTTTCACTTCTATTAAAAAAGTCCACATTAATCAATTTTTTTCTGATACTTAACCATTTCACCTTCAAACCTTCCACAACAATAACTCCAGTTTGCTTATTACTCCCTGTATTTTACACCCAGTACACTACCAATGTGTTTTTAAAACACTTCACAACACAGTGTGAGCGTGCAGCATTGTGTTTCACAGGTTCTCATCAGTACAGGCAGACCAGGAGAGCACACAGGACAGTGTATGCAGCAGAAACCCGACAAAAAGGAGATACAGCAGTGGATTAAGCACATTCCCAAAAGCTGACTGAGGAAGCCAGAAAGATGCATCTAAAGAATGGTCTGTGGGAGCCAGCTGGTGACTTCCAGTGGCCTTATTGTTTTAAGCATGTTAAACAACAGTTGTGCAATTGACTCCCAGGGAAGGACGGAAATTATCTGCCATCTTCTTATATATTCAAGGCTTCCTCTCTGCATAAATTCACAAGCAGCTCTGGAAAAAGCAATAAATCTTTAACCACCCAACAAGATTTAGAGCATGGTATCAGTCAGTCATGTACAGAAGTTAAACCTCCTCTTTCACAGAATATTCATGCATATAGACTAACCCACTATTATTAAACTCATTACCTGGCCTAATATTTAACAGCATCTTTGTTGCTGACTAATTATTTGGAAGCCATATACAAATCAGGAACCTGCCTAGGATTTCAGAAGGCAATACAACCATCACCAGATTGCAGTCACCACATTCTTCCCAAGGAATAGGGAGTATTAATTTCTGAATTTTATTATTCTAGCATAAAAATAATCTTACAGTTGAAGCTTATAAGCATTAGTACTTGGAGTACAGATGATATTTCTAGCTGTCCAGACACCATTATTTCTAAAGCATTTCAAAACTTGGCACACAAGTTAAAGCACCCATGCTTGGTTCTCCTGAGCACAGCTAACAAGTGGGTACTGCAGCCAAGAGCACAATTTCTAATTTTCCTATGTCTAGAATAACAACGTAGGCCTGAACACATACTCACTGTGCTATCCATGCCCCTTTTAATCAGTAGTTACTTCAGAGACATGACATCTCTGTTTGAGGAGCAACCAAAGGAACTATTAAGGCCTTTTTCCAATTCCCCAGATCCAAGGACACTATTTTCTGAACTGACCTTAGTGCAAGTCACAAACTGTAAGAATTTCAATTTGCACTGCTCTGATGTAACAACTAAAGAGGTGACATTCAGAACTCTGCTCATTGTCAACTCCCATTAATGACAAATCTATTCCATTGTTGTATCCAGAATATTTTCTTCCACCTGTGTCCAAGTGGGAACAAAGAATTTTATTACAGACAAGGCAGTAAGTGACAGTAAGGCTCCTGACAGCATGCTAAATAATGCAAGATCACAAGAGAACTTCCATCCCTTTGTTCACTCACTAAGCCTTCAGCCCCAGTCCTGCACTCCTCCCATCACCCTGAGCCTCCTGCTCTTAGCCACAGTTCCTGTCCCAGTCCAACTCCCAGGCCCAGACACTTTGCCAGCTTCCCCAACGGGAAGAGCTGTACCCCAAAGAGTTGTACTGCATCTGAGCCAGAAGCTGCAGGAGGGTTCTTCAGAGAGACAGGCTCAGCTCAGGACTTAACACCAGTGCAAGAACCTCCAGCAGCCTCTCAAGCAGCCACGTTTTGAGCCAAACAGCATCTGTGTCTCCTCGTGAGCAGCAGCAAGGGGGCTCCATGTCTTCCTACAGAAGCTACTTCACACCATCCAAAGCTGAGCAAGGGTGTTGTCTGGGGTTTTCTGAATAATCAGGTGGTGTTATTTGGAAGTAATTTATGTGCTTTTTTTGTAATTTTGACAGAGAGAGGAAAAAGGTTCCTGTCAAAAAGAATTTAACTTACTAACAGTAGTTTTTGAGAAGTCCTTAATTTAGAAAGGGAATCAAGGTAGGTTCCTCTTGCTTAAATACAAGGTGGAGTGGAGTTTTTATTACTCAAAGGTGATAAAGTAAAAGAGGTGATCAAGTAAAAAGAAACCACAGAACAATGAAGCAAGCAAAAAAGTAAGAAATTGAAATGTAGAAAGAAAAGCAATTCCTTTCAATACAGAGGCAGCATCTTACTTAGGGCAACATTACTATATCAAAATCTCACACAGTCTTTGGATAAAAACAGGGAATTGCAGTCTATATGAACTATATCTGAATAAAACAGATGGTAAAGATATGAACAGAAAAAAATTCATTTAATATCCCCAAATTCTTTGTTTCTTGCCCTCCTTTCCCAGTCCCTTAAATTACATTAAGTCTTTTGTGAATCTCCAATTTGATATGTGGAAATTAGATAATCTTGCTTTACAGGACTTGTGGCCCCCATTATCTGTACAGGCTAATGAAACTAATTCACAACAGAGTATCTTAATTTGGTGGAGTGTTTTTTGCTCCTGTCAGCTCATAAGAAAATTATTTTCTGTTTCTTTAGGGGCAATTCTTCCCCTAGATTTCCCAGGTAGATAAGCAACTTTGCTGTTGAGAGCAAGTTTGTAATCTTTTGCTTGAACTCCAGCAGCACTGCTTCATTTGATAAAGGAAATTAATTTTAAAATAGATACTATCTTGAATGCACAGCTACAGTTGAAGCCACTGTCTTTTAATATTGCTTTTTTATAAAATAGTCCAAGAGAAAAGAAAAAAAAATTAAAATACTATTGCTACAAGTATTATTCACTTCCGAACACCCAGTGTTGTTCTACAGGCAGTCCTAAAAACATATAACCTCATGAAAACTAAATAAAGTGATCCTTACCCAACTAAAAATCAGCCTTAGCCTTTCTGGCTTGTCTTACAAAGAAATGAAAACCGTTAAATTACCTTGCAACAGTTACAAGAACCTGGAAGTTTCACAATGGTTCCCTTTGTGCATTAGTAGGAAGAAATTCAATTTAGGGTAAAATGGACCATGGGGCAAATACTCTTAACAAAAATGACATTAAAAAAACCAATTACCACAGCCTGTGCTCGTGGTGACAGTTACCTAACAAAAGGCAGAACTAGGCTATGAAAGCAGGATTTTTGTGCAAAGGAAAAGAAACAAGAACATAAATTCGCTCAACGTCGAAGAATAAAAGAAGCCATAAGGAATGAATCCAGGTAAGTTTTATAACAAACAGCATCAATTTACTGGCAAAATATAATAACTGTGTCACTTAGGACGGTGTTTCAAAGCAGAATTGCCAGCATCATTGTAGTGTCAACATCCACTTGACACTACTTCATTACCATGTTTTAGAGATCAACATGAGGCATCCATCCAGGTGCAGTGTTTTTACATATTTCCAAAGTCATAAGCTCTAAGTTACTGCACTCACCCTTTAAAACATCCACTTTCTGTAAAGCTTAGCAAGATTTGCTCTTCCTCATAATTTAGAGTTTGCTTTCCTACATCAAGATCAGTCTTTTGCAACTCATTAGGACTTTTTATCTAAAGCCAAGAAATGGCATTATTAGAGAGCCTAAACCCTCCCCTCAAACCACAGCTAGCCAGGGGCCCCTGGCTGACTCCAGTGGCACCACCACATGACTGAGCACCCCAGAGCACTTTACAGTCTGGTTTGTTATAGCCAGCCTTAGCTCTGGTCACCTAAACAAACCCTGAAGGTCAAAACCAGTCAGTAAAGCATCCCCCGTGACTGCACACAGATCTGCTTCCAGCTCTTCCCTAGAGCCACTAATCCTTTCCTCCCCGGATAGGGGGTGACTGGGGCACACTGACAAGCACTCAGCTGCCACAAAGCTAAAAGAAGGAGGCTGCAACAGATCAACACTAGGTCACCTAATCAAATCTATACCCCAGGCATTTTACCACTGTCCCCAGCACTTCCATACATGAAACAATTGACCTAAAAGTTAAATATGACAAACCAAAACAGGAACCTATCGTCTCTTCACCTCTGTTCTTTTACACGTGCTTAAAATGGCATCGTCAAGTGAGGTTTAAGCCCGCTAGAAATAAATATGGGCAGGACTCCAGAAAAGTGAAAGCATATTTAAGTTTATACTCTCTAATTGGGTATTCCTCCTATTCCCACCTGGCCTGCAGCAGGGTCTGACACCTGGCTGCAGTGATGGAGTGGTCTGTTTGGCAGACCTAGAGGAATACAGCTTGCCCAAAATCTGTGTCATTTCTATTTCTCATATGGTAACACTCAGATGATTCAACGTGCTGAATCCTTTGCTGAGCTACTTTAGCTACAGCTCCTACAAGGAATAAATGAAACAGCCTCCACTACCTCAAGATAATCACTGGTCATTAGTCAAAATAATTTAAAATACAAGCTTGTTTTCCACTGTAATTCACATCATTACTGCAAGGAATATATGTTCTGACTTTCCTCCACAAATAAACTACTTTATGTAATAAAAGTATATATAATGTATATATAATGTATCTATGTATTTTTACATATGTGCACACACAAACATGCACGTATATACAAACACAGGACAACAAAACACAGAGAAGTTAGCAGCAAGTATTTCCCAAGAGGATTCATTTAAAATATCTTTTAAAAAGGGAAATCTGAGGCATTTACCTGTTTTATAACTCTGTGATCTATATATATCCCTGAGTTCTTTCATAAGTCGATCTGAAGCCTGAACTGACCCAGAGACTGCACCCTGAAATAAACAAAAAATACTCCAAATAAGTGAAAAGTAATATTTACAAACAGCTTTACATTGCTAACTAGAATGTATTAACAATATATTTATTTCTGTATGAGAGTTAGGTTTCTGAAAAGTTAAATATTCTAGTGAGCAAAGTCTACTCCAAAGAAATAAGGCCCTCCCTCTAAAGAACATTAATATATACTACTGAATACTATAGGTGATACAAACTTTTAATCAAGGTAGAAGGTATTTTTCTGTAAAGGACCTAAATATTTGGCACTTTAATTTCCAAGATGGATGCACAGTACATCTCAGAGTGAACTATTTAATTTTATATTCTGCTTTTACATACTGGGAAGAAAAGTAAACCTAATCCTAAGAGCAAGCTTCTACACATAAGGTTTTATTGCTTTCTCAGAGGTATATTTTTATTTGGTCATTGAAAAAGGTACAGGAGTTGCTAAGTATCCACTCTAGAACAGCAGCTTCCAGAGGAATAAGAGCAAGCAATGAATTTAGGAAATGTGGAACAAAAGCAATATTTATTGAAATTGAGTGGAAAAAAAATCAACACCTACACAGAGGAAGACAAAGCTATGTAAACCTTAAAATACAAAATATTTCTTGTGACTTGTCATAGTTCTTGTGACTTATGCAACTACGGCAAAACCTCTTCTGTTCTTTTAGAGCTTAGTTCTGTACTGCTCAGCATCTCCAAGTGAAAGAAAACTCAAAACAATTTTCTTATATGTTATGTGATTACTCTGCTTATATATCCCACCCAAAATACCACTTTAGGTTCAAGTTACCACCCCAAACCCTGACCCTGTGACACTTGGGCTTTCACCACCAGTCTGTTTCCTAAAGGTAGATTATTCCACTGGACCTTTCCAGTTCCCTTCTGCTCCCTTCTTCAGTCACTGCCACTGAAATACAGGCTAACATAAGGAGCTCATAAGCATAGCTGGGGGGAGAAACCATGACAAAAAATAGAACTGCCCCTCTACCAAATAAAAAAGACCCACCTAGGATAATTCAGCCTTTCTGTATCAAGTACTGAATAAGTAAGTTGATGAGGCTGCTTTTTTACTTCATCTAAAAATTCAAGGATTCTCATTTCTTCACTTTCCTTCCAGACACTATGAACACCTATAAACATATCCCTTTTGGACAGAAGTGTCATATTTGGAAGAATATGAAGCAGCTGTGACCATTACCTAATACCCAAAACATCCTCCCTGTTTGCCTGAAGTCCACAGTGATGTTTTATATTCTACAAGGTCTTAATTGTAGGACCAAATTACTTCTTAATAAAAATTAAGTATCAGTAAGAGTTACTTGATGGTAAAGCCTCCACATAGTCCTCTGTCTTCTCTGTCCAGTAGTATCAAACAACACACACAGCTTCACACTAGAATCTGTAGACTTTTCTTTTAAGGCTATTCATTTTCATACACCTTGGGATTTAATTATGCAGATTTCTGAAATTCCACTAGTTTTTCTTAACAGACCGGTATGAAGGATGAACCTTGTAATTAAACATGCAAATAACAGGCAACTCCTTTCATCTGATTAAACAAAAGCCACATACAAACAAGGCTTCAGATAAGTAATTTCTCCATTTACTATGCCCCTCTCCATAGAGCAGTATCAGACAAAGAAGGGAATTCTCAAACTCCAAGTACATGAAATTCTAGGGAAAAGGTTGTCTATATGCAATATCTGCATATTACTACTATTTATGCCCACTATTTACAGATTAACTGAAAAAGGAAGCATTACACTTAACCAGTTAACACAGCAGTGTTAATCACCATCCTTTGTAGAGTTGCTGTGCTTTGTGAGCATTAACATTGAGACTCATGATATGTTGAGTCTGGAGGAAAGACATTTCATAGACAAGTTTCAAGATGTGGGTTTCATTCAGGGGGATGTGGCTGTGTTACGCTTTGGTTTTCTTCTGAGTACAGCTGTGCAGATCCTTGCCCCTTCCACTGTATTTCTTACTAAAAGAAGGAATTTTCATACACTTTCCACAGATTGTCAACCTCTAAATATAGACAATTTAAGAACAAGTTACATGGTCAAAGACATCCTGTGGAAAACTACCTCTCTCATTGCATCTCTATTGCCACCCAATTAAACTACTGAATTTCTATACATAATATTGGAAGTTCATCTTGGCAAATGAAAATTTAAGTATCTTCTCTATTGGAGACATTTAAAAACCAAAGCGTAACACACCCACATCCCCCTGACTTCCACTATAACTGCTGACAAATGAGGTGGTACTAAAGGAGTTAGTTGTAGCATGTGTAAACAAGCCTCAACACACTTTGTCTTCGTCTTCACCCTTTTTCCCTCAGGAGTTTCTGGTTGGGCTGCTCACTCCTTATATAGCAGCATTAAATATAGTTACACTTGCTACTCTAAAGAATCAATGGACTGTAAACCAGTAATCTACAATCAGGAGAAAGAGGATAGCAAGCTTAAGTTAAGACATTTAGCACAGGGGCTAATTTTATATGCTCTGAACTACCCTTGGAGGAACTTGAAGAGGAAGTTAACAGCTAAACCTGATGGTAAGCCTAATGCCAAACACCACTGCTCTGAAGCACCTCTTCATTCTGGTGCCACTTGTGGGTTTTGGAGCCACTGTAAAGTGTAGTTTAGAAGAGAGCACAACTTGCATCCTGCACGATACAGAGCACTGAGGTCAGTTTTAACTACAGTGATACTAAAATTAAAAACTTTTTCCATAACTCACTACACACAAGTTATAATTTCAAATACTGAACTCAGATATAAATAACAGTATCCTTCTGGAAAAGTGGGACTTGACACTCCAAGGGAGATAAAGTTCCCATTTCTCAAATTGTGACAGTAAGATTTATAGTTGCAACTGCCTCAGACATTAAGTGGTCAATCATGGGATCTGATGGGTATCTGTCATGTGGGGCTGATGCCAAGAGCAGAAAGGCAAAGCCATTTCATCTGAAGTAACTAAATGAGCTGCAGGACCAGACCCAAAAGACTTTTTGTGCCTACTTGATTACTTATTAGGAAAAAAAGTCTCAATTGTCCTGTCCTGTACTAGCATATGTTGTAGCTCTCCAGAACAACGAGCAGGTAAGCTGGAGAAATCACTGCTACAGGAGGCAAACATCTATGTTGACAACGTGCCAGTTGCTGAGAGCTGCACATAACAGAAATACCTGACCCAGGAATTCTCACAGCCAAAACTGTTGGACATGAAAAATATTCACGAGATGTACCACTACAAGCCTGTCTTGTTCTCAAACTCTTCCCCCCAAGGACGAGCCACTGCTGGAAACATGAAACTTGTGGTGCAGCTGGACCAGCACTTGCCATTGCCCTGCTGTGCTAAGGCCACAGAGACATCAAGGGTTTCTTTTCCCCTTCCAGCCCTCAAAATGCACCCACAGCCTGCTCTCCTCCCCAAGTTATAGGGGATAGGAGATGCAGTTCACTGCAGATTTTTATGCAAAGATCTGATAAGATCTGTTTTCTGTCTGATCAGAAAAATACTGTGAACACAACAGAACTCTACATGAAACCTCTTCACTCAATGAATTTTAGAAGACTTAGCCACAAGACCAAAAATCACCTGCTGAAACAAAACATGAAAACTCCTCCAAGATCATGAACTGAATTCTAAAATAACCCAAAAAGAGCTAAAGAACATAAGTTCCATTTGTTACTGAACTTTCTCCATATTTGTGCAGAAGCACAATCATTCCTAGAAGTTAAAGTAGTTTCATACTTCCTTCAAGGATTAATCTAAAAACAGAAATGACACCCTAGATTTCATAAAATCTTAAAATGAAAGTAGAGACATTGGAGACTTCTGAAGGGAAGTGCTTAAACTCCTCAGTATGAAACAGGAAAAGCTAATAGCATTATCTAAATAAGAAAGGCATTAATCTCTGAAATGACTATGTGGGGAGAGACCTCTGAAAAGCAAGCAGCAGCAAGTTGTTAAATATTTGAAGTTAATGATTCCAGTTCAAAGACCTATTTTAACTACAGGAAAGCAAGTGGTTGTTTAAAGTTATTACAATGTTAAGAGGAGGATTAATTCTTGCTCCAAGTTTCATACTGTACCAAAAGCCAAATTTATTTCCTGATGCCAACAAGAAGAATGGGATTAAGGATACTGCCAAGGACAGAACTCGTTTACAAAATTAGTAAATACACATTCTTAACTTGTACAGCACGCATAAACCCTACAAACTCTCGTGACAACATCTTGAGAAGCAGAAAAATGTCTGCAACCTATCAGGAATAAATGACAATGAGAGTGCATGCACTGCTTTCCCATGAACAAGCCTTGAGCATGATCTGTAACTCCAGCCTGCACTGCAGCCAAGGGCAGAGAGGACAGCCCATGGACGTGGGCCAAAGAATATGGAAAGGAACTGAAAAGTCTTCTGGCTGCACTGGGCACCAGTCAAAGCCCTGTATTATGCTGCACATTCCCTTTTCCAACAAGCAGCATGTCAATGGCACGAGTTTGTTTTACTGGCCTCTGCTGAGGAAACAAAGTCTCCCAAAGGGCTAAAAAACCAGACTAGTTTAGCCACAGCATTTAGGTTTGTCAAACTCAGAGTGTTCTCCAAGAAACCCAGTTGTGAGGGCTGTACAGATTTAAATTTTGTTTTGTGTTGGGACACTCAGCAAACAACTGCTCTTAGAGCATGGTTAAATTCTATCAGAAGCCCCCTAGTTCTGGCAGCATGGAGGACCAATAAAGTGCAGCTGGGCTAGCTCTTTCCTAGGTCAGTAACACAGCTAAAGCTTTTAGTTCTCTAGCACCTAGGAGTAAACCCTCACAAGTCCTTGAAGAAATTATTTCAGCAGCACAGCTATTTCTGGTGACCCACAAAAATACCACAGTTCCTCGGCAGCAGTTGAATACCCTGTTCCCTGCACTCAGCTGACCTTGTTTATGCACCAGCATCAACCAGAGTGTCCTGGCATGAGGAACAGCTATTATGTAAGTTGAATCTGCTGTTGTCAAACAGAAAACCAGCAGTGTTCATTTCAGCTCCACTAAATGTGGAGAGAAAGACCAAAAGGAAAGGCAGTATTTGCCAAATAGGAGAAAAGAATAGATAGCAAAAGAAAATCTGCAGTTTTAAGAGGCTTGCTGCACCAAGGAAGAATGCTGACACTACACAAATCTTTTTTCTGTTCTACCGTATTTTAGATGATTGTAAAGGAGGCCATGCCTTTCAGGCTGCAAGAGGATATATTTTCTTTAACAATTAAAAGATTCCTTACTATTAGGAGTTTGAGTTATACACACAGAAACACACAAAACCTCACTAGGCATCTTCTCAAACTGTGAATATTCAAGTTGAAACAAAACCAGTAAGTGACTCTTGTGCTTATGGTTAGCCAAGTCTCAAAACCAGACTTGACTATACAGCCAAAGCAGTTTGGGACCTTATGTTTACCTGCTTTTAAACCCTGAAATGCAAATGAGGTTTAGGTGTTAAAATTTTAAAATCCTTTGGATGAAGCAGATCATAAACAGAAGTATTAAATTTCATGTTTTATACATTTTAAGCCTCTATGAAACAAAAGCTTTGATTTCTTTGGGAGTCAGGGTAAATAAAATTAAGGTTGTATGACATCATCACAGCCTGCTACATGCACCTCTGAGAAGCAGAAGCCTCTCTGGAACCTGGCACTTGGGACAGAATTTTTCTAAACCTCTGGACAACAAGCACTTTTTCTACAACTGCCTGCGGGTAAGATCACTCAGAAAACTGACAACAAACCTGCAGTGTTGCTGAAAGCCCCTTACTTTATGCATGGCAATAAAAAAACTGCACAACAATCCACCACCCTTCAGTAATTTCCAGGTGGCACAGCTATTACTGAAAAATAAACTCATGCATAAAATGGATTTAAAGCACAGGTTTGCCAAGTATTTTAAGTCACCCGTGACTTTTAACACAGGCAGCTTTAATTTTGGCTTTAGATTTTTTACTTTAATAAGGGTTCGGCAACAAAAGTCAAGCTTACAGCCTAGACTGTATTCTGCTGATTTTGCAAGGAGAGCTAATGTTTGTAACAAAGGCACCAAGCAAGAGATAAGAGGGACAACCACATGGGTACCTCTGGAGATGAGCAGTTAAACAGTCAGCTACAGGTTAATTTATGTCTAGGTGCATAGCAGTGGGCTTTCTTTGCTGAAAACCATCTCTATATTAAAGTCAGAAGTATTGCAAAAAAAGCATGGAATCATTAACTCACATTTAAGTGATCTTGCCTTTGATTTTTTCTGATTTTTTCTAAGATTGCAAGGTTCTCTTTTTCAATGCCTTCATCCTCAGATTTCTTCCCATCAACTGGTTCCTCCTCCTTCATATCATAGTGATCCAGATCTTCAATGTCCTACAGGAGAGAGAGAAGTTAATTGTAAATACCTGTCCTGTGCTCTTCATTCAATGAAGCTCTCTCCAAAGGCATGTGGGATACAGTCACATACCACACACCACTATGTGTGGTGGTTGGATGCCATTTCTCTTTTGTTCTAACTTCACCCTCAGCCAACATAACCACTGGAAGTATAGGGAACCCCCATAATACAAATGAAACCCAAATTCACAGCATTTCTGGTCACAGAAACAAGAAGATAGTATTGTAGAGAATTAGCCCACTGAAGTAGGCAGCAAATTGGACAAGAGAATCCAAAAGTACCCCAAGTTAGGGTGGCTCCAAGTTGTTTCTAAAAGCAGACTCTTTTGCAATTAGAATCCTAGTTATACTACACTTCTCACAAGTAGTGATTAACATATTTGGGAGGGCTACAGCAACCCTTCAAGAAAGTTAAATATTAGAATACTATGTGTACTTTATTCAAGGTTAGCATTTCAGCTAAAGATTAGATGCCGTAATTTTGGAATCAGGACACAAGACAAAATTCTGTGGTCAAGCATTCTGATCACCCAAGCCAACACTTTGGTTCTATGTTCTAGACCAAGGCACTAAAACCCCTCCAACTCTGTATCCTGAGATGGGCTTATCTTTGTGGCAGAGAAGCACTCTGAGCTTCAGACAATTGCCTGAAGGGGATTCAAATGCTGGCTGCGGAGAGGAGGGCAAGCATGTAGATACTTTGACACGAAGGAGGAAGCATTGCAGCAGCCACACCAGCAGGCTTTGGTGACACAACTACCAGATATACTCCAGTGTGCAGAGCTCTGCCACGCCTGGGGGTGCTCTCCATGCACCAGCTGTTTGCACGGCAGGAAAACCCAAATGCAAGGATGCTCTGTGTAACAAGAAATACACCTGGTGCGTTTGACAACACTGTCTTCAGCTGTAACAGACTTTAGACTGAGTATTCTTCAAAATGCTCATGTTTCTCCAGTGATAGAGCTGAGGAATTGTAAACTGCTTCTCCATTTAAACTGGGACTAGATCATAGGTTGCAGATATCGCTGCCACGCAGTGCCCCCTGACAGCTGATAAATAATGGCAGACTATTTCTTTCTTGTACAAAGTAACCCAAACAGAATGCAAAAGGCTACTTTAGCAGTCTGCAAGCAAGCAGTGCCTTGTGCCAGCAGGATACCACCTTTACAGAAAAACGGGCTCCAGCAAACGTAGCGTGGATCAGACTAAATACGGCATAAGAAAGGTTGCTACTCATTAATTTAAGAACTTGGTAACATTTAGATCTTTTCTATAGGAAGATCATTTGTTCAGAGAGCGTTGTTCATTCTTACTACACCTTAATTAAAAATCCAAATTTGAAATAACCAGAACAGTTCTACTATAATAAGGCAGTCTATAGTGGTGTAGAAAGCAAGCATCTTGGAGCTATTCTAACGTGTAGCAGAAGCAAGCAAAAAGGGTGATTCTTGCAACTAAAAAGCTCATTAAAGAGAGCACCATGTTGCCAGACATGGACATAACAGTTTAGTGCGTCTGTTTCGATGTTCTTCCAGACCCTTCAATTTATTACAGTCAAAAACTACCTCACCCATTTAATGAGTCAGCAAACTGATTTACTCTTAGCAACTCTGCTTCAATTTGGGAGGCACTTCCAACTGTATCAGAGCCAGTTCACATGCTGCTTGAAATAGGAGTGAACAATGTAAAAACTTACTGATTTGGCACACAATGTTATGTATTGTTTGACTAAAGCACAAACAGATGTCCAATTCTCTGTATCCAAGTACCTCACAGCTGAGATCTAGGTTTAAGAAGAAAATTTCACTAGTTTTCTGGTTGAAGGGAAAGCTGACATTCAGGTAAACATCCAAATTTTAATTATCTTTTCTGTTGAACTCCAGGGAGGTTACATTTTACAGTTTGGTTTAATTATTAGCCAGACATTAGAGTAAAATGCCAAAATTCTATTAGATTAGGACAACAATCTCATATATAGACATACTTCACCCATATCATCTTCTTCCTCCTCCTCTGATGTAACTTCTTCTGTTGTTCCATTCTGCAATACAACAATGAAAGTTCTGCATAAGTTCTGCATATGCTTCTTGCTTTCAAAATCAGCAAGTCTACTCTCCAAGAGAAGCAGCAAATGCAAAAGTTACATGTCAGACTTCAGTCCTTTGCAGATAAGGGTAAGATGCATAAAGATGCTTTCCTGGAATATGACAGTGAAGAAATGTTTTCACTAAGCAAAAATAAATAGAATGTCTCAATTAATTCCAATTAAGTTGTAAATAGAAACTTTAAATTCAGATAAGGAACATCCTATTCTGAGACAGTGAAAAAGGCAACAAACACATCAAGTGGGTTACAACCCACCATCCCTTAACCATGAAATCAGATCATGGCTCTGACTAGAATCCATCTACATGCTACACCCCTAGAAAGAAAAAACTGAATGAACTTTAGACATCTAGAACTTAACGGATTCCTTTTCTCACTACCTGGAACTCCCATGCAGCCGCTGGTACCATCATGTAGCCATTGCTATTAGCCTATTGGAGGAAATATCAAAACAATACACTGAATATAACTTTCTCTTTCAGGATACCACTCCAAGCTCAGGATGTTTGAGCTGCAGAAATACTCAGGAGCATTCTGATATGCTTTTCCTCTGCTCACTCTTCCTTTGGCAAAGAAGGAATGACACTGCTCTAGACAATATATGGGACCAGATGAATCTTTGGTCAGAGTTAGGCCTTCTTATTTCACTTGAAAATGTCTGACATTTCTGGCCAAGAAACCTTCATGAGTTTGTTTTTGAGTTACAGAGCACATGAGACCCTTCACAAAGCTACACCCTAGTAGCACAGCCCACTGCCTTACAGCTGCACTGCTGAGTGGGTGGCTCAGAGAAAAGACCTATAGGATTACAATTTGGCATGTCACCAAAAATTAAGCAAGTTATTTGTCATTACTATAGTACTGTCACCACAGGAAAGCATCTGTTACTCTAAAGGAGTATTTTAGCAATCATGTCATCTTAATGTGTACAAACAAAAGAAGATCCCATAATCTTACTAAAGAACAGAAAAGAACAGCTACTGTTGGTTGCCAGTTCTGCTTTCAGCACAATACACAACATTTTGGTCAAGAAAAACACCTCACAGGCCTTCACAATTCTTAATTTTTCAAGTGCACAAGAAGTAAGCAAGGCACCTCCCTACTCAAAGTAACATATGGCCTTGATATTCTATGCCTCTGCAAGGGATTGAAGAAGGAAAAAAGTAGTTCATCCAAGTACACATGTGAAATACATACCCTTCAACAAAGAGCCAAACATTTCAGAAAAAGCAATTTTGGGAAGCACTCCAAGTGCACAGAGATTGGCTTGAACAGTGTTTAGGAGAAAATTAAACTTGACAGCACTGGTATCACATACACACCTTTCAGTGACACAGAAACTTCAAAGGGAATTGTGTAATGTTATCACACCATTATTAAATGGATTTTGCAGACAAAATTCAAATTGAAGACACCATAATGCAAAAGTGCTTAATCTCTCAGTTCTGGTTTACACAAGGTTTAATCATTCCCATTATCTTGTTTCTTGGAGTTAAAAAAACCAACTCCTTTATTGGCCTAAGAAGGTGTCTACAGCTTTTTAATTTACCTGTCCAGCTGGCAATGGCTGATCTAGCATTTCAACATCTGGATGCTGAGGAAGATTATATAATCTGCAGAGGTCACATATTAATCGCTTCAGCTGCTGAAGAAGCTATAAACAATAAGAAAACATAGATACATTTATTTAAACCAAAGCACAGAGAAATATATTTTGAGTTTTCTTCACACATTGATACTGAACTCAAAGTCAGTGTACAGCATTTAAATCTGCTCAGGCCGGAATAAATTTCCTCTGTAGTCTTTGTAGTAAAATCCCCACCATAGAAACTCAAGGACATTGCAAGTTAAAATGACTCCCATTCATCTTCCTACGTCCAAGAAGAAAGCCACGAGCAGAAAAACAATTTTTTGTCTGACAGCATCATCTATTTCAAGCATAGGTGTCTGAGCCGCACATCACTATGGGATAAGCAAATGGCCACATTCCATGAGACAAAATGGTCCATTCCCATTTCCCTGCTTAAAAAAACAAGGAGGAACAAGGAGACTGGTTTTCCATACCCCGAATTCCTTTACAGGGTACACCAGTGAGGCAGCAGAAGCAGGACCAACCCTGTCCAAGTCCCAGGAGCCAGGCGGGCTCTGAGCTGGAGCCCAGGCACTCTGCCTGCAGCTTCTTGTATCAGGGTGAGGCACAATCTGTTACTATTTCTGACTTCTGTTTCCAACTTGTTTCATTGATTGTGCTCTGTTAACTGCAAACTATGCACCACTTCACACTCACTAATGCAAGCCAGAAAAAAAATTTACTTCTGCAGAAACAAACATCGTTTGCTCTTTGATCACTGCACTAATGAAGTTGATTTCTACAGCTTTTCACTTTCTCTAGGCAGCCTCAGATTCCTAGCTAAGGCCAAGACATGAAAGACTATACCACTGCATTTCCTACCTTTCCAAGGTCTTTGCACAGCTATGTCAGGAAAACAAAAAAAAGGACTGCAAAATCCATTTGTAAAAGGGTCAACATCTCATCATTTGCAAATACTAACCTAGATGAAGCTTGCAGAAATTATACATCCATTTATGGACTTTTCTTCCAAAAACCAAGGAGAATTTGTCTTGCCACTTGTCAAGGGCAGCATGCAAGACAGTCATTTCTGCACACACACTCCAAAATACATGTCTAAAGCCTTGCTATTGGCCAGTTTAAATCCTCTACCTTACCCCAGTAGAAGTGAAAAATTCAGTCTCTCCAGGGTTAAGAGCTCATTTCCAAGTCCTAATCACTATCAGTGATAGGAAAATGTTGCCCTTATGCTATCTGAAAGCTTCAGTGCTTTTCCCTTCTACAGCAAAATTCCACATTGTGTTTCATAGGAATGTTACTTATCCATCTGAGGCACCAGCCTGCATTAGAACACTATCACACCATGTCTGATGTTTCTGCATCATTCATGATAGTCAACCCAAACCAAAAATAAAGCAGATAATCAACCTAACTCAAAAATAGAGCAGATACCACCAAAAGGACTGGGGCACCAGCACCACATTTCTTAGGAGTATATACGTGAGACATGATAGGTTTTGGCAAAAACCCTTCTGTAACAATCACGTTTCTCACCAGCATTAAGATTCTACACTTGTTTGAAGCTTTCCAGGTACCCAGAGCATTGTGAAATCTTTTAGCAGACAGGAATCAGGTTAATCAATCAAAAAGTTAGTTGCCAGATAGGACCACAGGTCTTAGAACTATTATTTTCAGTGCAAGATGCTTAAAGTTGCACTGCTACACATTTTGTTGAGAAACTTTTTCTCTGCACAAACATTGCCTCATGGAGAGCTGGAGCATAAACCATACAATTCCAGGAGCTGCAACTTTTCTCACAGAGACAAAAATTTGCTTAAATCTTCTCTGAATCATACAAAAATATATCTAAACAGTGAGGGAAGACTGCCACAATTGGGCTGGTCAATTAGCGCTGGCT